>NC_037528.1:3815186-3845419 GCF_001531365.2 Cynara cardunculus var. scolymus
CTTCCATTTCCGTCAAATGACCCGGCCTCCCCTGGCTCTTCCACCGTCCGGGCTCCCTTTCCTCCCTATGCTCCTCCRGCGCAGGCCTACCACGCTTCGCGCCTGCGGCGTTTTCGCCAGACGGTCTTTGCCAGTAGTGCCATCCTCCCCGCTGGCTATATGGGCGGGTTGTCCCTCGCTGCTGCGTTCTGTTAGGCTATGGATTACAGGAACAAATGTAGTTGAATGGAACAGCATGCGGGTTACACGTTCCACTGTGCCGAGATGTGAGGTGCAGGTGTATATATATATATATAAAGAGAGGCATCTTTAATTACAACTCTTCCGAAGGTTATGACCGTTAGAACCAAGAGTGTCTGGCTCTTTTCACAAAGTTTGTATATTTTGGAATAATTAACTTCCTTAAATATCTTATATAATATCAAATAAAATCATATTTATCTTTTAAAAAAAAACTATTACTTCCTCATATATCAAATAAACCATGATTTTAAATCTTAGTTTTTTGAAAAAATTTACAAAAAGATCTTGAAACCGTATATGGAGAAATTCATCATTTTTTTCATATATGAAAGCAACAAAATGATCCATATATGAAAAATCCATGTACAACAATGATTCTTATACAAAAATTCATAACTTTTTTATATATGAAACCATATACAAAAATGATCCATGTACGAAAAATTCATCACTTTTTCATACATGAAAATATATTAAAAAAATGATCGATATATAAAAAATCATTATTTTCTCGTATATGTAACCATCATCATATATTTTGAACCCTCATCTTCAACCATGGATTCACAATTTAAATTCTTCCCCTGGAATGATTGATCTAGAAACGAAAAGTTGGATGTGATTGTTTGAAATACCACATTTGGCCGCCAAACAAATGATAGCAGATGAAGGAGAGGAAATTATAGCTACGTCAAACATGTCTTCCTAACCATCATCACTATCACTTTAATTAAGATCGTTTATATATGTATAGGGTTCAAATGAGAACACCCTCTTACTATAGACAATCACATGTGATACACAAAATTAAATCTCATGACTCAACCATAATCTTACAATTTCCCCAAAGTTTTATTCTAATTTAATTCTTAGATAAACATGAGCCAAGGTCAATAACGGGATTTCAAGATCTAAGGAAGCTTTTTGCTCCAGATCCATCCATACAAATTACAAGTGATTTCTTAAGGTTAGAATGATAAAATATAATCAACCAAACTTTGTAACGACCGATAAGAAGAACCACCTTCTACAAGAGAGAGGTTTACCTTCTCTTTTAGACAATGTATTCTCTTTTGTATTTCTTCTCCTTCGTCATCCATCATTACTCTTTTGATTGTCATCTCAATCCCTAACCTTTCAAAGTCATCCTTCAACAAAACGCCAATCTTCCAAACGTCACACACATATCTTGCAATTATTGGTTGGTCGACAAAACAAGGAGAACAAACCATAGGAACTCCTTCACATATGCTTTCCAATGTTGAATTCCATCCACTATGAGTCCAAAAACATCCTGTTGCGGGATGAGCAAGCACTTCTTGTTGGGGAGACCATTTCACTACACGTCCTTTATCACCCACTCTCTCTAGGAACTTTTCAGGCAACAACTCAAGCCATTCTGAACCAGAAACAACCCCTGGTCGAACCACCCACAAGAATGGTAAACCAGTATTAGCCAACCCATGGGCCACTTCTTGAAATTCTAACTCAGTTATGCGTGCTACACTCCCAAAACTTACATATATCACAGACTTGGGTGCTTGGGTGTCTAGCCATGAGATAATGGTCCGGTCTTGTTCAATCAAGCTACTCGAGGACGCAGAGAAGTACTTGTGGAATGGGCCTATAGTGAAGTTCGGAATTGGAAAATCTTGGTGAATAGTTTCTAGTGCAGATTCTTCGAGTTCTTTGAACGTGTTCCAAATTATCCCTGATGATGCCTTCATTTGATTATGCATGTTGGTCACGAATTCTGACATACCTTGTGGGTTGATTGAGATCTTTACGATATCTTTAAATTTCAAAAGTGGATGTTCTGGCACTGATGTTTCGTAATCTGAGTATAAAAACAAATGTAAAGAATTTATACGAGTTTTAATGTTATAGACTGATTTGCGTGGGTGGAGGACCCATATGTTTCACCATTAATTTTCTGAAACTAAGGGTCGTTTACCTAAACACTTATCCAGTAAGCACTTACCGGTAAAATTCAACACTATCGTTTACTTACCAAGTAAAATTTTATTCACTAAAACGCATCGTATGCAACAATTTCTCCCAATAAGCGCTAATCATGGCAAAAGTCCTCGTTCTCACTTACCGGGTAAGACTCTCGATTCTTGTCTTCGCTCTCACCAGGTAAGATTTTTAGTCCTTGTCATATTCATTCGGTAAAGTAAAGTGAATTGGTAAACACTTATCCAGGTAAGCATTTGGTAAACGTTACCAATTCACCAAATTTGATGAATAACATTATTAATCTCAAAAAGGATATGATATAACAAACGTACCTTCTTTAGGAGGATTGAAGTAACCCTTTTCCGATAAAATGGGCAAAACGCCGTAAGCTACGACGCAACCAAGACTGCTTGTCCGGAGCACCACTCGAGGGATCTTCAGTTCGTCGGCCACCGCCTGAGTGAAATAGAATCCAGCATCAGCGATCAAACAAGCAATCGGTTCTTCCAACAACAATCCAGCCAGACAATTCCTAAACGGATCTACACAGCTGCTATTAAGGTACTTAATGTAAAAGCTGGGGTCTTTCTTTGGCAACTGGTTTATGATCTCCGAGAAGTTGTCGGAGATGGATTTGAAGGTGAAGTGAGGATAGTTTGAATGATTTGGAGAGTTGTATTCAGTGTGTATCATTGTTATTTTAAAACCTTGGCTGTGAAGAATATTTGCCAACTGAAGCATCGGATTGATATGACCCTGGAAAGGCATGGAGAACAATGCAATTCTCCGGCGAGTTGCCGTCGGTACTGTCCACTGGAGAGTGGGAGCTCTTCCATGGATCTCCATATTCAGCCAGGTTCAAGAACTTTAAATTCAAGATAATCTTTTAAGCATCATCTTTTTCCCCAAAAAGCCCATCATTTAAAATGCCGTCCACATTTGTAGTTTTCTTCTAATTTTATTATGGTTGTCGTTTTTTTCAATTAATGCAGACCACATATACGGTATCACCCAACTAGACGTTCGAGTTTGTCTTTTGCTTCATATCCAAAGGGGAATAAAAATCCTCTTGTGGCCACGGAGTTTCAAATGCGGTGACTCCGGGCTATCTGCAAAGCGTCTTGTGATTAGTCGGCTCGCATAGCGGGTTAGATATCCGGACTAATCAAAAAAGTTAGAGATTTAAGTATCAAAATGAAGAACATCCGATCCCAAATTAGTTCTTCGATCGATAGTTCTTTTTAACGTAATATAAAAGATCCATATTGATTAAAACGAAGAGATGAAACCAACTAGAGATTCTAATGACTCGTATGAAGAACCACCCTTCATTAAGCTAACATTTACTTTTTCTTTCAGACACCTTGCCCTTTCTCTAATGTCTTCCCTTTCTTCATCCACCAGTACTCTTCTTATGGCACTTGTTATCTCCTCTCTCCTCCACCCATTCTCCAAGTAAACTGCTACCTTCAAAACATCGCTCATGAATCTTGCATCTAAAGGTTGATCGCCCCAAAATGGCGAACATATCATAGGAACGCCTTCGCAAATGCTTTCCAACGTTGAATTCCATCCGTTGTGAGTCCAAAACGCTCCGGTTGCTTGATGGGCTAGTACTTCTTGTTGAGGAGCCCATTTGACAATATGACCCCTTTCACCCACCTCATCTAGGAACCCATTAGGTAACAGTTCTAGCCATTCTGAACCTTTGACCAACCCTGGTCTCATCACCCACAAGAATGGCTGATTGCTAGTGGCCAAACCATGAGCTACTTCCAATAAATCTTGTTCTTCTAGTTGAACAGCACTGCCGAAACTTATATATAGTACAGAATTGGGTGCTTGGTGATCTAGCCATGTTATGGAGCTTCTATCTGGCTCTAGCAGGCTGCTCGATGAGGCTGGGAAGTATTTGTGAAATGGGCCGATCAGGAAAGAAGGAATCGAGAAGTCTTGATGGATCTTCAGAAGCTCGGATTCTTCAAGTTCCTTGAAGGAGTTCCAAACGATTCCTGCAGATGCCTTTGTTTGTTTCAACATGTTAGCTAGTAATTTTGCTGCAGGATCATCCTGGCCTTTGATTCTCATCTTCAAAACGTCTTTCACTTTGAGAACTGGAATGTCTGATACCCGTTCCTCCAAATCTAGATTCCAAGAAAAATAAACAAACTTGAAGCTGAGATGTTCTTCAATTAAGATGATAAAGATCAAGAATTTGCTTACCCCGAACCAACTCTCTACTTTCAGCTTTCTTGGAGTTACTTTCATCTATTGGTGATATAATATTCTTCAGATCTAAATCAACACTCTCGTCATCAAAAACTAGAGAAAGAATCCAAACTGATCATCAAGTTATAATTACAATATTAATCAAGAATCCATTTTAGCATATAATTTCATCAAGAAAGAGAACGGACCGCTGTTTACTTGGTTAAAGTAACCTTGATCATCAAGAACAGGTATAGAAGCATAAACAAGAACACAAAACAAGCTACTTGTCCTTAGAACAATTCTGGGAAGATTAAGACTATCTGCCACTGATTGAGTGAAATGCCAAAGTGCATCAGTGATCAAACAGACAATAGGCTCATGTTGATGTTTTGAAGCAATTAACATCTGATCCAACTCTTGGCGAAAGCTGACTGCACCATACTGATTCAACAGCATGATTCCCGACAGAAGATCACCAACCCCTTGGGAAGCTAACTTGGAAAGATTGGTGTCTTTAGGATCTGTATCAAGAACGGGTCGAAAGGTAAAGTGAGGGTAGTTTGACGTGTAAAAAGAATTGAAGTTGGTGTGAAGGATGGTGATAGAGAAGCCTTTGGAGTAAAGTATATTTGCCAGTTGAAGCATTGGGTTTATGTGGCCTTGAAATGGCAACGGAAAAAGCACCACCCTTTGCCGCCGGCAGCTACTTCTCTCTTCTTGGTTCTCCATGGAGAATTAATTAGCTTCCTGAACTCAGATGTGTTTATGGAATTTGTTTAAATAGCCTTAACTCTATTGTCTTTTCATTTGGTTCTTGAGCCTCTTGTTAATGCACAAAAATAACAAATTTATAGCTAGGGTCGGCAACGAGCATAAGTAAACCCGTTATTTGTTATGTTTTAATTCGTCTCTATTGTTCAAACGGCCAGAAAGAAACAAGATCACAATGACAAGAAAAAAACATAAGAAACTAGAGATTTCTGTAACAATATTCTGTGTAAAACAGATCAAAAGGGTTGATATTTTCTTAAAACCAAATAGATCTGGATAAAATATGTGATCATATGGAAGAAATATAATCGATTAGAGACTCCAATGATTGGTATGAAGAGCCGGAATTGGTCAATGAAACATCAACCTTTTCTTTCAGGACTCTTGCCCTTTCTCTAATGTCTTCATCTACCATGACTCTTCTTATGGCATTTGCTATCTTTTCTCTTTGCCATCCATACTCCAAATGCACCCCAACCCTCAAAGCTTCGCTCACGTATCTCGCATTCAGTGGTTGATCTCCCCAAATAGGCGAACAAATCATAGGAACACCTTCGCAAATGCTCTCCAATGTCGAGTTCCATCCGTTATGAGTCCAAAATGCACCTGTTGCGTCATGAGCTAGCACTTCTTGCTGGGGAGCCCATTTCACAACTCGCCCTCTTTCACCAAGGAACCCATCAGGCAATAATTCGAGCCATGACGAACCCTTAACGAATCCAGGTCGAACCGCCCATAAAAACGACTGTTTGCTATCCACCAACCCATTAGCTATTTCCAGGAAATCTTTCTCGTCCACTTGAATCATGCTACCAAAACTAACATACAGTACAGAATTGAGTGGTTGGTTGTTCAACCATGGAAAAAAGGTTCGATCTTGTTCTAGTAAACTGCTGGAGGAGGCTGGGAAATGCTTGGGGAATGGTACCAGGAAACTTGGTATCGGAAAGTCACGAAGAACCGTCTTGAGCTCAGGTTCTTCGAGTTCTTTAAAGGAGTTCCAGATGATTCCTGAAGATGCTTTTGTCTGTTTCAGCATAGCTGTTAACATCACCATGGAATCTTCCTTGTTCTTGATACCTATCTTTAAGATGTCTTTCACTTTGAGTAGAGAAAACTCTTCCACTTGTTCCTCCAAATCTTGAGAATCCATGAAATCAAACAATAAAATGAGCATCTGATCATGATTTAGATAAATTTATGAGAGCATTAAACAATTAACTTACGGGTGTCGCCAAGTTTGAAGTAACCACGATCATCAAGAAGTGGTATGGAAGCATAAATAACAAGACAGAACAAGCTACTTGTCCTTAAAACAAGGCGTGGGAGATGGAGACTATCAGCAACAGATTGCGTGAAGTGGCAAAGTGCATCGGTGATCAAACACGATATTGGCCCGTCTTTTTCCGACGAAGCTAACAACAGTTCCAATTCGAGGCGCAATGAATCTGCACCAAATTGATTGAAGAATCTGAGACGAGACATAGCAGCAGCTATGCCTTGTGAGGGTAATTCCAAAAAGCGTGGGTCTTGTGGGTCGTTATCGAGGACGGATTTGAAGGTGAAATGAGGGTGATTGGATGTTGCAGGTGCGTTGAAGTTGGTATGAAGGATGGTGATGGAGAAGCCTTTGGAGTAGAGTAGATCTCCAAGCTGAAGCATGGGGTTTATGTGGCCTTGAAATGGCAACGGAAACAGTAATATTCTCCGGCACCGGCGACCGCTGCTCTCTGTTTGGTTCTCCATAAGAGTTGTTTAGAGTTTTGTTGGTTGAATTCTTGAAGCTAAAAAAGTAATTAAATATGGCATCAGATATAGCCGGCTGACTAATTTAACATAGTTTAAACGAAACTATGATTTTAGTTGTTATCATTTGGGGTAAAATGTACGAAATATCAAAAAAAATTTATATTTTTTTTATTAGAGTATTGTATTTTTAGTTTTTTTATTATATTAATATATTTTTAAATTATTTATTATTAAAATATTGTATTTTAAAAAAATTATTTATTATATTATTAAATAATTTTTTAATTTAAATTTATCTATTGTATCAGGTTTTCATGATACTTCGTTGTTGTACTGTTGACATTTGACTTTAAGATAGGATAATATTCGAGAGTAGTACTCGTACACCAACTTCGGCTCAATTTGGGCATTTCTCTGGATGGGCCCAACATTTTTAGCTTTCCAACTTGATAAATCGCCCATAAAGGAATAATCCAGCACCCAAGCCCATCAAGTTCATAAATAATTAATTTTTTATTTTATTTTTTTGAAGCCAAAAATATATTAACGAGCCCTAATCGGGCAACTAGAAGCAAGAAAACTAAACATGTCATAGTAAATTCTGAGACAAGAAGAGAAACGGGATTTCTATGATAGAGTAATAGTCTTGTTGAAGGAGCAAAATACGAGATAATATTTCCAAACTTAGAAACATCATTCCTTAAAGCATGTATAGCATCAACCACGTGTTTCTATATTTAACTTGGTCGTAGACGTCTCCAACTTTCATCCACATTCAAGGATACTAAGGGAGCGTTTGATTCGTAGAATGGAATTCATCAAATGAATTTGACTTTGAGGGAATTTGATGGAATTTGACCATGTTTTTTGATTGCGTTTGGTTGGATGGAATTGGAATGAAATTCTTAACGGAGTTGGAATTTTTTTCTTTCGTTCACGGAATTTAACGAGAAAATTACATAGATGGCATTTCGAGAAAATCCTTTTTAGGATGGAAAGAACGTGAGAGAGAGAGAGAGAGAGAGAGAGAGAGAGAGGTTGAGCATACCTGATCGAGCAGAGTGAATAAGATCAAGCAGTTTTGAATAGGGATGGCAAAAAAACCTGAAACCGATGGTGAAAACCGAAAACCAAAACTTTAGGACCATGTTCGGGTTTGGGGACATTTTATCTGAGACGGGGCGGGGATCGGGGACAATTTCGGGGATTTTAGCAGGGACGGTGATTATTGGCCTGGCCCGACCTGCTATGCGTATATATATTTATTTTAATTTATATATATATATAATATCATTAAAGAAAATAGTAACATTAATTTTTTTTTTTAACTTTTATCCAATTTACTTCAACAACCCAAATAAGGCTCACGAAAAAGTCTAGTTTATTTGTCTAATTGTGAAATCGTGATTTTACTTGTATAATGTTTGAAGTTATGTTTAGATTTATATTGTAATCTAATACTTTGTTAGTAATTGGTTCGATTATGTTTGAGACAATTAAACTTGCTTTTTTTTTTTAAATTGTAATTTACTTTTAGTTGTGAAAATTAACATATTGTAATTTTTCTAAATCCGTTTTGGGTTCGGTTATAACCAACGGTGAACGGGGAAAAAAAGGATATTTACCTTAATGGGTTCCCCAACGGGGATCGGGGCGGTCATGGAGACGGTTTTAGTTATCGGTTTCGAGAACGGTGATACCAATAATCGGCCCGAACTTGACCCGTTGTCATTCCTAGTTTTAAACGAGATCGAGCAAAGGAAATCGAGCATAATAGAGCAGAGCAAATCGAGATACAACATCGACGAATTTGAATGAGGGATAAGGAATTTGTCGGATTGGAATTTGAAATCCATGGTATATGCGATGGAATTGTGAAATCGGTGACTTAAGAAATTTGTTGAAATTGAAAGGATTCATCTACATCTATTCTGTGAATCAAACATGGTATTTAAAATTTGGTCAAAGATTTAAACATTTCAGTTCCTTTCAATTCCACAAAATTTCATGAACCAAACACCCCTAAGATGTTTTGCATTTGGGTTTGTACTTGTGTGCGAAAACCCAGATGTTTTTTCTACTAAACGACTGTTTATACATTTGTTTATAGAAAAGAAATTACAATTGCCATTTACTTTCTCCTTTTTAGTATTTTAAGAAGTTACTCTACCGTTTTCGAGTCTCATCCAATTTCTTTCCGTTTCATTTGTTTCTCTTGGCTAAAAATTCAAAGTAATAAACGACAAAAACAAATCTATATACCATATGTTTCGCATCCAACCTGCTATACGAGTCGACTAATCCCAAGGCAACCACCTTTTTTGCAGATAGCCCGAAGTCACCGCATTTGAACATACGTGACCACAAGAAGATTTTTATTCCTTCTTGAAAACCTAGAACCTCCTGATAGCTTTGACCTTTGGAGATAAGCTAAAACCAAACTTAAACACAAATACAACTACAACTACAAGCTATCAACTTATTTTAAAATATTATTGATATATAATTACACATTTAGATAATATTCCAAGCTATAAAATAATAAATTAAAAAAAAAAAAAAGAGCAAGCCTTCAACATTCAAAACCAAACTATGCTTTCTCTTTTATTATTAAATTTTGAATAAAAGAGACAAGTTTTCCCACACCCCAAAATTCCCTTCTTTTCTTTACTTTCCCTTTTCACCCAAAAACACCTACTCTTCCTTCTTATTCTTTTACTACCCTTCAAACACCAAAACAAAAACCTTGGATCCCATTACCCCCTTCTTCTATACTTTTTCAAATTCCTATTCTATCTACCCTTTTCACCATCACCATCACCATCACCATCACCAAACTTGGACTCAATATGTCCATTCTTGAGGAAGCACCACTTCTGCGCTTTCGCCGCCCCCGCTCCTCCGCCCTACCATTGCACTTCCTGGAATGAATGGAATACTTTAACATGTCAATGCTATTGCTATATACAATACAGGTGGGCTAATAAAGTAATTAATTGAACTTCAACTATAAATTAGCAACTACCGTTGTCAGACTGGGTATAACCACGGCCATGGGTGTTCAGATGGATCTGTGGAATAATGGGCTCCATGCTTTTGTTCAACGACTGAGCTACTCTGGCTGGCATATGAGCAGGCGAACATGCTGTTTAAATATTAATAAATCAAGATAATCATCATTACCAGCAATAAAGTCAAATTAAAGGTATGGATTAAAGCAGTCTAAAGGCAAAGTTGGATTATATGAAATGATTATGGATTTTAAATTAAGCGCAAAAGGACAGAAACAGGGCCAAATGAACATCATCGGCATCTAGATTCGAATTTTGAAAAAGAAAATTTTGTTTCACTCGCTATTTGTTTAAGAATAAATAAACAAAATAGACTTAGCAATGTGGGAAATCGCAGCAAGATAAGAACTAATACCTGGTTTTTTCTTCGATTCAGGTGGATCGTTAGAGTATCTCCGGGGTAAAAACACGCCGGTACCGGCACACTCCCTTTTTAAAACGGTGGTCTCACGGCCACAACCGCCACCAGATCCGCCGAGAACAGGTTTGGCGATGAACCCAGTGGAGGGTTGTTGACGCCGATGGTTTTCAACTGGGAGGGGAGGCCATGCAGATTGACGAAAACCCATCGGCTGCCCACCTCCACATCGACCGCCGCCGCCGTAGTTTGCGGCTCCGGTAACTCTGTAACGAAAATGTTGTTGCTTGATAAACTCTTGGCTTCCACTCCTCCATATGGTACAGTTAGGGTGATGGTGAGAGAAAGGAGGTCCAACGGCAAGAGGACGCGGGGATACGAGTAGACCTCTGTTAGCAAATACGTCGTCGTTGACGTTGTTCATCCTCATCTTCATCCTAGCGACTTGGCCAGCCGCAGCGTAAATTAGATCCCAGGCGTCCTCCTCGGCGTGAACAAACGGCGTTGTCGGAGATGAACGAACATGAGTAGGCCCAGAAACAGCCCAGCTCAAAGTCGCTTCCGGCGAACCGGAGAAAACCCTTTTCTTCTAATCAAACAAAAAAAACACCCAAATTATAAAATAAAAAAAAGAAATTATACACCCAAATTAGAAAGTTAGCACTGGTTACGATTAGAAAAGTAAGAGTACATACCTGAAGAGGGTAAGGAATTTTGAGGCGCTCCTGCAAGGAAAAGGAGCGAGTGAAGCGGCGAGTTAAGCCAGAGATGTCATCGTCATCGCTCTCAGACTCATTAGAAGAGGAGGAGGCAAACTCGTAGGGGAAATCGGAAGGGAAAGGGAGGGGGGGTTTGGTGTCGATGGCCATGGGATCGTGGGTGAGAAACTCCGACGGAAGCCAAGAAGCAAGGTCGGCGAGAGTGTCAGACATTTGGGGAATGGAAAGGAGGAAGGGAGGGATGGAGAAGATATAATAATGGAAGAAGGGAGAGTGATTAAAGAGAGTGGAGGGAATGTTCAAGAGACAAATTTGCTTTCCACCAAGGATTCCAGGGTTTTTCCGACCTTCAAATTTTCTATTTTATTTTATTAATATATCATTTATTTATTTGAGTCTTGAGGGTTTTAAATTTTTTGTAAATTCAAATTTGTGTTTTTTTAATTATTTAAGTGGCTTGTTAACTCATGCGGACCAAGAATATCCAACGGGAGTTTACCCCTTATAAGATAAAAGATATTTATTATAATTTATTTTGATGACTGAAAATATTATCTGATAAGACAAATAAGAATGATAAGTCTTATAAATAAACAACTTGTCGATTAATGTTTGTTAATTGACCTCTTACCATAAACAACATATGTCCTCAAGGCATACTCATGTCCATGTAAATAAATAAATAAAAAGTTTCGTAAATTGACACCGATCTCGGTCACAAAACGCCACTCTTGAGCTATTCTATCTTACTCTGTTATTTGTACAATTCTGTGTATTGTGATTACATACGAAGGCTCTGTTTGTTTGTTTTTTACAATTTGCTTCTTAACCACCTGTTATCACATACATTTTTAAATTCAAACTGTTTTTTTTTTCGAACTTCTTATCTCTTAAACCATATAGGAAAAAAGAAGTGATAAACTAAACCCGTTAATACCCCTTATTTGTTCGATACTAATGCATCCACACATCCAATTCTCTCAAGTCGACCTCTCAAGCCTCTCGATCTCCAAATCGATCTCTCAAGGAGATCAATCTCCAATGTATGTCAATCTTATCTCCTGATTTCTAATTCATCCTTGTGGTTAGTCCCTATGGCTCGTCCCTGTATGTCGATCTCCCCTCCTAATTCTGGTATGTGATTTACAGTCTGTTTGTAGAAGCAATGTGTTTCTATGATTTATATTTGTTTCGTCCTTGGTCTGTGCGCTTTTTTGGTTACCCATGTGGTCTATGCGTTTTTTTATTACCCATATGGTTTGTGCGCTTTTTTGTACCCATCCAGTATGTGTGTTTTGTGGAATTTTCAGATCCTTTGCAGTAGCTAGTTTCCTCAAACGAAACATCTTGGTTGTTGATTATCTCTTTATAATGGCTATTACATTTTGATCGAATTTGGACTTCCTAAAAGTCATACAATTGAATTCATTGTCACTCGACCACATATACAAGCCTCGATCTTGCTATTATAACAATCGGTTTTTGCTGAAAAAAACGTGAGAATTGTAAAACTCCAAATTTGCTTAATTGATAGTTTTCGCGACAAAAGAAATCCGTCTTTAGTTATTGGGATAGAGTGAATATTCATATACATCTTACCGCTTCTTAAACTAAAACTTGTGTATGAGGTTTATGGAGTTGGTTTATTTTTGGTTTGATATAGGCTCAATTGACATTGCTATGCAAGCTTGTACTTTGACTTGGTTGGGCTAAGTGCTAACCATCTTTATCTTTCCTTACTTGCTGCTAAACCATCTACTCATTAGCTTTCTTTATGAAAAGGAAAGTAGTCCATTTCTATGTAGGGTCTTATTGCTTGGCTTCCAAGTGATAATATATATGCTAAGCCAACACATGATATATATACATATATATATATATATATATATATATATATATTGGTTCAAATACTAACCAAGTTTTTTGTGTTAACTTTTGTTAACCAAGCTCAACCAATCATATTCCATCTTTTTTTTAGGTTCACATATAACTCATATATTAATGACAAAGGTAATTAAGTAATTTGTCATTTATGTAACTCCCAAATCATTAATTGGGAGTTACAAATCTAAAAATCTTAATAATTGATGATTATGTAATATTGATATTCTTTTTTATACGATTTCATGTTTTGTAATTTCGATTTATTCTATCCATAATTATATTGATTTTGTAATTGTTAAAGAATTTCCGATTGTAAAGATTTCGATATCGTCCGACTAATATAGATAGACCTATTGGAAAACAGATCGACAACAATGAGAATGAAAAGGTTAAAATTGTCTACGACTACAATCGAAATTCGAATTCATATGTAATTGTTAAAGAATTGTTCACAAGTGTTCATATTGTGTTCATATGTACACTAGCTGCATATCTCAACATTGTCTTGCTCCTGAATGTGTTCATAATGAAGGAACTATTGTTCACAAGCTGATCATATTGTGTTCATATGTACACTAGCTGCATATCTCAACATTGTCTTGCTCCTGAATGTGTTCATAATGAAYGAACTATTGTTCACAAACTGTTCATATTGTGTTCATATGTACACTAGCTGCAAATCTCAACATTGACTTGCTCCTGAATGTGTTCATAATGAATGAACTATTGTTCACAAACTGTTCATATTGTGTTCATACATGTTTTTTTATTTATTTACTTTCGTGTAACAACTATTCTTATTATATTCATATTGTGTTCATAAATATTATACAGTCCAAGTTCATATATATATGTCAATTTTTGTTCGTATTTGACACAATGGTTTATATATATATATATATGTGTGTGTGTGTGTGTGTGTGTGTGTGTGTGTGTTCATATGGTTCTTACATTAACAAAAATAAATTAATAAAAATAATGAGATTTTTTGATTTTGTAACTCCCAATTAATGATATGGGAGTTACATAAAAAAGAAAATTACCTAAATACTCTTTTCCCCTTTGTTCACATATGTTCTTTGAAATTGTAAATTTAAAAAATTAATTTTTTATCATAATTAATCACAATTCTTTATTGTAAGAATCAATGGCCAAGATTGGTTAACAAAGTTAACACAAAAATCTTGGTTAGTATTTGAACCAAACTCTCTCTCTCTCTCTCTCTCTCTCTCTATATATATATATATATATATATATACATGTAGGGACCTAATCAAATGAGAAATAATTAGTTTATGGTAATCGTACGATCCAATCTCAACCACAAATCAATAGATAAATTAGGAAATTTATAATTTTGGTAATTTTCAATTAAAATTTTAATGCAATGACATTTTAGGTATTTTATCTCTTCTCTTCTCTCTCCGTCCCCATCATCCGGTGATACCACAGTGGTATCACAATGCATCTTATATGTACTTGGGTATCACACTGAGGTCGTTTATGTGGTCGATCAGAGATGTAACACAGTGGTATCACAATGCATTTTATATGTGCTTGGGTATCACAATGTGTATTTTGTTTAACAAAGTCGATATTTTTAAGTATCACAATAGTATCACCCGAGAACGGTGGCCGGAGGCCGAAAGACGGGGGACGGAGAGAGGAGAAAAAATACCTAAAATGTTCTTGCATTAACATTTTAATTCAAAATTACCAAAATTATAAATTCTTTAATTATCTATTGATTTGTGGTTGAGATTGGATCTCACGGTTACCACAAAGTAGTCAGTTCTCCCTTGAATGGACCCATATATATATATATATATATATATATATATATGTGGAGGTTCAAGCGATAACCCCTGTGATTTACGAGAATGTGAGAACAAACTAATAACCTCAAACTTTTTAATCAATAATTTAAATTATATAAAATACAAATAAGTCAATAAGGGCAGTAATGTAATTAGGTATTTTTTATAATTTTAATTAATTAGAATTGTCCCATTTTTTTGGTTGGGATTGATCACGTTCAAGTTGGTTGAGATTGATCACGTTCACTGTATCACTTTCTTCCTTCTTACTTTCTGCTATCATTTTCTTCCTATCGGTTCATAGCATCCAAATTTTTTTCAACCTAGAATGCAGGATTTCAATGTCATAGGTTAGTAATTGAAAATTTTGATGTTTATCACATGTGATAAACATCCAAATTTAAAATTATTTGAAAATAGTTTTGTTAATGATGATGAAAGTTCGATAATAGTGTGACAACAATAATATTTCATAGTTTTTTATCGTCAGGACTATAATGATATGGACTTTTTATCACATATGATAAAAGGTACATGGAATTGTGAATGTCCGACATATTTAGTCGATTTATAGTTATTGGTACATGTTGATTTGAGTTTAATGTTAGAGTAGTTTTGAAATTGAGAATTTTGATGTTTATCACATATGATAAACATCCCAATTTGAAATTGCATGTTACTGTAATCCTTGATGAGTTGATTATCACACCAAATCATGTAGTCGATTTTCTAAGTTAACTTTAGCCGAGCGGAATCATTGTGATAATTGTGTGATAATCACATGATTATTACACCCATATAACACCAAAATCACACCAAATCGTGTTGAAATAAACGAATAACTATAATAGTCCATTATATTATCCCAGATTATCGGGTTTATTGTGATCGTGTTTTTTATATTTTATCACTCTGAATTCCAGTATTACCCTTTTCCCTCTTAATTTTTTTTAATTGTTTTTAATTTTTATTGTTATTACAATATGAGGTTAATAGGTTCTTCTCGTGTTTTCCTAAATTACAAAACTTCTCGTTTGAACCATTTCCTATATATAATTAATGTGTATTTAATCATGTAAGTGGAAGTTGCTTAAACTTTACACTTGCTTCGACTAACATATGTGATGAAAAAAAGGAGTTCATCATAACCACTATTCTCATCATGTTATACATATACGAATATAATCCATCATCAACTTAGATTTTGGTGATCATGTGTTATTGATACCCGTACAATTCGGCTTCGTACTACGTAGCTTTTGTTTCGACAATTCTTCACGTAGTATGTCTTTATAATACAAGTGTTGACACATAATGATTCTTATAAGCCATCAACACGGTGATGGATTCAAACGGTGGCACGACTAAGAAAATAACATTAACATGATTTGAATTCGGGTCCGCAGTGGAGGCAAAACCTTGCAAACTAATTCTACTAAATAAAACTTATTTTTATTGTAGTTTCAAAATATATACGGTGACACAACAAATTAATATGGCGACAATTTTCATGACCCTAATTTTTTTTTACATTGCGACGGATGAACGATACGGTGGCATAAGCCACCATATGCTCTGAATTGGGTCCGTCCCTACGTTAATATATTTTGATTATGGGAAATTGATAAAAATAATTATTTTCAGACTTTGATTTCATCTCTTACCCATTTCTCTCGTGATATTTAAAAAATATCACATATGCAAATGACAACTTCTCAATTTACAAAGGGGTCAAAGTGTAAAAAAAAAGTTTTTGAACCAAGTGTAGATAATCTCTAAATCAGATATATTTGGGACTAATTTATAGATTTGATCCTTGCACTTGTTGACATGATTCAAAAACTTATTCTTTTTTTACACTTTGACCATCCGTAAGTTGAGAAGTTGCCACTTACAAAGGTAGTGACATTTTTAAAATATTGTGATGGAAATATCTAAAAATTGAAACGAAAGTCTAAAAATGACTATTTTAATTAATCTCTCTTTGAGTTTTTGTACAATAACTTGAATATTTACTTCGTTTTATGTGATTTTTATAGTAAAATGTTAACGATGTTTCCACCTCCAAGTTAATATTTAGATATTTCTCTAAATTTAAAGATGTCTATCATCTCTCTATTTTAAAATACAAGATAAAATAGTTGATGGAGTAAAAAAATATATGATAAAGTTGTAATTTTTCTATTTTAACGTAACCGTTAGAGATGCATATAAAAACCAAAATAAAGGAAAAGTATAGAGCACGACATGTACGAAGTTGAAAGTGTGTGGTAATTTTAACACCAAATTGGTGACGGCACAACCGGTTTAAACGGTTGGCTTCTATCCCAAAAATAAAAGAAATCGTACAAACAACATTAATTAATGGTTGAACGGACCTCAACTTCTATGTTTCAATTCGATTTATTTTATTCCCGCCAAAATAATACAAACACACCTTTTTTAAACCTCTGCATAGAATCCATCTAATAAATACTTGGGTTTTTTTTCCTGTTAAGTACTTATTTAAAACGATTTTTAATAACAAGTTTAATTAGAAACAACTTTACACATTTTTTTAACATAATATTTGTTCACCAAATGTCTCCCAAGCAAGCGTTTACTAGATATTATTTGTATTAGCGAGTGAACATGATAAAATATGATATTTTTACATGGTAAAAGCTTACCTGATAAAAGACATTTGATGACGAAAACGTTACCAGTAAATGAGTTCAGTGACTATTACCGAGAGACGTTTACGTGATAAGCATGTGATAAACAATTATAAATTTAAATCATCATCTAATAATTATATTTCAATATTTTTATTTTTATTAGAAAAAGTTGACAACAACCTTTTAATCTGGAATTTAATTAAAAAGAAAAAGTGGATGGAGTCATAAATTTGAATGGAGAAGGATGGAGTTTCGAATCGAGTAAAAATAGCGGTAAAATGGTCGCACTTTTCATTTGAATTTTGCTAAAAAAAAAATTGTTATCATGGATAAATGGATGGATATGATTTGGTTAACTTCAAGATCAAGATATTTTTGGTTTTCATGGCTGCCACTGCCACTGCCACTGCCAGCTGCTCCATTTTATTAATTAAATACAAACAAATATTTTACAGTTTTCTTTATCATAAATTAATATTAAATATGTGTGCTTCTGATTTTATTATATTTTTAGGTTTTTCAAAATTAAATAAACAACCTAATTGGAATTAGGCATTGATTATAATTTTTTCAGAATATAAAATTAGGTATCTTCATGTTGTTATTTAATTTTTAGTAATTAAATAATTGATTAAAACTATGTATTACCAATTAAATAAGTTGTAGGTATTTTAAAAACTGATGTGATTTATTTGGGCTCCAAAATGAAATATGATATGTTTCCTTTTCCCGCCAGAAATCAAGAATCGTAATCGAATTGCAAATGTTTGGGTGGAGGAGATATCACAACAAGTGGGGCCTGTCTTTGAGCCTTTCCCTTTCTCCTGTTTCCCTCAGATAATACCAATTTTTTTTTTTAAATTTACTCTTTTTTTTTTCTTTTCTAAAAGTCAAACGTTATGTTTTTTAAAATTCAAAAACAAAATTAATATATATATATAGGTTATTATACAACCCTCTACATTTGTACAACCAATAAATACACCATGATGGATCGGGTCGGGTCACATATGTATGGATACGACATTCAATATTTGTTTTAAAAAAGAGATATATAATTTTATGCAATGAGAATGTGGTTGATACATATATGATAGGTGTTACAAATAGAGGGCCTGATGCATGTGAGTGATGATGATGATGATGGTTGAACCATATCATATCATATACGAACCACCTTTTGGTTTTGGTGGTTGCATCTCAATCCCCTTCATCAATTTACTCATATTATTATTATTTTTCTTTTCTTTTTTTAGTTATTAAAAGTTTAAATTTAATCCTTATATATGTAATATGAAACATATTAATTTAAATATTTAAAAAAATAAAATATAACATAAATATCGAAATTAACCAATGAAATAATCTTTTAATGAAAGTGTAAATATGATATTAGACATGGTCCAAAAGTCAAGAGTGATGATATATGCATCCTAATGTAAATTAAAATCAAATCAATCATATGTAGATAAGAAGGAAATTAACGTATATGGACGCATTTAACCTAATCCAAAGTTAAAAGCAGTCTACTAATAATCCTATTATATGTCCTTTTTTATTAGCTACATAGGGTTCCCCCACACACCCCTTTAATTTAAGACGGGTAAATTAAAGACGACCACCCATCTTTATATATATGATTGTTGTTCAACGGAGCTGCCAATTGCATACTGTAGCAGTGACTCATTACTCAATGATTAAGTTTTAGATTTACAAAAATTTGATTGGTTTTAAAACAAGATAAATGCGTAATAAACATATAATCATAACTTACATGTTGGATTTTTTAATTTATCCCAACATACCATTTTATAACATCAAAATTATGTTATCAAATAGTTTTTAATTTATGGTTTAATAAATAAGTAAGGGGTGAATGTAGGAGTTAAAATGCACATGTGGATCCATAAAGATGGTGCAATAATGTGGAAAGGTACAAATAAATCATTATTTTGTTTGTTAAATTAGGTGATGGAGGCACATGCAAATTTGTGTAGTTTGGGTTTGGTTTTTGCCATTTGTTTACATTTCCCATCCACCTGCAACAATCATGGGAACGACACATTAATTAAGCAGTTATTAAATGCCCTCCCTATCTTATGTTGTTCCTCATCACCTTTTCTATAACCTACACCATCATCCTTTCCTTTATGTGATTTATTAAAACCCTCTTTTATTTATATAATAACAACATAAAAGGTGTCGGGGGTACATCCCCACACCACTTTGACGACATTGTGTTGTGTCTCTCCTTCCTTGGTGTCGTCCCATGTTTTACTCCCCCATTCCCATTCCCATAACATACAAGATTCCCATGCTTCATCACCACCTAATTATTTCATCATTTTCTATTATTATTTGCAAATACCACTTCATATGATTTTAAAATTATTGTGTATAAAACATTAATCAATTCACAATCTGAAAACATAAAATGGCAAACAAAGTGGTATGATAGTACAACAAATTTGATTGGTTTGTTGTCGAATAAACAATTGGTGTATCAATCAAATCTTCCTAAAATCCATGAACAAATTCTCACTTATTTTACACTGCACAAAGGAAGGATGCTGCTGTACATGACCATCGCCATCCGCGGAAATAATATTCATCAAAATCTTGTTAATTTTCGGCATTCATTAGTGATACCTGCAAATTAGAATTCAAGCTCACCACCTTAAATAATAACCAAGTTCTGGTACTGTCTCAAATCTGGGGATTCCAAATTGGAAATGAAGAATTTTATCATTTTTACCAGGAGGATATCTTCATCTGTGCCATATGATTTGCGAGCTTCTTCCAAGCATTTCGAAGAGATCCTTTCACGTTTCCTGTTAACAAATTAAATAACCGATCCAACATAAGTATCTTCTGTGCATGTATAACAAGATATGAAATATGCCATTTTTTTTAGGCTGAAATGGGCAAGGATGAAGGTAAATGATATTAGTACCGCGAGCTGGCTGGATCTCGGATCTCATATTCATCGGTAACAGCATCATAGCCACAGATAACAACATAGTGACCTATAAAAAGTCATTCAACCATTAACAATTTCCTCCATTTCCATCTACAAGACTACAAGTCCGTGCGTTCGTCATCAAGTTTATGAAACTAGGATTCTTACTACAGGAGAGTATATAAAAGCAATTGAGAAAACCAACATACAATTTTTTATGATGCATAATCGTAATGACATGCGACCTTGCCTCGAAAGGATTCGGATCACTTTCTGAAAGATCCTTTATTTTATCTACGGTCTTTTTGAAGTTCTTTGTCATTTTGAAACCTATTATGTTGGATAATGAAAAGCTAATATGTATGCAGAGAAACGTAAACGGAACAGAGGATTCAAGAAATGTCAGAGACAAGTTAGATTGTGGTCTTCAAAGGCATTATACATCCAACATAACCGCAAGAAGAAACTAACAAGTCTTCAGGGCTGTTTGGCAATTGCTGAACGGTTTGCTGCAGGATGATTAAGTGCAAAATGAAATATGGTTGTTTGATAATTGTTCATAATGAAATTAGGGCGCTGAATGGTTCAGGGAGTCCTAAGATACAAAATCATTTAGAGAGTTTTAGAACCATTAAGCGGCAAAACTTTTTTTTGTCAAACAAGATTCACCTCTTAACAATTCGGATGCTGCCTCTTAATAGAACTATTAAAAGGTAAGAGCAAAAGCAAGTTTTCTTTTTGTCAAGTACTTTTAACAGTCAAAAGTGGTCATGTCTCACCAGTATAAGCTGCAGTGCCATTATAAAATTGTGGTATACGAACATCCTCCTTCCAAGGCTTACTACAAAATTAAATTCATCATAGAAAGTAAGCTTCTTGATTTGATGATAAATTGCCCATCTGTAACACGTAATTTTCCATACAAAAATGCAACTTTACAAATGTAGATTCAAAAAATCCAATCAAAGAAGCAACACATTTGACAGAAGGGAATATTGCCAATGGTAAATACTAAATTTTAAGTATCATACCTCAATATGCACTGGTCAACTAGAGCAATCACAATATATTTTCCTGATAAGATCAAAAAAATGATTTCTTCTCCCTTAATTGACCTGCGCTGTTAGCAAGGAGAAATGTGTTTACTTATTTCAAGCATCTAAAGAATTTTCAATATGTAGCAAACAACAATAAAATCGACCCCCACCCCCCAGGATTAATTTGAGAAAGTTAAATGTTTCTGATCAAAGTTGCAAAGTAGGAGAATTTCACAAATAAGTGAGTATGCATTGGATGTATTTTATAAATGAGTTGTGAAGAGCCCAACATCGCACAAATCTCATGCAATCAACCATCTGTTTCTATTTAGAATAACACAAGAAATTTCTCAATTTCCCACTTAGATCATCTACAACCCAACACTAAAAACACAAAAATGGACGTGTTTTGGCCTCTATATTTGGAGGTCAATAAATTAGACTTCTAAAAATATATATTAATATAATATTAAGTTTTTAAAATTTTATATATAATATATATTGATTAAAAGTTAATATAATAAGATGTTTATTATTATTATAATACTATTAAAGATGATTTTTAGTGTTTGGTTGGAGTTGATTTTCTTTAGTGTTCAATGGACCTACCATTTTTAGTGTTATTTTTTTAGTGGTTGGGTTGGAGATGCCCTTAGCAGATGCAAAAATTCATGCAGCTCGCGTGCTAAATCATGAGCCTTTCCATTTGGGGCTCATTACAAGACAACCAATGACACTACTCCTCTGAAGTGCATGGAAGAGTCAACAAGAAAAAAAACAGAACTTCTATACAGATATCACGAAAATTACCAACTATAAAGATATCACGAAAATTACCAACTAGATTTGAAATATTCCGAAGTTAAGAAGGACTAAAAGTGCTTTTAGAAATTTTAAAGTTCAAAACCCCCCACTATTTTGATATACGAATTCAAGAGACGAGCATCGGGATGTTCAACGGTTCTACCTCTATCTTTATTCCCTCTTCTATCGATCTCTGAAATAGCATATCTACTCTCCCTATATCATTGGCCAATTGCTCCTGCAAAAACCAAAATGATTTTGGGGTACCTATGAAGAAAGAGATAAGTGGTGTATTTGTAAAAGATACAATACACCAGCAAATTTGCTACATTCCTACTTTGTAGCTAAAGCTGACAAGATAGTAGTAGCACAAGAGATGTCTTGGTTGCAAACAAAAAAGCAAACGCTAGTTTATAGTATCCAAGAATGTTAATTAAGATGTGAATTTGAATCTGGGAGGATTCATATATCAATTCCGCTTGTGAGACAGAAAATTACCTTGTAAAATGTCTCCACTGAAAAATCTGGATTAGCACCAAAAGTTACCGTGAAGTAAGAGAATCTAATAGAAAGCTTTTGCAATAAATATGCCAGATCCACAGTCCATATACTACAAAACCACAAACAAATAAAAGTTCATCAGAATTTTATAAGTCCTGCAGAAATTACATATTTTGGGATGTATCACAAAAAGACAGTACTTCCCTTTTTGGCACCTTAAACTAAAAGTACTGATGGCCATTATATAATTATGAAGAATTGAAGATTTTGTTTTAGTGTACAAGATTCCCCTAGTTTATCATTATTAAATAAACTTCAAGACATTTGACTGATAGTCACACATTTCTACTGAAAACAACCATACTTCATTACAGCATGCAGCCCTTCAGCATTGGTTCATAACACGCATCCCAGACACAGACAAAACCATCAATTCCGGTTGTATGACACTTTTTTTGCAATGAATTACGAGGGGTAACTAACTTCTTTTAGCATTATTATGATACGTTCCACCATGAAGCTTGAAAGAGTTAAAACTGTCTAAACCTAAAGCTAATCAACAACAAGAAGCTTTTTATCCAATACTAGTTAGGTAGGCCAAATGTAAACACCATAAAGAGCAAAAACGTAAAAAACTAAACGACTCCACTAAATAGACTACCTGCCTCATTGTTCTCATAAAGCATCCAAAATTGAACAGCAAGTTATGCCAACATAGTACCTCAAACCAAGTACACACCTGGGGTCAAATCAGTTGTTCTAAAATTCCCTCTTAAGCAGCCGCCTAGCCGTTAAGCAACCCCTCTCTTTTTGGATTAGTTAGGGACACTCAATGTAGCCTGGTAGTGAAGCACCCACCCCACTGCTTTGATTAGCAACTACTCATTTAATAAACGATTCACAACAAACATGGATCAATGACTATTTTTAATTTCTATTCATCATCTCATCCATCTACTTTTCCGAACTTTGAGTGAGTCTTCCCCAGCCTTTGTCAATAATTGTAGCGATATGGAAAAGTAAATGCATCAAAAGAAAATAATATCGGAATTTGATTCCTCATATGATTAACAAAATCTAGAACTGAATTTTTTTAGATATCTATATGAACTGCTTATGCATCCACTTAAGTCTCTTCACAAGCTTCTGCTTAGTTGCTCAATACTTGAAGTCCCCTCAACCGCCTAGCCTCGCTTAATGCTTTTTTAAAAATGGGTCAAATAAAATACAAAATATGCGCTGGCTAAAAGGATATATACATTTTTGGATTTAGCAAGACACTACACCTTAGAACCAGCTTAGTATAAAAAAAATATACACCTTAGCACAGATATAATATGAAGAAGAAGATACCTGGTTGTACGACACAAATCCTCCAGATCTTGAATATCATAATGGTTGAGACCAAGCGTTCTCAAAACCATCAAAACACAAGCAAGACCACAATCCCATGAACGTGATTGTTTTATATGTGGGACCTACAGAAAAGAACTTAATTAATTTGGAAAATAAAAAACAAAAACTACCTGAAACATTGAGCAATCTAGTTTCTTTTAGAGCGATGATACATCATATTTGAAAAGCTATGGAGGAGTCTTGATATCTTGAAGTCACAACACTGCATGTCAACTAATATAAATTATGAATATGAGTAGATGAACTTACTTCAACAAAGTGCGAGTGGCCCAAATCTGTCTTGTTGACGTTACCATTTTTAGGTGAAGGTTTGAAATTGTATGGTTCAGCCAAACTTGTATCATCTTCCTCTTCTTGAATGTTATTTCCTTCGGATTTTAGTAGCTTGTTAAGGATATGTATAGGCCACATCTATAATCAAGGTAGTCTCTGAATCACTAGAGACTAGACAGAAATGCGATGATCGACAATATATACAACTAATCTAGGTTTGTACTTCAATGACTGTTTTCAGAAAGAACTGGTTCCTGCAAAATTTTGTGTATATCAATTAGGAATTAGGTACAAAATTAAGACCTACAATCCCAATGAGTTTAGTAATATAATTCACTCAAAGTTGGTAAGCATACCATTAGAAAATAAGACAAATAGAGATCTTCACCCCCCCCCCCTCCCAAACAAAAGAAAAGGATTATATGGTTGATAAAATTGGCGTATCATTGTGTCAATCAACTATGAATAAACATCAAGCTCTTATACCAATGACTAAGCATCAATCAGACATAGCAAGCATATGTTTGTTACAACATGAATGTTGAATGAAAGAAAGTTGAAGGGACAACTCAATTGAACAACCCTATGATACCCACAAAGGCCAAAGCTTTTGATCAAATCTCTTCCTCAGACTGTCTGACCAATGACAATAAAGGGTAGATATGAACACATTTCATAATTACTATTACATTTGTTTTGCTAAAGCCTGAAGCGAATGAGATGCCATCAACATATATCTCTAACCATATTCAGCATCAATCTCTTTCTAGTCATTATTGAATGACTAAAACTTTGCAAATTGCTACAGCTTGCACAATTGATTATTGAAAGACCCTCCAGTTTCTTCGTTGGCCACACTTTTACCTTCCATACTTTTCCCTCGTTGCTTCCATTATAAAGTAGGATTGCATATGCTTGTACAGAAAAAGTCAACCGGACCTTATATAGTTATATGATACAATAAGTTCTGACGCACACCGTTGTGCACTATGACACCAAATCGACAAAGAATAGGAACAAAACAAATATTTTGCTGGTTAATGCCCAACTTCCGGGAGGTTGGGTCTATTATAAAGTAACTTTCATATCTCTTACAACCAGCCTACCTTTGTACAAAAATAATCCTCCTAATCGACTTCTTTTCCCCCCTAACCGACTTAACAAATGGCCAACAATCTTGGTCAGCAATAAGGACCGCTGCAAAGTGATTTTACCCGAATGCCCTTGATCAATGTTCATCAATATCCGCCTGCCAAAGCTCCACCTTGTCCTGAAGGTGGAAAAAGAAAATACTAACCAAAAGCTAATATGACGTCCAACTTGTAATGCATCCCTCCATGAACAATCACTTTTCTTTGGAGATCATGACCATAGAGAAGTAAGCATATAAAGATTCTTTTTAAAAAATGAAGCTTGGTGGAAATATGAAGTGAACTCCCCCATATGCTTTGATAAACACCTATTCGTAGAATTTTTGGAAGAACGTAAACTTAAACTTGGAACCGAAGAACGAAATTGGGGAGAACGAGAAGCGAAGGGTATAGAAGAGAGAAGAAAAATGAAACGGTGGGTGTCTCAGAAGGAACAAGCATCTTATTATTGGGTTTAAAAGAATATTTCGGGGTATTACGATATGAGGGAGTGTTTGTTTGAAAAATGGTGGTGGATGACATTTGCATGGCCAGTTATAGGGTAACTGATGCTGATGAATAGCGATGCTGATGAATAGCGATGGTGACGAAGGATGGTGGTGGTTGTTCCCATTCTCATGCTTTTTTGCTCATATAGTCAATCTTCTTCCCATTTTTGTCAAGGTCTAACCATGGTCGTGGTGGCCACGCTGATGGAGGAGGTTCTCGTGGAGTATCGCCTAACCAAGATCTTCCCTTGTTGTAACTGCTTGTACCCTCTACCAAATTCTTGTTCATCTTCTTTCTCTCGGCTGTCAAAACAACCTGGAATAGCCTCTTGTCTGTTCGTAGTTTCTTCTATGTCGAGCATCTTTGTTGCCGATTTATTCCACACTGTTGGTTTCATCTCTGTCTTCTCTCTCTGTTTTCTTAATAGAATCTTGGAATTTTGAAAGGGATGCATTGAGATGGCCACTGGGATTAGGGTTTCCAATTTTGACGAGTTCATCGATCTTACCATGGTTGAAGAATTCTTAGAACACCAACCATCTTGTTGAAGTTGGCGAGCAAAGTCCTGTTCATCTTCAAGATCCAGTGCTCTAACACAAATGATGCACACCATTTTGCATCATGACAGCATATCGGCAAATAATACGAACAAAACTAATGCTTTGCTGGTTATTGTACAAACAAAACTAATGCTTTGCTGGTTATTGCGCATCTTCCCTATTCCACTTTGATGGCAAAGTAATTTTCATCTTTTACAACCTACCTTCTTATTTTTAACCTCCTCCTAACCGACTAATTTCCCCCTAACCGACTTAACAAATGATCAACAATCTTAGTCAACAACCACGGCTGTTGCAAAGCGATTTACTCAAATCCCCCTTGCCACATGCTTATCAACTTGGTTCCAGAGTTCCTCTCTTAGGTTGCAAAGCATATTAAAACTATCATTGAAGCTAATGTTCCATTCAGGATCCTTCAGATGGTTTTTAAGGCAGGATGAATGTATCAGCCAAATTCAGCATGGCTTTATGTTTATCGGTATATTCATATTGCTTAGAGAACTCATCCATTTGTCATTCTATTCTGCTCTCCTTCTAATTATACAAAAATATTCATCGCCATTTAGCATAAAAAGGTTTGATGAAGAACCTACTACATCTTTTCAATCAAATAAGATGGAATCCATCCACATATTCTACTTCCAGTTTCAATAATGCATTAGCAATAAGCTACCTTCACATAAAGAGGACTGTAACCAAGTGCAGAATAGCAATGATTATCATTATCAAGCTTCTTCTTCCAACCACTTCCATGCACCAAGCATCAAAGTTTCACTTTCCATGATGAAATTCATAAGAAACTTTATGCACAATTTGTTACGTCTCCTTATATCGAATTTGAATTACTTCATATAAGAGAAGAACCCCAAAGTAACAAGTTGCTTTTATTGGTATGCCATCAAATATGCGAAGCATGGTACTTCTAATATATCTGATAGGAACTTATTTATAATTAAAAAAAAAAAACATTGATCACACGAATCCTAAGAAAAATATTATATCAAAACAACCCCATACTTCCCAAACAAGATAAAGGACCTTTAAGCTATATCGATTCTCAAGAAAATTTCCGACTTGTATAAATAACAAGAGAAAAAGGAATTTAGTCAGCGATTACATGAATTTTATGAACATGAAAATAAATAGAATCGAAGAAATAGGGAAAGGGTCAAATACCTTCTTGGGTCGAAGTCGATTCTGGATCTGAAAAGGGTTTGACGGTGTTCTATAATTCACCTTTTCCTCTTCTGTAAGCCGTTCTCGTTTTTCTCCAGAATTTTCGGGTATGATGCGATGAATATTGAGAAAAGCCATGGTGGATTTTGCTTTTTTATTAGTATATTGCTATAATTCATGGCGTAACGTCGATGCCTGTCGGCATATCTACCACCGGGTCTTGATCGGGATATTCTCCAGTCGGATCAATTGTTCTGTTAGTTTAAACTTTAAAGGGCCCATAGGCCCAAACCTCCAAATGGGTCGATCCATCTTACACGGTCCAGGTCAACCATCATTTTTCATTCTTTAATTGTACTTTTAAAAATATCATCTCTTCATCTTAACAAACTTTATTTCGATGAACCTTATGTGAACACAATATGATATCTAAAAAGTATCATTAAAAATACATATACGAACGATATTCACTATGATATCCATATATACATATAAGATGTACACTGTGATACCTTTGTAAAGCACTTAAAGTAACAAAAAAAAAACACATTGTGATGCCCTTGAAAAACAATGAAAATAAGAAAATGCATATTATGATGCACTTTATAAAACAACAAAAATACTTTGTGAACATTATCACTATGATGCACTTTGATTCACAAACATTTTAAAAGACAATATATATTAGGTAATTAAAATTAATCATATATTTCTTTAAAAAAAAATTAAATCCTTTGATGAGTTGTTATAAATAAAATTACTAAATTATGATTTTAACTTATTTAAGAAATATTCTTAAATATCTCAAATTAGTGGTTCACATTGGATATCATGGTTATCACAAACTACATAATTCTCATTTGATTAAGGCTATATATACATACATATATATATATATATGTGTGTGTGTGTGTGTGTGTTAGTTCAAATAAAAATGTTAAATGAGGATGCAAAAATGAAAGATTCATAGATGAATCGATTGAAAAATATCATTTGAATATCCATATGTGAACAACATTACAGATTATTCATATGGATTTACATATACATCTGCAAATGATTTTTTTCACCTCTATTTTTACCTTCTAACAATATTTAGTCTTATTATTTGAACCATGTACTGTATATATCATTTGTTTTAAGCGATGACAACAATCGATGTAGGGTTTCTTTATTTATTATTTTTACCAAATGAGATGCGTATAGTATGATGATTTTACGTTCATATAGTTTATGTGATATATCCACGAGATATGTTATATTTTATGAAGTATGCATACATGAACATGTGTTACACTATATGCATGGACATTTATGTTGGAGCATACATGGATTTATGGGATGTCGGGTTATGTTATGCTTGAGGCGCCTCACACTCGGGACGTTGATATCAATTACAAATGGGAACTCACTATTTTCGTTTTAGTGTACGCGATTCGTCCTCGTTACACTTGGCATAACATGGGTGATCGATCACCATATCTACATTGTGCATATAACAATTCCTTCATCGTCGTTATCTCTTCCTTCACCATTGTTGTCAAGTGTGAAAGAGGAAGGAGCTTGTTTGTCATTCATTCCATAGTTAACTTACCCAAATAATCAATAATATTTAAGACAAACATTTCAAACATACAATTCATTTAAAATACATCAGATGATTATTTAATAAAAACCTTATAAAAAAAACAGATAATATTTACAAATTTGTGATTTTTATTTTAAAATAAATAAATAAATAAATATATATATATATATATATATATATATAAACATATATATACAAAATATGTTCAAGGGTTTTAAATATATATAAATAAATATATTATTTTTATTTTTATTTTTATTTTAAATTGATCAGTCGTGCAAGGGTTTTAAACATGTTCAACTATACTGTAATTTATTTTATAAGAACATCGTCAAATCTACAAAATATGAGGGTCTAAAAAGGTTCTTGTGTAACTAGAAGGGTCTGTGTGACATTTTGTTGAAAGGTCCTGAGTAAATTACAACATTGCCCTCAATCAAGGCGCCTCGTTTTGAAAAATGAAAAGACACCCGAAAGAATGGGCCCACGTTATTCGAAATTCAAACGATAAGCCGGCCCATTAATAAACGGTAATTATTTACCTAACATATTTCTTATATTTATTTTTCATTAATAACGCTCATCAACATTTTTAAAAGAAAAAATAATATTATTTTTTATATATATTATATTGTTCTTCTAACCTATTCCCTCAAAATTTAATATGTCTAAACTTGTGTATAAAATATGTTTGATAAACTATCTGATAAATTAGTTGATAATTGATAAATTAACTGATGAATAAATTATGTTTAATAAAAATTAGTTTACAAACATATAAAATAACCAAAAATAATATCCTGAAAAATTAATCAAGCAAAAATATTTTATGATATAATT
>NC_037528.1:3845669-3849008 GCF_001531365.2 Cynara cardunculus var. scolymus
AAGTAGTTTGAGAGATCAAATCCGTTAATTATTTACAAAATTAATATTATTGTAAATAATTAATATTAATGTATAATTAAAATTAATTAATAATTAATAGTTAATATTTATTAATATAGTAATAATTTGTTTTAATGTTTATTAATATAATAATTAATATTTTTATATAATAATTAATATTTATTTATTGTTAATAAGAGTTATAATTAGAAAAAATCACAATAAACTACCAAAACGCTACTCCAAGTAACGTATCAATAAGTCAACTTATGTTCTTCCAAACGTGTACCCAGAAAATAAGCTAGCTTATTTTTGTCAAACAATGCCTAAATAGATGGATAATTTTTTTTCCATGAGAATAATATGATTGTTTTGATTATGATATTATAAATATTTAGTTATGAGAAATAATACAATAATTTAAATAAGTTATCCAATAAGATGGTTGGTCTAGATGAAGTTTAACTACAAAGGTGTTTAATGATTGGTCTGAGGCATTTGTTGAGTTTTTGAAGTTGAATGTGTCATGTTAGATAATATGAAAGGAAGTGAACATGTTTTTTATTGCTTTTTGTGAATCTTTTCGATTTTTATATCCTAAAAATGTAACAATACAGTTTATAAAATACGAAATTGATTTAACAACTGATATGAAAATTAAAGAATTTAAATATATGACCCATTTATTAAAAACGGTTTGGACCCCCTTTTTACAATCCACTTGTTTTTTAGACCCACCCCCAAAAAGCAATTCATTGTAATATCATAATTTGAACCCCATGTGTATATATATATATATATATATATATATATATATATATATATATATAGAGAGAGAGAGAGAGAGAGAGAGAGAGGGTACTCAAGCGATTTTGTTAAATGTTTTATAATATAGTGTATATACATATACACACAAACAAATACAAGATTAGGTGTATCACATTTAACTCAAGTTGGCGATTCATCACCTACAACACACTGGTGGATCACCTAGTGGAGACACTAAACTTTTTACGACACAAGCATGTTCAAGTGATTGTCATCGTCATATTGACAAACGATAGTAAACGTGCAGAAAAAACGTTTTCATTATCTTATACAAAATATCATATTTTTAGAAAATAGAAGTGCGTAACCTTTAAAAGTGGCGTTTTAAATGTCTTTTTATAACCGAAGAACAAAATTGTCCCGACATGGTATGGAAGTCCATGTACTCCTCCATACTCCATGTGATCATTTTAAATTGATATTTTCCTTTAGTTTGACATCTCATATTATTCAAAATAAGAAAAAACTATTTGATTTTTTTTTTCTATCCTAAAACGTGTAAACGACTAGACTTAACTGAACATAAAGCATGAAATGATCCCTCAAGATTTATTTGATTGAAAGCGTCTTCGTGTTTTCTCTTTTCTGCATGATTTCCATTTTTCCAAGGTCGAATTTTGATATTTAAATAAAGCACAAGTTGAACTTTCAAATAATTAAAGTATAGTAGATCTAGGATCCATAAACACTTAATTAATTGTTCAGTACTAAGAAACTATTCGTCAAATCATCAAAATGAGGTGAGATGCAACAAATCCACCAACAAAAACGATAAATAACAAGTAATATATATATATATATATATATATATCAATCACTTATTAATGAGCATCTACAACAGATTATTCAAAATGGAAATTTTAGGGATTTTTGTTCAAATATATTATCCAAAATGGAAGAGGTATGAAATTTCCGACCACTTATTTTTATAATACAATTTAATATACTTGTAAATTTAAAATGAAATTTGAGATATTTTAGTTGTAGAATTAAAAAAGGGAAAAGTTTAAAAAAACTCAATGGATTTTAGTGTTTTGAATGATTAAGTACTTGGACAATTTTTTGAAACAAATAAGTTATTGGACTTTCTAAAACTTGTTAGATACATTCTTATGACCTATAAAACTAATTAACGTAGTAAAATAATGGAAAATACATGAAAAAAGCCAATGAACATTCATATTTTGAGCGATAAAGTCTCTAAACTTTTTTTGAACCAAACAAATATTTAAATTATATAAAATAAAACAAATATATCAAAAAGTACTTACATTTTATAAAAATTATTAATGAAATTTATTTTAATTAAAAATAAAAGATATTATGTCGGTAATTATTCAAATTTAAAAAATAAAAAAAGATTTAAAAAGATTTATTGGTTATATTTATTTTAATTAAAAATAAAATATATTCCGTACATGATTTTTTAAATTAAAAAAAATAAAAAAAAGTTTAAAAATGATTAGTGATGGAATTTAGGGGCTGTTTATCAAACACTTACCCGGTAAGTGCTTAACGGTAAAATTTAACACTAATATGTACTTATCGGGTAATATTTTAGTCCACCAAAACAACATCGCATGCAACAATTTACCCAGTAAGTGTTTACCATGGTAAGAGTCGTCGTCCTCACTTACCGGGTAAGACTCTTGGTCCTTGTCTCGTTCTTACCGGGTAAGATTATTGGTTCTTATTATATTCATCCGATGAGGTAATGTTACTTGGTAAGTGCTTACCCGGGTAAGCATTTGGTAAATGACCCCTTATTTTAATTAAAAACAAAAATATATTTTATCAGTAATCTTTTTAAATATTTTTTTAATCTAAAAAATCACATATATGATATATATTATATTTTTAATTAAAATAAATTTAGTAAGTAATTTTTAATTTTTTTTTCATTTTTTTAGTTTGAGAAATCACCGACATAATATATTTTAATTTTAATTAAAATAAATTTTATCAAAAATCTTTTTTAAACATAAGTATTATTTTGTAAATGTAAGTAATTTTTTGTTATATTTGTTTAATTTTATAGATCTAAATACTTTTTGGTTCAAAAAATGTTTAGAAACTTAATCGTTCAAAATATGAATGTTCATTGAGTTTTTTCAGACTTTTTCCATTATTTTATCATATCAACCAGTTCTATAGGTCATAAAGTTGTATCTAACATGTTTTAGAAAGTCTAAGAAGTTATTTAACATGTTTTAAAATGTCAAAAGATTTACTTGTCCAAAAAACTATCCAATGACTTAATTATTTCGAACATTGAAATCCATTGGTATTTTTTAAACTTTTCTCTTAAAATGTCATTAAATTTGGGGGGTGCTAATGGCACCCCTTATATGGGGGTGTTGAATGTGTTGGAAATTGGAATGAGTTTAAAATTCAAAAAACATCAAATCAATTTTAAAAATATATTATATTTAATTATTATTAGTATTTAATATATATATATATATATCAATTAATTAAGTTATATTATATAATTATATATATAATCTTTAT
>NC_037528.1:3849973-3860717 GCF_001531365.2 Cynara cardunculus var. scolymus
TATTAATAATTTATATTAATTAAAATATAATATAAATAAATAAATAAAACAGAAAATAAAATATACACAAATAAAAAACAGAAAACAAAATGAATAATATATATTTATTAATAATTTATATTAATTAAAATATAATATAAATAAATAAATAAAACAGAAAATTAAATAAATAATATATATTAATTAAAATTTTCTTTAATTAATAATAAAATAAAAAGTAATAATCACAAAAAAACAAAAAAACACAAAAATTTATAAAACTCAAATGATTAAAACCTAATTAGGAGTGGCATTAGCACATGATAAGGGTGCCATTAGCCACCCCCTTAAATTTAGATGGGACAAGTAGTTTAAAATGTAGTTTTGGGAAGAATTGAATTCTAAATTTTAGAAAGAAAAAAATAGGAGAAAGGAAAAGTAATTTGTCGCTTATTCAAATCACCAAAAGTAAGAGTCTCAAGAGTTGAATTTGCGACCAATCTCTCTCCCCTACGGCTACATCATTTGCCCTTTAAATTACCCTTATTTTGAATCAAATCCCACGGACCCCTTAACCATTTCTTTCTTCAAATCAAATTTCAACACATTCAACAAAACCACTTCTTTTTCCCCAAATCCTGTCTTCTTCGAAGGAACACATACCCTTTTTCTTTATAATTTTGGAAGTCGTGAGCTATTTTAGCAGTTGAATCAAAGCCAGCAGTAACCCACATAACATAGGTTATGTTATTATTTATCACAGGCCTTGATGAGTTACGGTCGATAATTATCATAACAAGAAACAGAGTTCTGACAGATTTGGTTATTGTGTTTAAGGTGAAAAGGCAGAAAAAGATCTGACATTTTGGGGTTCTGAGTTGCTGGGTGAAGCTTCAGATGGAAAATTCAGGTGATTCAAGTCCAAAATATGATGGGTTTGATTCGTTCGAGAGCAGAACAACAAGTTCGAATTCGAGCAATTCAGTCACTTCTTCTAAAGAATGTTGTTCTTCCCCTACTCCTCTTGGTTGGCCTATTAGAAAGGCTCAGGTGATGAGCAAATGCTGTAATGCTTCTGATGACAAACTAAAAACAAAAACCCATTTTGATGGTGAATCTAAAACCAAGAAAATGGCTACCAAAGTTTCAGGTATGTTGTACTTTTTTGTTTCTTCGAATCATTTCCTTCATGACATTTAAAGAAAAGTGAGAGTTTGGGAAAATAGTAGGTGAGTACTTAATCAGATTAGCACAGTAGAATCATAGTTTCCTTTTCCTGTGGTTCAAATTTATGAATTATGTGTCTTTCATATTTGAATTCGAATCTGCTGGGTGTTTTAGGGATGTGTTTGAAAAAAAGTTTCAAACTTTATCACTTTTTCGATTCCATTTGCTTTTTTGTCTCCCTCCCTTCTTTAATTCATCTATTTCCTATTTTTGCTACTAATCTTGAATAGAAATGGAGATGATGAAAGAGAAATTTGGTAAATTATTGCTTGGTGAAGACATGTCTGGAAGTGGCAAAGGGGTTTGCACAGCTTTGGCCATCTCAAATGCCATCACAAATCTTTGTGGTAATTATAGCTTTTTCCCTCTAAGCCTTTTCGAGCAAACCCGATGAGCCCTTCTGCACCCGGGCCAGCCTTATTTGATGTTAATTTCATAAAACAATGGGTTTGTGTTATGTTATTTGTGCAGCCACTGCATTTGGTCAACTGTGGAGATTGGAACCTTTGCCTTCTGAGAAGAAACAAATGTGGCAAAGGGAGATGGAATGCCTTCTTTGTGTTGGTGATCATATTGTCGAATTTAAACCCTCTTGGCAAACATTACCCGATGGAAGTAAGCTCGAGGTAATTCTTCTTTTGGCTTAAAAACTTACCTAATACTACAGAAACAAGCACTAATTTGACTTTCTCGAGTCAAATCCAGTATCTGAAATCAATGTGTTAGATCATTACTACTTCAAGATTGTAAAAACCCGTATATATCGTTGTGATAACAAATGCTGCAAATTGTTCTACATTAGATCATGACCTGCAGACCAAGATCAGATATTTTTGTCAACCTTCCAGCTCTTCGGAAACTAGACAACATGCTTCTGGTTAGCTTTTAATGTTCAAACTATAATTTTTAAAATTCCTCAGGGAACCATTATTGAATCTAAAGATTTGATCTTTTTACTGTTTATGTTTTAAAATCACAGGAAATACTAGATAGTTTCACTAGCACGGAGTTCTGGTACGTTGATAAGGGAATAACAACGCCAGAACCTGATGGCTTAGCCTCTTTTCGTAAACCATTACAGCGCCAAGCAGAGAAGTGGTGGCTACCTGTGCCACGTGTTCCTGCTGGTGGTCTTCGAGAAGATACACGGAAACAGTTAAACCATAAGCGTGAATCTGCTAATCAGATTCTAAAAGCTGCCATGGCAATCAACAGCGTTTCTTTATCTGAAATGGAGGTTCCTGATTCATACTTGGATACCCTTCCAAAGGTAGAAAAACAAAAAAGATCCATGATCTTACATTCTCTTCTTTATCGTAGTACTAATACTGGGTTCTGTATTTTCTAGAATGGAAGAGCTTGTCTAGGGGACGTGATCTATCAGTATATAATCTCCGAACAATTCTCATCAGAATGTTTGCTAGATTGCCTTGATCTTTCCTCTGAACACGTTGCTCTAGAAATTGCAAACCGTGTGGAGGCAGCAATCTACATATGGCGTAAACGACCCTCTAGACCCTTACCCACCCCAAGCAGATCAACTGCTAAAACGTCGTGGGATATGGTCAAGGACCTAATGGCCGATGGGCATAAGAGGGATTTACTAGCTGAACGAGCAGAAAGCCTCTTGCTTTGCTTGAAACACCGGTTTCCTTCTCTCACTCAAACCTCATTGGACACCAGCAAGATTCAATGTAACAAGGTATCATATAATCATATTGCAAAGTTTCAGCTAGTCCTGTGTTTTGTCATGTGAAAGCTTTTGAATACTGTAATACGAACTTGCATGATTTTCTTTCTTTCAGGATGTAGGAAAGTCGATTTTGGAGGGTTACTCAAGAGTCTTGGAGAGTTTAGCATTCAACATTGTGGCACGAATCGATGATCTACTATATGTAGACGACTTATCTAAACAATCAGAGAATCGATCATCTAGAGTCAGCACAAGTAGTCACAAGAGGGTCTCAGTTTCCACCTCAAGCTCACCATACAAAACAGCTTTTGGAACTCCAAAGTTTTCACCTGGACCGCTAATAAGCCCTGCAAGAGGGGACCGAACTCCTTTCTTAACCGGCAACAGCAACAGTAACAAACCACCAAGCCGGGGTTGTGGGGTCAGACGGGCTTTAACCAACTATCTTGGTGGTGAAACAAGGGTCAGGAGTAGTTGTCAATTGCTAGAAGGTCCTGGTTGTCTTTCTACAAGAAATGCAGATATGCCGCCTGCTCGGAATACCCTGGATGGTCAACCAAGCCAAAAGGAAAACCGAACTCCGGTGAAGTCAAAGAGAACGGATCGCTGAGCCACAATTTGAAGAATGGATCAAAGGAAAGAGAGTTTATAGGGGTTTTCAGATAATATCACTGTTTATGTTTAGTTGATGATGCTAAAAGTTCACTTTCATATTCTGTTTGATTATATTTTTGTCAACGAACTTCAACTCAAAAATACAAATTTTATCATCCAAAACAGGTTTAATTTATAAACAATTAATAGATGTGAGAATATTATTAAAAACTAGAAGAGTAATAGTGCAATGCAGCAAGACACATATTAATTTTAATGTTCTATTTTATTATTTGTCTTTATCGATGTTATAATACGATTTTATATATTTTTAAAAATCAATAATAATTTTATTTTTGAATAATATATGAATTTAAAGATATCATTGAAATTTAGAAAAAAATAATAATATAACAATGTTAATGGGCTGATTGGAATTGGACCCGTTGTTTGGATCCAGGCGGTGATGAACTTACTCCACTACTAACTCCACCGACAGGTTAATTTTATAAACAATTAATAGATGTGAGAATATTATTAAAAATTATAACAAAGTAGAAATAAATATGTTTAAAATATTTTATTTGATGTTAAAAAATAGTATAATAAAATATAAATTATTATTTACATCATTTTATTTTATTTTTGCGACTGATTATGTTTGATTAAATTAATTCATAACGCATTTAAACAAATTTAAATTCCAAAATAAACTATAAATGTAATATTTTTCATCAGAGCCAAAACTTGATTTTTATCGTTTTATTGATATAAGAATGAGAACCTTGAAAAAAGACCCAAAATTGAGATTATTCAACAAATTACGGTTAAAAAAAACAAATAATTCCCTTTAATTTTGAAATAAAAATCAGTGAAATACAAAAAAATTGAAATAAAATAAATTTAATTACATAAAAAATTCGATGAATTTATTATCTTTAATTTGATATATATTTTTCTCCATTTTGATTTGATTTTTACGAATTAAAATTAATAATTTGCAAGTAGATGAATATGGGCTGATTGGAATTGGATCCGTTGTTTGGATCCAGGCGGTGATGAACTCAACCTAACAACTCCACTGACATCAGAAATCGACGCACACGCTTCTTTGTCCAAACAACACACCACACTCGCTGCGTTCCCCTAAATCGAAGCCGGGTATCTACATTCTTGTCACCACTCACAACCATCTCCAGATTAACGCCGGAAAAGAAAACAATGAACGTTGATGGCGGAGAAACTAGCCGATTCGCCACCACTATCCACATAACAGCCCTTGATGGTATCGTCAATGTCAACTCCTTGTTCACGCTAGCGGTTTTCATCGGGCTAGCTTGGCAACCTACCGACCCCCGTAATAGCCTCGTCAATGATCCAAATTGTGTAGCTGGTCAAAAGATCGCCGAGAACCTTATCTGCTTCCATGTCTACTCCTTCAGCTCCTTCCTCTTCTCCAGCCTTGTAGCTTTGAGTCTCAAACAAGCCATCCGGATAGCCAAGAACTCGTGCGAGACTCGTCGGCTTATGATCTTCACTTTTGACATGTGTCACATTAACAGGAACGCTCTTCGAGTCGGGTACTTGATTTCTGCAGCGGGTTCGGTTTGTGGGTGCGGATTCTTAATGATGGCTCTTGTTAATGTGGCTCAGATCAAGCTTGGGACTTTGGCTTGTGGGAGTTCGCACACTTACGGTGCTGTGATTCCTCTTGTGACTTTTGTTCCTTTGGGGCTTTTGATTTATGTTTTCTTTGTTTTGTTTGCTTTCACTCGTTAAATCATATTAATTTGATATTTGAATGATTATAACTATGTTTGAATCTGAATCTTTTTAGATGTTTGTGTTGGGTGCTACGAGTCTTTTAGGCAAGAAATCTTGGAGACCCAACTGAGATCATGCTTTGTCACCATTACAACATCTGGCATTCAATTTGCTTTCGGTGATATATTATTGTTTTTGTGAAATGAAGAGTGTTTATATGTACAAGTTCTTAGGGATAATGGGGTGGTTGGTGAGATGGGGTTTTGTTGAGAGAAAATGTCCACTCTCTTGCGCAGATGACATCTGTTCAGTGGAACATCTTGAATTCTTGTTTAAGGGGTCCTATAATGATTGTCGTAGGCTCATAACATAATTAACTGGAACATTTAGTTGTATTTTAATGGTGCTAGTGATGCAACAGACAACAAAAAAGATGAGTTCTTGATGGTGCTTCCTCCATTCAAGATAGTGTAAACTACGTGTAAGCAACTTTTATACTTACTAAACCAGTATAAAACCCCATGAATCTGCAATTGGTTTCTGCATTCTGCTCAAGGATACAAAGAACTTAGAGAACATGGAAGCTTCAATGAAATACATATGCCTGTTGGGGTTTCTTGTGGCTGTTGTCATTGCTGGATTGAGTGAAGTGGATGGAGCTGGTGAGTGTGGGAAAGCGAACCCTGATATGGAAGCGTTCAAGCTCGCTCCTTGTGCATCAGCTGCGCAAGATGAACATGCTTCTGTTTCTTCCAGTTGCTGTGCTCAGGTGAAAAAGTTGGGGCAAAACCCGAAATGCCTCTGTGCAGTTATGCTGTCTAACACTGCCAAAAGTTCTGGGATCAAGCCCGAGATTGCCATGACCATTCCGAAACGATGCGACATAGCTGATCGTCCTGTTGGTTATCGATGTGGAGGTTGGTTTCATGATTCTACTGCTTTTACCAACTATCCGATCTTCTTTCTTTAGGCTGACATGGTTGAAATTTGTTTGTTTGCAGCTTATACATTGCCTTGAAAGCTACTGGTTTCCATGTAAGTCATGTGGATGTCTACAAGTTGTACCAGTGAGTATGAAATGTGTGTTGGCTGATTCTTTCTAGTCAAGGGTTTGTTCTGCTCATGTGTTTAGTAAATAAATTACTGGTAGTTTGATTATTGTGTTCCAAAAAACTTCCATATATGTTCTTATTTGGTGTCTCTTGTTGAACCTTTATATGATCAATATATGGATCTTAAGAAAAGCAATGTGAATTTTGCATTTCATTTAGATATGTTTGGTACTATAAGATGGTGGAATGTGGTTCTTGATAGCAATCTCTTGGAAGCAAGTTGGCTACTTTTGAGTTAAAGAAGATACCATGCTACTTCATCTTATGGCACAAAAATGCCATTGTTCTATATTCCACGATTATTGAACGTAGATATCATGGAATCAGATCAGCTGGTGCGTTCCCTCTTGGATCTAGCAGGCTTAAGGAGGCCTATGTGTGACAGTATGGTCCGACCTAGAACCAGGTTTGATCCTTGGACATAACCCAACTTTAACTAAGCCAGGCTGGCATTATCGATGGAGATAAGAGACTGGGGTAACGACTAGAAAACCCTGGTATCTTTCGGGTTAAATGCACCAAAAATGCATATTCTGTCAAAGATAACAGAATAATATAAATCTTAGTTGGGAGAAGTCAAAAACCGTCTTAATTAGGTACAGAAACAAGTCGCATACTCCATACTATATATAGATGGATCATTTGGAGATATACATAGACACCTTTGAAACTCTAACTAAAGAAAGGCCTTTAAACAAAGTGACAAACAGACATGAGGACTCTTGAATGAGCACAACATCAGCTCATGTACAACTTTCATGAAAATGAAGACCCCACAAGGAACACCACAACCCAACTTTACCGTCTTCCAACTCCCAGTTTATTTAGTAGTAGAGAGAACCTGTGGGAAAACACAAACAAGATCTTAATTTGGGCCAGAAACTATGCAGGCAGCATTGCTTTATTGCAATCTTTATGCATGATGAAGTTGTTACCTTGCCACCAATTTCCCCTGGAAGCACTGCTCCCGTTTGGATCGTCGTCTCCTCCATCTTTCTTGAACTAATTAAGCAAAAAGCATATTAAGACATTGTTAGTCTTAACATTTAGTTGCTGAATATATAACAAAAAAAGGTGAAGATGCTCACAGTATGGTGAGGGCGACTGGTTTGGTGGTTTGGAGAATAAACTTCTTGGCCACCATAATAAATGGATGAACTCAGATAGCTTGGTTCTACTGTTTCATTTTGGTAAATGGGATTCCCTTGCTTTTCACCATTGCCTCTTTGTGTCTTGTAATCTATTATTGCCAAAATATGAGGTTATTGATAGAAGCCATATGTAAGTAGATACATTAATTATCTATAAAAAATTTATACCAACCTGGTGCTGAATGCCTGCCATTTCCATATTCCTGTTTTTTGGATGATCCTGTGTTCTTAGAGTGGGATGAGTCTCTTCCTAGACCCTGACATAGAAACAGTAAAGGGTGAGGCTACTAAATCATTTTGTTTGTGAATACGACGATGAACTAAAAACGCAAATATACCGTGGAGGAGGGACCAAAAACAGAGCTGAAAAGGCCCGAGGAGGAAGAGGAGGTGGAGGTGGAGGTGGACGGCGAATCCTTTGGGCCAAACAGATTCTCGGTAAACGAAGAACCTCCGTGTTGCGGCTTGCGGTGATCCATTATGAGTTGATTATTGAGTTCCAGATTGTTTGATGGGATTATCAAGGATGGGGGAAAGAACACGTCGAGTAGTGATGAAGAAAATGAAAGGGGGATGGGGGTTATTTATAGGGGCCACAATCATCATATGTATTTACTCAATTCAAGACGACACTTCACCCATAGCATATGCTTCGGCTTCGCTCACCTCCTTTTTGGGTTCATTTTAACAACAAACAGATAACCGTATCTTTTATGAAATTATATTTTTGGAGGGATCCAAACGTTAGAAAAGCCTTGGACCACGAATTATTTGGTTGGTCTGAGCCGGAGTAAGGAGCAGCCAGAGCCATGAACCGTCCAACCCATGTCCATCACGTGTAGCCGGTAGGGTGAGGTGGGACCCAGGGTTGAAATTGGGAAGATAAAACGTCGTTGTCGCATTGTCCTCCCCAACTTGGGCTTATTCGGATAATGCTTGGCCGCCACCTAAACAGTTGACCCCCCCACTCCAGATTCTACGTGTTTTCAAGTTTACAACATGCATTTTCTTATAACATCGAGATCAAATCAAATAATATTATTTAAAAAAACTTAATGGATTTTAGTATTTTGAATAATTAAGTTTTTGTATAATTTTTTGGAATAAATAAATCTTTGAACATTTAAAACATGTTAAATAACTTCTTAGACTTTTTAAAACCTGTCAGCTACATTCTTATAACATATACAACTGATTAATATGGTAAAATAATGGAAAAATTCTGACAAAAAAACCAATGAAATTTTATATTTTGAAGGATTAAGTCTCTAAACATTTTTTGAACAAAAAAAAAAAAAAACACTTACATCTATAAAATAAAACAAGATTTACTAAAACTTACATTTAAAGAATAATTGATGAAATTTATTTTAATTAAAACTAAAATATATTCTATCAGTGATTTTTCAAATAAAAAAAATAAAAAAGGATTTAAAAGTAATTATTGATTAAATTTATTTTAATTAAAATAAAATATTTCGTATGTGATTTTTTAAATTAAAAAATAAAGAAAGATTTAAAAATGATTACTGATGAAATTTATTTTAATTAAAAATAAAATATACTCCGTTGGTGATTTTTCAAATTAAGAAAATAGAATTAATTAAAATTCGTCGCTAATCCGTCGGTAAAATGATATCACCGACAAGATTCAAGCACGATCTTTCACACTTATGAACATGTTATTGTGTTCGAGCATCTGACGGTAGTCAGGTTAGTCATCAATTAGATATAAATAATCCATGCATATATACCAATGAACACTAACGACGAATTTTAATTAATTATGTATTTAGTTAAATTTTATCGTTAACTCGTCAATAATTTAATCAAATTATTTTCTATTTTTTTAATTTAAAAAATTACCAACGAAATATATTTTATGTTTAATTAAAATAAGTTTCATCACCGATCCTTTTTTAAATTTGAGAAATCATATACGAAATATATTTTATTTTTAATTAAAATAAATTTAATCAGTATTCTTTTTAAATCCCTTTTTATTTTATTTAGAAAATCACTGACATAATATCTTTTATTTTTAATTAAAATAAATTTCATCAATAATTTTTTTTAAATGTAACTACTTTTTTTGTTCAAAAAATGTTTAGAGGCTTAATCCTTCAAAATATGAAAGTACATTGGCTTTTTTAAGACTTTTTCCATTATTTTATCACATTAACCAGTTTTATAGGTCATAAGAATGTATGTAACAGATTTTAGAAAGTCCAAGAGTTTATTTAACAGATTTTGGAATCTCCAAGTACTTATTTGTTCCAAAAAACTGTCTAAAAACTTAATCATTTCAAACACTAAAGTCCATTAGGTTTTTTTAAAACTTTTCCCTAAATCTTAATATTAAAGTATCGAGCACAAAAATAATAGATACCAAGTATTTAACAATATATAAAAATGTATTTAGTCTACTCTTCATAACATTCCTTATAAATGATCGTTAATTAAATTGGAATATTCTGTTAGTAATTATCAGGTATACGGGTCAGCTTGTCATATCTCGACTAATTTTATAAAGTATGGGAAAACAACCAGAAAAATTCCAAGTATTTGATAGGACTCCAATTAATGATCTATTGAAAAAAGCCTAAAAATATTAATTAAACTGAAACATCTATATATATCTATAAAGCAAAATCATGATAGGTTAACGTGGCATCTCCTCGATGCAAATATCCTATTTTTCTCTTTTTTCCACATTTTGACTTTTCTTTCTTAGTAATTTTGCAAATTAATGTTTACATTTAACTCAAAAACTCTTCCCTTTCTCTTGGTACGTTTCAACTTCAATATTTAAATCCAATTAATTTTCACATTTAACTCAAAAACTCTTCCATTTCTCTTGGAACGTTTCAACTTCAATATTTAAACCCTTCAATCTTTGGTTTTTTTTTCATTTATGTGTTCTCCAATTCCATCTCCATGTACGAGCTTTAAATTACTGGTACGCTCTCCCCTCTTCTTTTCCATCTCTCATCTATGACAGAAGAGTATACACGAGTTTATCATTATATGTAAGAAGGCATTGGAACTTGGATTAAGAAGAAGTCTCCATTGAGGCTTTAGAATTTTGTGAGAATTTTGATTGTTTTTGTTTTTGTTGTAGATTCACTTTTGTTTTTATGTTTTTTATAGTTTTTTAATTTGTAATTTTGTAAGAAAAACACCAACAATAAAATGACATTTTTAGGCATCGCAATCTAATTTTC
>NC_037528.1:3861252-3874428 GCF_001531365.2 Cynara cardunculus var. scolymus
TATATTTACTAAATGACCAAAAACACGAGTTTCAATCATTTTTTAGTACAACATAATAAGAAAGACAAGATTAACCGAGGTTGTTCAAACAAACATAAGACAACTAAAAGGTATTACCGTAGCAATTGGGGTTATGGATTTTCAGTTTATGGAGGGTAGTATGGGACTCGTAGTCGGGGAGAAAAATACCCGTTTGATTGAATACGTGAAGTTGGGATCATAAAAATTAGTTAAGAAATTGTGAAATTGGATTTTATCGACAGTGCTGCTCTCGTACTTTGCCAATGTATAACTCACAAACTGTAAGTTGTAATAAGCTCGTATCTTGCAACCACTTTCATGAAGGGTTGAAAGTCAGTTATGACTCTAATTGGCTCGAAACAGTGTGTTTTCAAGGTTGTTTACATTGTATTTGGGGTTAATTTGTTTTTTTGTAAAATTCGTATGAAATATATGGATAATCAAAATGAGGTGGGTAGATTCATATATCAAAGGTAATACTGATTCTTATTAATTTAATATATAAATGTGATCATCGATTCATTTAGCTAACTTCAATAATTTCAAAAAAACTATCGTCATTGCGCAACGCGCAATGTCAAACACTAGTTCATACTATAAAGATGGAGTAACATACAATGCAACAAAATCAGTATTAACCAAGACCATGATCAAACCTGAACCTTAAACACTGACCAAGTAATGAACAATAATAAAAACAATCATCTTCTATTTTAAATTTTTATATGAATTTAATGATATAATTTCCATTTTTTAATGTTTGTTTTTCAGATTTTGTACGCTCTTTACAATGTCCGTCTCGATCAACGTTGTATAAAGTTGCTAATATCATACCCCTTTTAACCTTATCTTGAATTATATGGAAGAGAAAGATTTGGTGTACCAAAAAGTTTAAAATCAAAGGATTTTGTATTAGATTCTTCGTGGGATGTCTTCCACACAAGTCTAATCATCGTAGAATGCTATGAAGATATTATTAGCACAAAGAATATGGACTTGTGGATATCGACATGCCATTGGTCAATTCATATGGCGTTTTAATAACAATTATTGTTACCAGAAAAAACGTCAAAACATGTTAATGGTTACTAAAGTATCCCAACTGACACCGACTCTTTACACTACATATATCAGGACCATCGTTAAGGACGTTTTTCGTATCAAACGAGTGAATTTTAGAAATCAATGGTCCAGCCTCACAACAGTTACTGCCATGATATTACTTCCGTTCACTCAATGTTTCAATCTTTTCTACTTGTTTTACATAAAATATATCATTATCTAGTAAAAATAATGCTTTTTAATTAATTTTTATAAACCAATAATATAAAAAGCATTTTAAGTTTAAAAGCTGATATATATATATATATATATATATATATTTTATACAAATACTTTGACATGTCAATGTCTAAATTATAATATAGAATATCATAGAATCCGCTCTTTATCGTTATCCACAACATATATCCTCTTTTTCTAACAAACAAAAAAGAAAAGAAAGTTAATTCATGATAAGGTTTTAAATTAAGTTTAAGAAAATGTCTTGAAAGGATAATAAATTAGTTTATCTTCTGAAGTGGGGATTTGGCAAACCATATCTCGAAAGCAAACATTCCCTTATGGGTATCTGAGCGAATAGTTTCTTTTTCCTGTTAATCGTGGATGTTCGAGTCAGTTTGAGCATACTTGACTGATCTTCCTGGGCCCCTGAAAAATAGTTAAGAAAGTTCCTAGTAACCTTGCATGACTCGAACCGGTTACATCTGAGGATTCTCTGTAGAGGTCCAAACCTTATTGTCAGTTGAGCTAATCTCACAAGGTTGAGAGTGACACAAAGTTATAATCGCAAATAGTTGATATTTGTGTAATGTTCAAGTTTATGGACCTTTTTGATATATGGACCATAGCTTGGGGGTCCATAAGAAATTTAAAATAATGCCCCACAATGATTTTGTTCCCTTGCATCTTTTACCCCTAAGATTTAGAAAAATTCTATTTGGCTCACTAAAGTTATCATAACTTGTAATGGAGTGGGGTTTGGAGTTTTATATTGATAAATTCATTTAGAATCGATCAAATTTATATTACAAGCATCTGATACTTTGAGACATGTTTTTTGATGTTCAAAAGTGCTTTGACTCAACGTGTTATTAAACAATTGTTGTCTAGACTTCAAATAACAACTGCTGATATCTATGACCTTTTTGTTAACGTTTGTGGTTAGCTGACAGCCAAACTTTACTACACTGCATTGCGATTTGAATAGAAAATTGAAAACAAAACAAAAATGACTAATAGGAGGACAAGATCGTCATATCCAATTTGTTTAGGGTGGTTATTGTAAAATTGGTATAAAATATTTCATTCGTCAACCGGGCCTGGTCGTTCACTTTTCCGACTAGTCCCTCTTAAGCAGTCGTCGTACCAAGACGGTTACGAGTTATTTGTTTTTCTACTTTCACGATTTGATGAAATGATAAAATAAATATAACTTATTTGGTTCAGTTCGGGTTTTAATTGTTTTTTTTTACTCTTTGGATTAATTGAATAACACATGATTTTACTAATGTTTATATATTTTATCATTCATAAACCGGAAAACAAGTGAACACATTAAAGAGTTATTTGTAACAAAACTAATGAAAGATATATTAAAATGCTTAACAGTTAACAAAGATATATATCATTAGTTGGTAGCAGAAACCTAAAGGCAGTTAGGCAGGAGACCAAGAAATTGTCAAAACATTATATTCAGATAGTAAGAGACTAGAAAAATCAGAATTGAAAAATAAATCAGTAACACAACCTAAAGATCAGTTAAATCAATGTTACCACTTTACCAACAAAATCGATTAGCTTTTATTAGGGTTGGGCTTGGATAACGGGGGGAACTAACTTTTACTTGTTGGGGCATTATTGCCTTGTTAACCATATGACCATGACCTAAACTCCAATCTCATGACCAAAATCCCCTGAAATTGTTACTGGGGATAAATATTAATATTATTAATAATAAATTTTTATATCCATCGTAAACATCCGTCTTTAGGTAGTGTTTGGTATGCAGATTAGAATAGACATAACAGGACGAGACATGACGGGACAAAACATGACTAATTGTCCGTCCTATGTTTGGCATGACTAGAACAAGACGAGACAAAATTGTTAAAATGACCATATTACCCCTAAATGTTGTTCAATGTTATTTTATATCATATAATGATTATAAATGACCACAAATCAACCAAAAATGTATTTAAATTATTTAATTTATGATATCAATGTTTTTTTTAAACATTTCAAGTCCACATGTAAATAACATTTGTCAAACCACAAATTCTATATACACACATAATTTAAAAAGTTTAAACACAACAATTGTAAACAACATTTGTCACACCATCGTCAAAAGTTTAACATTTCAAGAATGGAGGCTGAAATCAAGAATGGAGGTTGTGGAAGAGAAGAAAGATAATGCAATTAAATTAGGTTTGTATTTTCATATCAAATAATAAATGCAATATTTGTAATCTCAAATTTAGTCCTATGTTATTTTATCTTTTTTGGTGGAACAAAAAAACTCAAGAATAATCTCACTCAATCTTACTTTTGTCCTATGTTGTCTCATCTCATTTTTATTTAATGACGTACCAAACATGAGACTATTTATTTTTGTCTCGTCCCGTCCCTTACAGTCTGCATACTAAATGCAACCTTGGCTATTGTGGATTTGGGGTGATTAAAATGGAGAAGTTATTTAAAAAATTATAATTATAATAATTAAATAAAATCTACGTGAAGATATTATACAACTTGCCGACTTGAAACTCGCGCCGCAACCTTTAAACAGCAAACCTTCATATTTTTAAAATGTGAAAGAAATGACAAAGTCCACATAAAAAATGTTTCAATGTAGTTTTTGTTGTCGTATTTACAAGTCGAAACTTTTTATGCATATGAATTATGACAGATATAATTATTTATGTATATATTTAAAATATCTTTTATTATAATTTTCTAAAATAAATTATTAAAAATTAAATTCTTTAAAAAAATTACTTTCAACTTTAACAAATATATTCTATTTTAACAATTTTATTATTAACTATATTATTAAAATATTTAATACATTTAATAACATATTATCTTTTCTCTCCTAGACACTTAGTTTCAGTTATTTTTATTGGTGAGAAAAAAATAAGATATTATTTCTCTCTTTTAAATATGGAGATTTTAGAGATTTCTACCTTTTTTCGTCTTTTTTCTATTTTTAGCATATGTTATTATATAGCTGATAAAACAAAAATATATCATAAATCTCTATTTTTATATAGTCGTAGGAGATGCTCTTAAATATGTACATATTTTGAGAACTTTTCTTAAGTAATGAAATTGTGATAACCTTGAAAACTACTGCATCATTTGTTCCTTTATGTGATTTTTTTTTCCATTTAAGTCTAGAATTGAAACTGTCATTAACATAAATTTGTTTTACAACATGAATTTTTCTAGTCAAAGTGAAACAAAAGTGAAATGTAAAAAATTTCATATAGTGAACCAAATACATATGAAGCATAAAACAAATATATGTTCGTCATACATTAATGCAAGTCTTGGATGAAAAAATAAAATCATGTGAAACAATATCTTAAGATAAAAGAAATGACAAAGTCCATATTAAAAAAATCATGTAAAACAATACCTTAAAATAAAAACATCTAAATTTTTTGTTAAATGTCAAAAATGCTGAATAAACTAATTGTAACACCTTTATATACGAGACTTTTTGATTTGGTCTTATAAACTTAAATTCTATAAAATATTTTATTGTGACGTTTTGATATTTTAGTCGTCTTATAAAACCAATTTTCTTGTTGGGCATTTGATAGACCATTTACATAGGCTTGTAAAGCCCTTTTAAAAGGAATTGTAAATGACCATCTTACCAAAGTCTTGTTTGACACTTGTAAATTTTAAAAGAGTATCAGTACATTCAACTTTATATTAACTAAAGAAAAATGAAATGAAGTAAAAATAAGTCGGTAATGGACAAATAGTACAATTTCAGAAGAGTCTGGAATCATCTTGTGGACGGTCAAGACAATTATGTTATTCTGCACACATTTGAAGATGCCTCCGGTTCATGAAAAGAATCCTTTGAGGTGATAACAGATGGTCCTTGTTCTAATTATTTCGATTTTTAGCATCTATATTGTTCCATTTGCATGTGACTATTGTTTTTTCGTTGTTCCAATTTTCAACGTCTCATTTCTATGCAAGAAGTCTAACGTAATTTTTTTGAAGTCGTTCTCATGAACATGACGACACATTGAGTATCAATAGTTAAAAGCGAATCTATAGTGATGTTCAAGCACGTACAATGTACTAAACCTATTTGAAATTTAACTAGTAATTTTAATATCTAAATCATAAGAACATATCTAACAAGTATCTAACATTTTCTCTTTTTTATTATAAATCTGAATATTTTTCCATTCATTCTTATATTTTTCTCTATTTAAAAGAGAGTTTGACGCAGTTGTTGAAACAAGCTTTTTCCAAATCTTTAAAACTTATAAAATGTATTTATGTATTTGTTCATATAAAAAACGTTTTATGCAACAATATATAAATAGATATGAAAAAAATTGTTATTGAGAAAATCTCTAAAATTTCTTCAAAATAAATAAATTAAAATTTAAAATATCTAAAAAATATATTCAACTTTAACAAAAGAATTCATTTTTAAAGATTACAATATTAATTGCATCATTAAATTATTTATTACAATTAATAAAATATTATTCCTCTCTGTTAAACATTCAATTTCAAAGATTCTCAAGAATAAAAATCATTTATATTCTAAAATAATCATTTTTGTAAAAATTTTATACTCTAAATTTAGAGAATTTCATCATCTCCTTTATTTATTTATTAAAACAAAAAACTAATCGAAAGTCCTAAAATCTTTGTTTTGAAAGATATACGTGTTGATTGGTGAGTAGAGATAGGTCTAATGGGCTTGGTCTGGCAGATGACTGATTTGACGATTTTGGGAGAGATATTTTTGAGACCGGAACTAGTTCTAGTGACCGGTTACAAAGCATGGAGACCACACCTTGGTATTTTGGTTAGAACCGGACAAGTTATACCGCAACCGATTACGAAAAGGCAAATTGAAATGGAGACCGATTTAGATTCAACACGACCCGAATCAAAACCAATTTTACCATCTTTGCTGATGAGCCCTTTTATGAATTAGACAAAGAGCCCACGCACGTCACAACTATTGGGCTCCTCTCCACTTTGGTCTTTGGGTATTTTTCCCAAAGAATTAAATTACATTTTTGGTCCCTTTCGTTTATTCAAAATTGTTTTATTGATTGACATAGAAAGATTGGATTGATTGGATAGTTTGTATTTAACCGTTCTTTCCTCTCTTTCTTCTCTCTCTCTCTCTCTCTCTATATATATATATATATACTAYCTTATAAAGCATTTGGCTAAAATTCTTAAAAACTCTTAAACTCGTTCATCCCTAAACGATTTCATTCCTATTCAATTTCATCCCATATCTGGATTCGTGTAACTAACTGCAGATAAATACAATCAAATACATGATAAACATCTCATTTTAAATATAAAAAATCTAAAATATAATTAGGATAATCAATGAGTTTTAACAGAATACTTAATTATTATATTTATAAAAATGTTATATTATTAAACCAAAAATAAATTATTTCATTATTAAACTTAAATTAAATTGTAATAAAAAAATAAATTAAAGAAATTACATAAAAATAAAAACTTTTAAATAGTTGATTTAATATTAACATTGATATATATATTTTTAAATTTTTATGATATCTTTAAATTTATATTTTATTAAAAAATAAAATCATTATTGCTATTTTTAAAAACACATGATCTATACTATCCATACCATATTATAAAACATTTGACAAAAACTCTTAAAAACAATTTTTTATGCACGAAATATTGTTTATTGATGCATATTAAAACATTTGACAAAAACTCTTAAAAACAATTTTTTATGCACGAAATATTGTTTATTGATGCATATTACTTAAAATTTAAAATTACAAGTAAATTATGCATAAATACAATTTATTAAAGCTTCATACTTGAATTCGTCTAAATAACTGCAGATGAACATAATCAAATATTGGATAAATATCTCATTTTAAATACAAAAAATCTAAAATATAATTATGATAATCATTGATAACTAACATAATTTAATTAAGGAAACTATACCAAAACACAAGAACTTTTTAAAAGAATAAGTTAATACTGATATTGATATTTTTTTTCAAATTTTTATGACATTTTTTTAAATTTATATTTTATTCAAAAATAAAAATATTACCACTTTCTCAAAACCACATAAAACCAATGTTTACTTAAAATTCAAGATTACATGTAAATTATGCAAAAGTACAACTTATCAAAGCTCGATTTTTGAATTCGTATAACTAATTGCGGATAAATATAATCAAATAGAGGATAAACATCTTATTTTAAAATATAAAAAATCTAAAATATAATTAGGATAATCAATGAGTTTTAACAGAATACTTAATTATTATTCTTATAAGAAAATTATATTATTAAACCAAATATAAATTACTTCGTTATTGTACCTAAATTAAATTATAATAAAAAATTACATAAAAAATGAGGAATTTTAAATAGTTAATTTGATACGAATATCAATATATTTTTGTTATGCATAAAGTACTGTATATTGATGCATATTACTTAAAATTCAAGATTACAAGTAATTATGCATAAGTACAACATATTAAAACTCGATGTTTGAATTCGTATAAATAACTGCGGATAAACATAATTAAATAGATGATGAACATCTCATTTTAAAATATAAAAAATCTAAAATATAATTTGAATAATTATCGAGTTCCAACAAAATAAATAATTATTAATTATTATCTTTACAAAAAATATATTATTAAACCAAATATAAATTACTTCGTTATTGTACATAAAATAAATTACAAAAAAATTAAATTAAAAAATTACACAAAAAAAATGAGAAATTTAAAATAGTTAATTTGATATTAATATCGATATATTTTTGTCAAATTTTTATAATATCTTCAAACATATATTTTATTCAAAAATAAAAACATTTTTGGTTTCTCAAAATCACATAAAGCCATATTATAACATTCAAAAGAAACGGGAGGAAACTGAGTAAAAAATACTGAAAATGCTACTTTACTTGACGGTATTAAAGGAAAGTATCAATTTCGAGTTTTTTTTTTTCCAAACAGCACGAGTTAAACTGCTTTTCTAAATTGCGAGTATAAAAATAAGAAAAAAAAAACATTGACTCAAAATATAGTCTCTTATTATTACAATACACTTAGTGACTATCTACCAAACGTTTAATGATTGTTTATCAAACGTTTACTGTGTAAGTTCTTACCGGCAAAAGTCACCACTCACACTTACGTTATGTGGTAACATTTTCGACCATCAAAATAGATTAATGATGAACGTTTATAGTCTGGTATGCACTTACTGAGTAAGAGTCATTACCCTAACTTATTGGGTCAGATTCTTGATCCTTGTCTTCTCTCTTACCGAATGAGATTCTTGTTATGTTCACGCTATAAGATAATTGAACCGATAAACGCTTTTCAAATTAAATGTTTAATAAAGAACCCTTCGCACATCCAAACACCCCCTTTAATCTCAAAGAAAAACGACAAAAAAATAAAATAAAGAAAAGTTGGTTTGCGATTAGTAGAAGTCCACAACAATATGTTACAGTTGAAGATACGAATATCGACAACAATACGACAAATCACACAATTTTAGGCTTCAAATTTGAAAACGGTATCAAGATTCTTGACTTCCCAAAGGGAATAAAATGATGCCCCAGTGATTCAATGTCAACTGGGGGTGATTATTTGACCCAAAAAAACCAATGAAATAAAATACATTTAGGAAACAAATGCAACAATCGGACTCGTAACCTTGTGAACTCCATCACTCCAAACCAATGACGCCGAAAGCGCCTTAGAAGACCCGACTGTAGCATCAACCGTCACTACAAAAGATTGCTTCTCCCCTACTGTTTTGAACGCAAGACTGCTCGGGCTAACCTTCACCACAAGCCCTGATGGTGCAACCACATTGGCCTGGTACGTAGAATCGGGTGCACCCACGTTAGTCACCGTCCTGTTAAAGGTTCGCACGATGTTGCCTGGTTGTGGAGCCGAGAGTGCGAAAGAAGGATAGTTTAAGTCCCAAACGGTCGCGTTATTAGCGGCTGAGCAAGTACTTGCATCACCGGTCACAATTTTCAAAGTTGTGGTGTTGTAACCTTGCCCACATAAAAACGACACGAAATCTGATTCTCCGGCGTCATATACCAAACCTGGGTCCACGGCCTTCAATGGGTCAATATGGCCAGAACCGTAAGCAAATTCGGCGTCGAGGTTTTTGGTTGGACTCATTGGTGCAGCTGCCAAAGAGAAAATGGTTCATAATTATTTCAACTGAACTGCATAATTCTGTGTTCTGATAAAAGTTAGTTGTTACATTAATTAACCATATATACCTGTAGTCATGAGGGCAGACTTGATCGCAGCAGGAGACCACGTGGGGTGGAACGATTTAACGTAAGCGGCAGCACCAGCAGCGTGAGGGCAAGACATGGAAGTGCCGGAGATAATATTGTATGGGACAACACGGGTATCCCCTTGCTCTCCGGTGGCAGTTGTACCCATCGACCAAGCGGCCAGAATGTCAACTCCAGGTGCAGTTAAATCGGGCTACAACAAGGTTAAATTAAGAGTAATTAACAGAACAAACCAATTTGTTTAAAAACCTATATAGAAGTAACAAAGATTCACCTTGAGAAGGTCTAGTGTGATTGGGTTGGGACCCCTTGATGAGAAGGAAACCACAGTTGGAGCTGCTTTGTCTACAGGTTCATAACTCTTTAGAATGGTTGCACTTGGTGTTCTATAAGAAAAGAAATGGTTCAGAATTAACATGTGAATTCCACGCTTCTACTTTATTCATTGATGAATATATGGTACAAAGCAAGCAGGATAGACTTACGTGGTGGAGTTTATGTATCCAAGAACGGCACTGCCATCTTTGGAGCTTAAATATGTTGTTGGAAGAGAGTAAGCAAAGGCCAAATCTTGGTACCCAAAATCACCTTCCACCACCACTCCACTTGCACCAGATTCCAAAGCATACGTCGGTCCTTCAAAATCTTCACAAACCACAATTTTATTTTGAACCGAAGTCGGATCCAACGAATCTTCTTCGCAGTATCTGCATTCAATTGTTGGTTTAAGTACTGAATTTCCGGTGTCATTGAAAGTGGTTGATTGGTACATTACCTAGATTCATCTGGTGTAAATCCTTTTTTGGTATTAGGCACTGATCCGCCGTAAACGATCGGGTGAACTGCACCCTCGAATGTGTTTATTGTCGGCCCCTATACAAAATTCAATCAGAATCACCATCCGTTGAGATCGATGTCTCAAAGTTGAAAGAATAATTTCATACCTCGTATGTCATATTGTTACCCAACACAATCTGAGTTAAAAACTTCCGATCAATGCTGCTCGCGGCAACCGATAACGACCATGGTGAAAAATTAGTGATCGATCCAGGACTAGGTCCGTCGTTTCCGGCGGAATTTGAAGTCAGAATCCCGTTCTTCATGGAATGAAAAGCTCCAATGGCGATAGTATCCTCGAAATAGTTTAGAGGGAAAGAACCTCCAACTGAAAGAGAAATGATATCGACTCCATCAGCAATTGCATCGTCGAAAGCCGCCAAAATATCGGCATCTGAACAACCGCCTTCCCAACAGATCTTGTACACGGCTATTCGCGCCGATGGAACGCCGCCTCGAGCCGTCCCGTTAGCTAGACCTAACATGCTCGCGTTGTTAACTGCACGTCCGGCAACGGTGGAAGCAGTATGAGTCCCGTGACCCTCGGTGTCCCTTGCTGATGGCTCGTCCTCTCCTTCTTCTTTCCCATCCGTCAAGTAGTATTTTGCTCCGATGAGCTTGCTGACATATCTCATAATGTTAGTATTTTGTTAATATCTCATAATGTTAGCAAGTGATTAGTGTATTAAATTACTTGTTGCAGGTGAAATTGGTGGAATCGCATGAGCCTTTCCATTTGGCTGGTGGAGGACCAAATCCATCGTCCTTGAAACTGTCGGATCCCGGCCAGACTCCGGTGTCTAGCATGCCGACGATGACGTCGCTTTCAAGGGTAGCTCTTTTGACATCCTGAGGGAAGCCCATGAAATCCCATGACCTTGTTGTATGCAGTTTCTTGGTTTGGCTTGGGAACACAGACACCACTCCCTCCATACCTACATAGTTATTATTTTTGTAATATATATTTGATGACGTCATTAAACTAAAAAACATGAAATAACAAACTTGAAAAATGACAGACCAGCAATTTGGTTTTTTTCGTCTTGTGTTAGCTTGGCGACGAAGCCGTTAAAGGTCCGCTTGTAGCTCCGGAGTAACGATTTCGATGCTCGGCTGCTCGAAATTGAAACATACACAAAATAATGAATTTTTTGCAAACAAATTAAAAAAGGAGAAATAAGTGGTTATAGATAAGATTATCAAACCTGCCAACGACTTGTTGTAGCATGGTGTTATGGAGTGATTCCACAGAGAAATCAGACTTGGGAAGATCACCCATGTACACAACGTACGTCTGAAAAAAGGAAATACATAACATTAATTAGCCATGGATTGGTAAAGAATGCATGCATGGTTCTGAATAAGTGAAATGCCTTCAGATCATTGGAGTCAGCTGCTAGAGAATATGCGAGGGTGATGAGTAAGAAGAGCAGGCACAGTGGAGACGATGCCATTGCTATTGCCATTCAGTTGATGGTGAAGATGATTGATTATGCAAATAAGCGTAAGAGTTGTTTGTATTTATAGGAAACTCAACCTCTAAAAAGTGATCTGATCGATATATGTTGGTTAAATCGTCCTGCCTTGTACGAAGGCCGTCTTTGAGGCGACTTTGGCAATGTTAACATCTGGATATTTGACTTTTTTAGAAATCCCATTTATATATGTCTAAATTTTGCCCCTAAAATAATAGCAAAAAAATCTTTTATGGTTATAAAAGAGCTAGCATGACCGGTAATAATAATTAAGTTAACTCATGAATAAATTATGTTTGACAAAAACTAACTCATAAATATATATGCGAAAAATTACACCAAATATAATGAATCTAAGGTTTGTTTGTAAAGCTTTAACAATTAAACATAGAGCAAATTTGAAAAACCCTTAAACGAGGGGAAAAATTAACGAACGATACAGGAGATCGTCGGTGCACTATGGATGTCAATCAAGGATGTCATCCTTAAGAATGATTACAATGATGTAGTCAAGATAACAATCGGTCGTGGAAAATAGTGAAGAACAAGGGTTGCTTTGGCTAGTGAAACTTCGTATGTGTATACATTCTGATGATCTAAGAGTTGTTTCTTGAGTTCTTTTGACCTTTTATATAGGTGACTCGTGAAACTAGTCCAACGATCGACTTTGATTGTCGTTAAATGAGTAAAACCGCCATCATGAATTGTCTTAAATCTTATATTTCCGTTATGATATTCGCAGTTAATGCTTTGTTTCGACTGTTGTTCATGCAACAAATACTTTGTATAACCAGATGTCATAATTAATATGCAGTTGTGTTCTTAGTATGATATGTCGAAGAAAATTTCAATCTTATATAAATAATCTTCGACCAAGGGTCGTAGATCTTGTAGTCGTAAGAAACCTTCCACCAAGGGTCGTTGGTCTTGTAGTCAAATAAACACGATCGTAGGTATCATAGTCCTTGTTTGCATGTATAGTGACTACAACTATTTTGCTCGAGGGAAATATCATCGTCCGTCGAGGTTGTGAATTTTTACCAAAATAATAAACATTTAAAAATGACTAAAAAGGGCATCTTGAAAAAATAGTCATTTATAATATTTTATAATTTACTTAAAATAAATATTTAGTAATACAATGTATTAATACAAACAAGATAGTAAAAAAAATAAAATAATATAATATATTAATTAAAATAA
>NC_037528.1:3875703-3883166 GCF_001531365.2 Cynara cardunculus var. scolymus
ATTTTTTAAAAACATTAGTGAGATAGATTGTTATTTATCGGTCTTCTTAATATTATTATATTAATCAATAATTATGATTTTTTTTAAGTAATTTAATATATTTACTAAAGAGTAAATTACGTTTTTCATTCTTATTCTTTGTTAAAAGGCTCTAAGGTCAATCAAAGGCTCGTGTTTTAACCTAAGAAAAGTGAACATGTTTTGACCCATAGAAAATTCAATTGTGCTGATTTGATACAATACATTTTTCTAATTACAATCAACCTTGGCTTTTGAGTAAAATGTAAGAGTATGTCTCACAGTTGGCCTATTTTGAGCTAAATTCCACTTTTATGGGAGACTTTTATTAGGTTTTTTGGTTGATTTCGTGATGAACAACATATACAACAACAAAATATATTTTTATTAATTTTTTTACCATAAATATGTTTGACGACATCATATATTGAAATAATAACCGATATTTAAATATTATCAAGATTTTTAAAAATAAAACTCATACAAAGTATTTCTTTTTCAATTTAAACATGATTAATTTTATTTCTTTTTCAATTAATTTCGATAAACATATGTTGTCATTAAAATGAGACAAAAAACAACTTTAAAAATAATTATTAAATTGGAAGAAAAAGATTAAGAAAAAATAAATAAAAGTAAGATGGGGACAAATATTGTAACATCCCAAAATTTCAAATAATTAAATATAACAAAATTAGTATCCTAAGATCAAACACTTACATTGCAGCGGAAATAAAATCTCCAATATTATAAATTATATCAACATCTAACATTACAATCTTGACGAACATACTTTGCTCTATATAACAATGTCTTGATATGCACATGTCCTTCTTTGATGCTAATCCTTGTATCTCTCTTTATCCAACTTTTCTTTCCACTCAAATATCCGCCTGGGTGCAAAAGTTTTAAAAGAGTTTTGGGTGAGCCTTAGACCCAGTGAATCCACAGTTTTCATGCATGAACAACAACTTTTACGATAAACAATTTTCACAAAGCTTCATAAATTAGCATGCCTTGATGAGAATAATACTTTTCACAAAATAAAGATATTATCGTGCGTGTCTACATCACAAAACAACGACGTCATGGAAGATGTCTACCTCACACAACATTACATGGCGAACTCACACCGCATGTCCGCACTTACGGCTTAGACAAGCTCACAAAGCATGCTCGTCTTTACAAAATTATACCGTAGTACATCCCCATTAACACACAAGTACTCAAAACACATATTAGCAAAATATCGAACTTTTCACGCATATATAGCATATCAAAAATCTCGAGAAACTTCAATCAAGCTTGTGGATAATTATAAATAAGGCATGCAACCATTTTAAAAATAAATCACGTGTAACTCACTGTACAAGTCGTAGTCAAAACCGTTATGTGAAGAGGCTAGCGTCTCCTGATTGGCGTCGAACTATATGTGATGTACAACACCATCGACTATCATTAGAGCGTCCACCCGCCTTTTCTCATAATAGTTCTCCTTCTTGACCCCCAAACTTCACATAAAGCTACATACTCCAATTTTATACTAAGTTATCGGTCGTTTCACGGAATATGAAACGATAAACCAAGATTAATGGTCGTAGGTTTCATGACCATTAATTGAGTTTCCTGTCATTAAATTGCATTCAATTATACAGTCTAAACCCTTCACTTTGATTGCATTTACACTACAACTACATGAAATTTAACGACTACCAATTTATTCCATTTTTTTTGGTTATTACAAATATAAAGTAACTCGTCACTTCAATACTTTCAGTTACATATTTATTCTTTTTTCTCTTAGTAACTGAAATATAAAAAAGCAAAAAAAAAAAATAGAGTTTTGCTGTAAACATAAATCAAACCCGTTATCTCAAGAAAGGAACACCACAACTATTCCAACTAGCTCACAATTCTAAATTTTAGGTTTAGAAAAAATATAAAAACACCCTTCACAATTAGACTCTATAAAAAATTTCCATTGTGACGAGAAGATTAAGTCAGGACCGTGTATCCCCTACTCTCTTAGTAGGTCTGTTGTTGTATATGGACATTTTCTTGGACAATAACATGTCAAAACTTAATAACTTGTATTATGTTATTTTAATTCAAATTAAAAGATTAATCTTAAAAACAAACTTAGAATTGATATAAATTATGGCATGCATCTCTGAGTAGAGTGGCATGTATTTAGTACGTCTAAGAAATTTGATTATTCACCGTTAGTCAGTAATGTGGGTTGGCTTGGTTAGTAGTGACCGTTCATTCTGTCTCACCCGTCTGCCGACCAATGTACCAAATGCTCATACGGGAAAGTTGACCCCTGGGTCTGGAACCTGGGGGGTTGCCAACTATGTGATGAGAATTGGTAGATTCCGCATCTTCATTAGAGGTATACACACACAATTATCAAATTGAAAATACGATTAATCTTTTGCGTCAAACTTAGTGCTTTAATTTTATGCAAAAGCAATATTTTTTTAGCCCAAAATTGCTAGAAGTGCATATCATTTAACAAAATTTGTTATGGTAAATATAGACAAAACAATTATTTTCAAAAAATAAATAAATAATGTTATTTGATATGTTGTCTACTATAAACATCAACTGATATACAAACAATAAAAAACAAATTACAAGATAAAATGAAAACTATCTTAAATGATGTTTTTAAAATTCAATTCTATTGTGTGTGTGTGTGTATATATATATATATATATATATATATATATATATATAAAAACAATTAAATCCTGAAGGCAACAATTGGACTGGTCACGTTATGTACTCCGTCACTCCAAACCAAGGAACCGGAAACCATCTTACACCCAATTCTAGCATCCACCATCACCACAAAAGATTGCTTCTCTCCCACTCTTTTGAACGCAAGACTCCTCGGCCTAACCTTCACCACCAGCCCTGATGGTGCAACCACATTGGCATGGTACGTAGAATCGGGTGCACCCACGTTAGTAACCGTCCTGTTAAAGGTTCGGACGATGTTGCCTGGTTGTTGAGCCGAGAGACCAAAAGAAGGATAGTTTAGGTCCCAAACGGTCGCGTTATTGGCCGCCGAGCAACTACTTGAATCACCAGTCACCATTTTCAAAGTTGTGGCGTTGTAACCTTGCCCACATAAAAATGACACGAAATCTGATTCCCCAGCGTCGTAAACCAAACCTGGGTCCACGCCCTTCAAAGGATCGATATGGCCAGAACCATATGCAAATTCAGCCTCGAGGTTTTTGGTTGGACTCATTGGTGCAGCTGCCACAGAGAAAGCAAGTTGTTCACAACCTAAAATCACATACATAAGATTGTGCGATCTGGCAATATCTCTACCGTGTTACCTGTGGTCATAAGCGCTGACTTGATTGCAGCAGGAGACCATGTTGGGTGGAACGATTTAACGTAAGCTGCAGCGCCAGTGGCATGAGGACAAGACATGGAAGTGCCGGAGATAATATTGTATGGGACAACACGGGTATCCCCAGCTTCTCCAGTGACGGTTGTAGCCATCGACCAAGCGGCTAAAATGTCCACTCCAGGTGCGGTTAAATCGGGCTACATCAGGATTCAAATGTTAACAGAAATAGAATGGGCTTCATCCATTTCTCCATAAATACAAAATGGTAACTTCATTAGTTACCTTGAGGAGATCTGGTGTGATTGGGTTGGGACCCCTTGATGAGAAGGAAACCACAGTTGGAGCTGCTTTGTCTACAGGTTCATAACTCTTTAGAATGGTTGCACTTGGTGTTCTATAAGAAAAGAAATGGTTCAGAATTAACATGTGAATTCCACGCTTCTACATTATTCATTGATGAATATACGGTACAAAGCAAGCAGGATAGACTTACGTGGTGGAGTTTATGTATCCAAGAACGGCACTGCCATCTTTGGAGCTTAAATATGTTGTTGGAAGAGGGTAAGCAAAGGCCGAATCTAGGTACCCAAAATCACCTTCCACCACCACTCCACTTGCACCAGATTCCAAAGCATTCGTCGGTCCATCAAAATCTTCACAAACCACAATCTTATTTTGAACCGAAGTCGGATCCAACGAATCTTCTTCACAGTATCTGAATTCAATCGTTGGTTTTAACTTCAATCATTAAACTTTCGGTGCAATTTCGGTCCCTCAAAGTGGTTGATTTTAAAGAGATTGATTGATTACCTAGATTCATCTGATGTAAACCCCTTTTTGGTATTAGGCACTGATCCGCCATAAACTATCGGATGAATCGCACCCTCGAATGTGTTTATTGTCGGCCCCTACACAAGAATCAATAAGAATCACCATATCCGTTTACGATCGATAGCTCAAAATTGAAGAATAATTTCTTACCTCGTAAGTGATATTGTTACCCAACACAATCTGAGTTAGAAACTTCCGATCAATGCTGCTAGCGGCAACCGATAACGACCATGGTGAGAAATTAGTAATCGATCCAGGACTAGGTCCGTCGTTTCCGGCGGAATTTGAAGTTAGAATCCCATTCTTCATGGAATGAAAAGCTCCAATGGCGATAGTATCTTCAAAGTAATCGAAAGGGTTGGAACTTCCAACTGAAATAGAAATGATATCGACTCCATCAGCAATTGCATCGTCGAAGGCCGCCAGGATATCAGCATCTGAACAAGTCTCCCAACAGATCTTATAGACGGCTATACGTGCTGACGGAACACCCCCTCGAGCAGTCCCGTTAGCTAGACCTAACAAGTTGGCGTTGTTCACTGCACGTCCGGCCACGGTGGATGCCGTGTGCGTGCCATGGCCATCGGTGTCTCTTGCTGACAGCTCCTCGTCTCCGACTGCACTCTCCTCGGTCTTGTAGTATTTTGCTCCGATGAGTTTGCTGACAATATATACGCAGTGATCACGTTAATAACGCCATAATAGTATGAAGAAAAATTAAAACGAATCACCAATGAAGCGAATTTATTTACTTGTTGCAGGTGAAATTGATGGAATCGCATGAGCCTTTCCATTTGGGCGGTGGAGGACCAAATCCATCGTCCTTGAAGCTGTCGGATTCCGGCCAGACTCCGGTGTCTAGCATACCGACGATGACGTGGCTTTCAAGGGGTGCTCTTTTAACATCTTGAGGGAAGCCCATGAAGTCCCATGACCTTGTTGTATGCAGTTTCCTTGTTTGGCTTTGAAACACAGACACCACTCCCTCCATTCCTGCCATTACCGTACGTTAATGCATGCATGATTCTATAAAATTTAAGAAACATATAATTAAGAATTACAAGTTCACTCACGAGCCATTTTGTTTTTTTGGTCTTCTGAGAGCTTGGCCACGAAGCCATTAAAGCTTCTCTGGTAGCTCCGTAGTAAAGATTTTGAAGCTCGGCTGCTCAAAATATATGAATCATATATGTAATCACAAATAAGTGATACCATAAATCATTAAAAAACAAATGGTAATAAACCTGCCAACAACATCTTCTAGTATGTTACGGTGAAGTGATGCCACGGATAAATCACTCTTCGGAAGGTCACCCATGTACACGATGTATGTCTGTAAATTAATTCATAACACAAATAAATTTTTATCTGAAAAAAAAAACCTATATATATATATATAAACTATGACAAGTAATAAAGAAAATGATTAAAAGAGTCTCATTATATTATATATTATGTTTTAGAAGATGCATAGTAATAAAGAGAAAAGAATAAGAAATGCCTTAAGATCAATGGGTTCAGCTGCTAGAGGACATGTGAGGGTGAGTAATAAGATCAGCCATAACGTAGATGCCATGATTGGATATGAAGATATAAATATGAGAGCTGTCTATATATATATATATAGAGAGAGAGAGAGAGAGATCAATCCTCGTTGGTTTCTCATAAATAATTAATCCAACCTTCTTACACGTGGTACGAAATTAAATAACCTTTGACAATAAGATTTTAGATTATCAAGTTACGTGTTGTTGATCAACAAGTTTTTTTGTATCTCAAATGCTGTAATTGTAGTTTGACTAGTTTCTATATAATTTGAACGTTACGAATTAGTAATAGTTCAATATGATTGACCAAATAATCCATCTTGTGTCAACATACGATCGAGGTTGAAAAGTATTTTCGTGATCATATTGTTGTAACCTAGCCGGGCAATTCTTAATTTCATTTTGGCCCCGATTCTTATTTTTTATTTATTATATTTATCAAGCAAAATTTGTATATGTATATACTATATATATATTATAAAGTATTTTTACAAAAACTCTTAAAAATCGTTTTTTATGCATGAAATACTGTATATTGATGCATATTACTTAAAATTCAAGATTACAAGTAATTTTACATAAGTACAACTTATTAAAGCTCCATTTTTAAATTCGTATAACTAGCTGCATATAAACATATCAAATACGGGATAAATATTCATTTTAAATATAAAAAATCTAGAAATATAATTAAGATAATCATTGAGTTCTAACAAAATGTTTTAATATTATCTTTATAAAAGATTGTATTATTAAACCAAAAATAAATTACTTTGTTATTAAATATAAAATTAATTATAATAAAAAATTTAATTAAAGAGGTTACATAAAAAAACGAAAACTACTGAATAGTTAATTTGATACTAATATCGATTTATTTATTTTTCAAAAATTTATGTTATCTTTAAATTTATATTTCATTTAAAAATAAAAACATTACCGCTTTCTCAAAATCATATAAAATTGTATTATATCGATAAAGATAAAAAATAAAACGAAACATTAAAATTGAGATTTATCTCGTTTTATTGCACGAGTACCTTATAGAGTGTGTGTGTGTGTATATATATATATATATAGAGAGAGAGAGAGAGAGAGAGAGAGGTGTTATTATACAATTCTTTACATTTGTACAACCAATACAACTCAATCTCAACCGTCCATTTAATTTGATGAATATGTAATTTCATAGAAGTTTTGATTGTTTCCTAATATAAAGTATTGATCATAATTAATGATCCTTATTCATCTTACATAAATATTTAAATCATACTAAATGAACTTTCATCATTTTCATAAATATTTCAATTTATTAGGTTGCATTGGTTGTACAAATGTAATGGTTTGCATTTGAAACAAACACACACACACACACTCTCTCTCTCTCTCTCTCTCTCTCTCTCTATATATATATATATATATATACATAGAATCATGTGAGACCAAAAGTTTTTCGTGAGACCCGTAAGGCCAATTCCTAACCCTTGGATTAGATCTACAATCTAAACATTCATAATCGCAAAATTGCCACGAGACTTCTCAATAATCACAAAATTGATCTTACGAGTCTCATGAAAAACCTTTGATTTCGCGTGAACTAAACCCTATATATATATATATATATATATAGAGAGAGAGAGAGAGAGAGAGAGGAGTGATCAAATAAAAACCGCCCTCATTTGTGTAAACCGTGCAAACCA
>NC_037528.1:3883346-3910965 GCF_001531365.2 Cynara cardunculus var. scolymus
ACCCTCCACAATAAAAATGATTAATCAACCTCTCATAATTACAAAAAAATGAACAAAATGAAAAATTATGATTGGTTGAATGAGGTTTGCACGGTTTGTACAAATTRAGTGGTTTGCATTTGATCGCTCCCCTATATATATATATATATATATATATATATATAAAGCAATTAAAGCAGGTTATTATGTAGCTAGCATTTTCTGATTGCTTAGACACTTACTACCTATGGGCTATTTGATTGGCACAAGTATTCTTGTGCACACGTAATATTCAAAATCAAGATTAAACATATCCATCCTACAATTAAAGCAAGTTTTTTTTCTGTTTATTTGTACGTTTCAATCAAATTGATTACTTACTAATCTACCTTCTTTTATTTTTCAATATCTTGGCTCCATGTTTGGTTGATGTTCATTGTCATGATTAATACATTTTTAAACATGCCTTCACAAAAATATGTATATAGAAAAGGAGTATACACAAGCACTTCTTCATCAACCCAATTCTACAAGTAAAATAACCGAATTTATTGTTGATGTTAGTACGATTTTAATTATGTTTTAAGAAAGTCAAACAAGATTCCGTAAAAGAAACTTGTTCTGTTGAGAAAATGTTATACATGCGATAGCTACATACCGTTGAAATACGGTTTTTTGGATAATCAAAATTTGTTACCGTTTATCTACCTTTATTTTTATCTGATTAGCTAGCTACTAAATAGGGTGTAAACGAGCGGATTCGAGTCGAGTAGTAGGTTAATTGAGTCGGGCGTTAAAAAGATTAATGATAGGCTCGTGTTCGATCAACTTTTTTAATGTATATTTTTTGAGTTATCGAGCTCGATGCTCGTTCATGGGTTTGAACTCGCAATCGATTAACTCGTTTATCAGCTTGAGATTGATAATTTTTTAATATATTTTTATTGTATGATTAATAAATGTTTTAGCATGTTTGGCTAGAAAAATGGTATTCTCGAATGGTTCGGCTCGGCTCGAAAAATTGATTCGAGTTTTCGAACGAGTCAAGCCGAACATTAATGTTATAAAGCTTGGCTTGTTAAGCCAAACGAGTTCTATTTTATGTTCGAGATCTACTCGAGCTCTGAAATTATTAAGTTCGAGCTTAAGTAGCTTGTTAAAAACTCGAATCGTTTACACCCGAGATGGAATCACATCAATTTTTCTATTTTTTATATTTTATTAATTTCGTATTAAAAAATGTATTTTTAAAGTTAAAGGTTGTATATTTATTAAATGATAGTATTTGCTTTGGCCTATGAGTTTGTTTATTTAATGATTAATTTAAAGGGTTGTTTGACAATTGCTAAATGGTTTGGTGCAAAATAATTAAGAGGCTCTCATGGTATAGTGCAAAATGAAATATAATTGTTTGGTAATTGTGTACAATGAAATTAGGGCTCTTAATGGTTAAGGGAGATATATGATACAAAATCATTCAGAGGGTTTTAGAAACATTAAAAGACATATTTTTTTTACCAAACAAGATTTACCTTTTAATGATTCAGAGGTTCCCTTTTAATTGAACTATTAAGATGTAAAACAAACAACCCCTAAAGGTATGTTGAGGGATAAATGACATGTGAAATGTTTTTTAAAGGCAAAACCTAAGTAGAGTTTGGGGGTCGGTTCTGTAATATAAATAATATTTAGGGGGTGTTAGTGAAAAATTCCAATTGAGATAATTTTGGGTTTTCCGGATTGTTTCCCCCGTTTAAAATTGCTGTTCATTCGGTTGTTCTGTTTCTTCCTATTGGAATTAGGATGCTCCCTTCTCCTTCTCCTTCTCCCCTCTCTCTTTCTCTCAATCCTCTGCAACTCCTACCATCTAATCTCTTTTTACTGTCTTATCTTCATCGACCATTCCTGCATGGTTAGCTTCTTCAATTTCGTTTCTTCTTCTTTTTATTTGGAAGGATCTGGTTTCAAATTTATCTTTGTGAATCATATGGGTTCGAAGGAAAAGAGAGATTCCAGAATTTCTGTTGTTTATACGTTTGTTGTTTTTGTATATGGGTTCCTTTTGGTGATCAACTCTTTCCATTTTCCCCAAATTTTGTAGGTTTGTGACGAGTACAGAGAGAAGGAATGGCGTATAAGGTGGATCACGAGTATGATTACTTATTCAAGATTGTCCTAATTGGGGATTCGGGTGTCGGGAAATCTAACATACTTTCTAGATTTACCCGGAATGAGTTCTGTTTGGAATCTAAATCCACCATTGGTGTTGAATTCGCTACCAGGACTCTTCAGGTTGGTTGCTTTCTCCGAAGCTTGTTAAAAATATTCACGCAAGCATTACAGGATATTGGCTTATGGTGTCTGATCATCACGATTGACGATTGAACCAGAACAGTTTTATCTGTTACAATGTTGCATTTCGATGTAGGAAACATGTTTTTATCAAATGACTTTTAGTCTTGGTCTCAGGAGTCAGATTGATGCATATTTTTGTAGTGCCTGAAAGGTGAAATTACCCACAGAGATCAATTGATCATAACTTCCATTTTGAGAAATTATTAGTCATTCTTGGTCAGGCAACAAGTAATCCCTTTTCATATGAATGTAGAATCATGCATCGTCGGATGACAGTTGTATTCAATATTGTGGCTAGATAGAAGGTTTCCAAAAAAAAAAAAATCCATCTTTGCAGTTCTTTTAGTTAAAGATAAGGATCGTCCATAAGATCTGATTTTAAAAGAGATAGACATAGATAAACGTATATCTGTATAGTATATAATTAGTTATGAGCAATGGATATGCAGGTTGAGGGGAAGACAGTGAAGGCACAAATATGGGATACGGCCGGTCAAGAAAGGTACCGAGCAATCACCAGTGCTTATTACAGAGGAGCAGTAGGTGCTCTTATGGTTTACGACATAACAAAGAAGCAAACATTTGAAAACGTTCAAAGGTGGCTCCGTGAGCTAAGGGACCATGCAGATTCCAATATCGTCATCATGTTAGTTGGAAACAAATCCGATCTGAACCATCTTAGAGCCATTCCAGAAAGTGAAGCCCAAGCAATGGCAGAGAAAGACGGGCTTACGTTTCTAGAAACTTCTGCACTGGAAGCAAATAACGTCGAAAAGGCATTCCAGACAATCTTGCTCGATATCTATCAAATAGTGAGGAAGAAGGCGTTGGCTGCCCAGGAAGCTGCTGCTTCTGTTCCTGCCAAAGGCACCACCATCAAGGTTGAGAGTTCTAATGATTCCAAAGGGACAACTTGTTGTTCTAATTAACTGTACGTTCTTTTTTTCCCGGTTTAAAACATCTAAGTAGTCGAAAAGACACTCGGCTTGATGGTAAAGTTGTCGGGTGTTGGAGATTCGTTCTCACTCTCCCATTGATGTTAATGCAAGAAAATGGAAGAGGTGAAGTGAAGGAAGAAGAGGATGGTAAAGAGATTGCTTAGAACATCTGTGACTTTTTTTTGTAAGTAGATAGAAATAGGTTTAAGAGCAAATTTGTATATGTAATTTTGGTTGGACCTTTGTATAAACAAATGGTCAATATTTATTCCGGACAATTTAAAGAGATGTCTTTGACTTTCTTCTTATAAAATGTTTCAATTTATATTTATTGAAGGTTTATTTTTATTATTAAATTAATTTTTTATCGATTTTATGTTTACACACGTCAACATCAGATATTCTGTTTTTACGTTACAAGTCACGAATCATGATATGATATGAAAAAGCATTTATTTAACAGATTTGGATTATAATAATGCTCTAAAATTATTTTTAATAAAAAATAATATAATTAACCACAAAATTAGTGTTTGATTGATTTGAGTTTAGTTTTAAAGGTCAAAAGTGTCAGATTCAAATCTAAAAAGAAACAAAAATTCTCTTATAATCACGAAGATTCAAATACAGCGAGTCCAGATTACCTGTAAAGCAGGTGGTCATGTTAGGATTAGTCGGTTCGCATAACGAATTGAATACAAAAGTTAATAATAAAATAATAATATAATTGTTTTTTTATGATTATTTAATAGTATATCCAATAATACCAAAACTGGATGCGCAGAAAACCATGAACTGCGTTCGGTATTCGTGAAACCATTCTCGTGTCGTGGTCTAGGGTTTCGTTATTTTACTGATGAATTCAAATCAATAGGTTTCTTGTTCAAATTTTGCTCTTACATTATCACTTTTTATATTTACACACCAACTTTATAGACGGAGATATGCAAACAGAGGCAAGGGTTGGGGTGGAAGGCGGTGGTCCGGCGCATAAATTGGTGACTCGTCACCAGAGGCCATTACAACATCACGGATCGCAGATCGGAGCTATCCACCAACTCATCGCCGGTGGTGTGGCCGGCGCCGTTAGCAAGACTTGTACCGCTCCTCTTGCTCGCCTCACTATACTCTTTCAGGTTATTATTTTGTCGGTTTCTTTTTCCTTTTTATGTATTTTAATTTCGACTTAAGGTTTTGCACCTCTTTCTCGGAGATTTTATTGAGAATTATATATAAAATTGATGGAAATGGAGTCCAATTAATTATACGGATTGTTGGAACATGTGTTGCTAGAATCCTTCCAAGTTAGTTGAAAACAAGAATCATTAATATTAGAAAGATTAAATCCAAAATATGGCTCAGCAATAAAAACAAGAAGATCATAAATTACATATGACATTATAAGATTCATAACAAACAACACATAGGGCCTCTGTTTTAGTTTAGTGGACTCATAGTTTATTTGGTTAGCTATCCATGATTGTTTATTCTGTCATTGTAATGTGAGCTTTATGCGGAATGTCAAGCCTTCCCATTTAAAAACATGTTCTTCCCATAATTTCATATCGAATTACCAAAGGGAAATTTGAGTTTGTATGCTTAATGTTGCCCCAGATATCAAAATATGCTTGACCTTTTGTGCCTTATTTCCTCATACATATTTTCCGTTAAATCTACCCCCCACTTGTAGAACACTAAACAAGCATTAAGCACGTTTAGCCCTTATCTCTTTTTGTACGATGATCTCGATCTCACTGATGATTACACAAGCACTTTCCCCATTAAACCTACTCATTGAAGACCTCATTAATGATCTAACCTTTTACCTCCTTATACGCCATCCCTTCGCTCAATTCCAATGAAGACATGGTAATCTATTCATAGCAACCTTCTTCAACAAAATACGTGCGTTGAAGAAAAGGAGGATCCTTCCGTGACTTCTTCATTCTTCTAATGCACAACAGGGGCAGTAGTATTTCCTTCTACAAGGAACCCAATGTTTGCATCCCATGTTTTCATATAAGATTAGGAGGTCTTGGGTGAAGGCAGTGCAACTGTGCAGGGTCCCGAATAGACTAACAGGAACAAGCTGAAGAAGCGAGACCGGCTGACACAACCGAATTGGTCGAGGAAAAGGAAAGCCCAGCGACCAAGCACTCCCCCCCCCCCTCTTTTTGATAGTCATAAGCTAGAGCCCCTATGGTATGGTGGCATCAAAAGCGATCCTCCCAGTGAACTGACCGTACCCCAAACCTCAATTCGATGGAATTGTTTGATCTTAAAGGGGATCTTCTATGGGAACTTGATGAGTCAATGCACCTACACGTCTTGTGTCTTGCTTTTACTGTATACCTGAATGAAAGGTCCGAATGATCCACAGTTTTTAGAATCAATAGGTCTTCAGCTTTTTGCTCAGTTGTCAGCTACAAACTGCACAGCTCCACTCCTTTTCTTCTTCTACCGAGGGAATCATGAATATTCTTGTGTAGTAATGAGGGTGCATCTGAGTGTGCAAATTGCTTGGTGGACTCCCTGTCATGCCAATGGAAACACGAAGATCCTTGTGTATTAGAAGGTTACTCGTACAATACAGCAAGATATATCCCGATTTTATTGTTTCTTTTTATTCTGTCCATTGATATAATACGGTTTTATATGGTTTTGAGAAAGTGATAATGTTTTTATTTTTAAATAAAATATAAATTTGAAGATATTGTAATTAAAATTTTGAAAAAAAATATCGATATTAGTATCAAATTAACTATTTAAAAGTTCGCGTTTTTTGTATAATTTCTTTGATTCAATTTTCTTATTATAATTTAATTTAGGTCTAATAATGAACCAAATTATTTTTTGTTTAATAATATAATTTTTTATAAAGATAATAATTAAGTATTTTATTAAAACTCAACAATGTGATGTTTATCTCATAGATGATTATGTTTATCTGCAGTTAGTTACACGAATTAAAAATGGAGGTTTAATAAGTTGTACTTACGCACAATTTACTTGTAATCCTGAATTTTAAGTAATATGCATTAATAAACAGTACTTCATGCATAAAAAATGGTTTATAAGAGTTTTTATCAAATGTTTTATAATATAGTATAGAAGTATAGATTGTACAAGATCAATGTGTTTGATAACTTCGTTGGTAGTTTGATGTGCTTTAAATTTAACAGATATATATTTGCACTTACTCGATGTATTCAATAACTCTTCCATGTCTACTTGATGTACTTTAAGTATCAAGAATTATATATTTGTACTCACTCTATATGTTCGATCGTTGTTTGACACCTACACAATGACTAGATTTCAAGAAATATGTATGAGCTCGTGTTCAATGGTTTAAATTTAAGAAAAACGTGTGAGTTCGATGACTGTCCCATCTACTCTAATTTCAAGAAATATACTTGAAATTCCAGAAGTATATATAAGCTCAATGTGTTCGATAGGTTTGATAGCAAGGTGCAACAGGGGAGAGCTCAAGATCTATGCTATCGTTGTGATGAGAAGCTAAATGATCTGCCCTTTGCCTATTAAGCAAACAGAGCTACTCTATATATGGTTGATGTGAAAAAATTAGTGTTGCTATGCGTGCTTGTGATCAAACAAATACCTTAACGTTGTTTTTTAATTTATTCGTCTTTCTTAGCTTTGTCAATTCAGGATTCCTTGATTCTGCAGGTGCAAGGCATGCACTCTGATGTTTCTACTTTGAGAAAGGCTAGTATATGGCATGAAGCTTCACGTATCATTAGGGAAGAAGGATTTCGTGCATTCTGGAAGGGAAACCTGGTCACTATTACTCATCGTTTGCCTTACTCATCTATAAGCTTCTATGCATTTGAGCACTATAAGAATGTTGGTACAAATGCGCTTAGCTGGAAATTCTTACATCTAAATATTGATTTCCTATGTAATTTAACCGTCATCCGATTTGATAATTCTCTTTGTTCTCTTTTAATGTTACAGTTACTACAGCAGATGTCGGGAGTGGAAACTCATGAGACAAATTTCGGCAATGATGTGTTTGTACGACTTGCAGCTGGTGGCTTAGCTGGTGTAACTGCCGCTTCTGTAACATATCCTTTGGATCTTATTAGAACACGTCTTTCAGCGCAGGTAAGAATTTTTGGCATGCACTTCATTTGCATATGTATGATCCAAGCAAATGTGATTTGCTGGTTCCCTTTTTTCTATTTATCTCTGGCACCATCTGGTTCAAGAGTAGCCGACTGTACTCATCCTTTTTATTGCCCCTTTGATATGTTCCTGTTTGTATATGATTTCAGTTTTCTTTTTTTCTTTACTGCTTATTCATCTTTTGGTCTTGCAGACAAATGTAAATTATTATAGAGGTATATGGCATGCTTTACATACCATCAGCAGGGAAGAGGGCATCTTTGGCCTCTATAAGGGACTTGGTGCTTGTTTATTGGTATTAATCTGTAACTGATGTTAATTATTTATGGTATCTACTTATCTCTCTACTGACTACAAGATTTTACAGGGTGTTGGTCCCAACCTAGCAATTAGCTTTTCAGTTTACCACACTGCAAGATCTTACTGGCAATTGCAGAGGTAATTATGAGCAAAAAAAAATTACAGTTGGGCATTATTCATGTCTTTTTCATGTAATGCAGTTTGACTTTAGGTTTCATACATTTTCTTTTGCTCCCCTTCGTGCTTTCATGTTCTATATATTGTAGAGGAGGTAATGTGATGTTAATTTGCTGGTAACAGACCAGATGATTCTACTGTCATGGTGGGCTTGGCTTGTGGCAGTCTTTCAGGAATTGCATCATCAACAGGTTGGTTAGTGATTAATATCTGTTTAACAAGTTCTTGCTCTTAAAGTCCTGTACAAGTCAACTGTAAGTTAGAAGTTAGAACATTCCCATTTTCTATTGTAAGTTTTAAATGAGGGTAGTCATAGAATCTTTTGCATTTTGTTTTGAATCAAACAAAAATGCTGTTGATGTTTCACAAAAGAAGACGATCCGTGTAATATCTTTGATGCTTCTGCTGTCAAGAAGCAGGTTGGGATCCACCCCTTTCCACCAATATATAATCAATCTGTCCCTTAAGAGGTAGGGAACCAAACTTGTCTGCTTGAGGATTTAGTTAGGAAGCAATAGAACAAGTGTTTACTTATTTATTGTTTGTAATCTATCTTTAAATTTGTCAGCATCAGATCTTGCTTGGATAACTTCATCTTTCATTTAACATGGCTCTTTCAAGATTTGCAGTTGGTTATTGTAGGGTCACTACAGGCTAGCCAACTTTGTTTATGGAGTCGAACATTGTGAGAGGCGTCCCTCTTTTCTCGAGGTATGCTTCTCACTGTGGCTCCCTTCGCCAATTTCTTGGTGATTTCATTGGCATAAACAAATCTGAATTGGTACTATTGTTCGAAGATACTATAAGATGTTTGTATCACTTCCCCTTCTGGGATTCCCATGAATATTGCAACATTTTCTTTTTGGAAATATTACAAGTCAAAGTTACCTACTTCTCCATTATATAGCTACAAATATATTGGTGGTTTCGTACTTTTAGTTAAACGTTTTACTTAAACCATGACCTATATATTGCAGTATCGTTCCCTTTGGATCTTGTGAGGCGACGGATGCAATTGGAAGGAGCAGCTGGTTGGGGTCAAGTTTATAAGACGGGTGTGTTGGGTACGTTTGGGCACATACTACGAGCTGAAGGCCTACGTGGCTTATACAGAGGAATTTTACCTGAATATTACAAGGTGGTACCCAGCATCGGCATTGTGTTCATGACCTACGAGAAACTTAAGCAAGTATTATCAGATATAGATGCTTGCTAATAGCCATGGCTGCTGATTAGTCAACAGGATCAGAAGTTTATGACAAAGAAGCCTTGGTATGCACCGTTTTTAAACATATTATCATAAACCAGCGATGCTTATGACCGTGCCTGTAAAAAAAACATCATCCGCCTTGTATAGATTAGACGGGTAACGGGAAAGACCCGTTAGTCGTTCCTTTTTCAGGATACTAATTTACAAATCCTGTTGCTATGTACATCTTATAATATAGTGAAATCGCAACACATTTCTTGAGCTGAGGGAACGAGTATATGTTTTTGGAGATGGACAGTTTTGCCCATTAGCCAATGGGTGTTGGGGCCAAGCTTCGGCGTACTTGTACTAATCTCATGGTTGTTGAAGATAACAGTCAGGAAAATTCACGGTATGCATCGGTTATAGTTTAAAGCTCTTGAAGGGACAATATAACAATTGGAAAAAGCAGCATAGGAGTGGAAAAGGCTCAAATAGGTAAACGTTTGTTGTCTTCAATAAATCAATCTTGATGCTACACTATATAATAAATAGTTATAGTCCATATTTTTGTGTTTGTGTGTGTTAATTTCCGAATACAATACCCCAATACCAATTATAGAAAAAGACACTTTGTAAGTTTATTGAAAGATAAAAGGCTTATTTATCAAGAACTCGTCTGTGATTTCTCGTCTCCCGCATGTATTCCCCAAAATGACCCCCACAAAAACTTGGGTTCCTTCATAAAGCCTCCATGGTCAACTCAATCCTCGAAGGACTATTTAGTAAACCTCCAAATACTCGAGCAAAAGCAGAGGAATGAATCACAATCACAGGGGAAAGTTTCCGGTTAGGCGAATGTGATCGAGGGTACGACGCAGACCGTATGTATTCACAGCTGCATTAGCAGCTCTGAATCCTCCTCCGTATGCCGGTGATGCGTCGTGCGCTATTTGATGCATGAAAAACTCACCCAGTTTATTCTCCACCCTTGACTTTCCACCTTTCTTTGAAACCGAGGAAGAAGATGTGGACGGAGCTGCTGACGTTGATCCCGGCATGATCTCTGATTCAAGCCACATATACGAAAGCACCTGACAGATACCTTCTTCTACCTCGGGATTAAGGTTTCGATACCCTGTCCATTTCAACAAACGTTAATCAATGTATTCATAAAGATGATATTTTTCGGTTTCTAGTAAGATCAACGTTGTCTAGTTACCTTTAAGACGTAACCAGCCATGCATCAACTCATGAGCAAGAATGGCACCGGTTAATAATCTGCAAAATCGTTTCATGACATTTGTTTCAGAAACTAGTCTCCAAGCTACGTTGGCAGGAAAGAAGAGATCATGAAGTTTTTACCTCGGGAGGCCGTAAAGAACAAGAATTGCTGTAACTTCACATCTTCGAGTCAATTTTTGCGGTTGGGTTCTCATTCCTATCATAGCATGACCTCCGAATTTTGGCCTTCTGAGTATCTGAAACTCGTATGATACGAAACAACATGAAGATGGCAGAGATTATTCGAATCAAATACACCAAGTGAAGAAAGATCGATTTGACAAACTTACACTTGCAACAGTCTGCTCTTCAGAAAGACAAAGACCCCTTGTCTCCGGCATATGATGGAAACCCTGAAAAAGTAGCCATTTCTCACTCATTCGGTAAGGATGTTCGCCTCATTATCCGCTAGGGGAGGAAAAGAGAAGTAACAAGTAGAAAAAGAAACGATCCTTTACATGTTTCTCGCCAACAATAGCTTCGTTAAGGGCTTGTCTTTCGACAAGTAACATGGGAATCTGTTGATCAAGTCTCATGTTCATTCCTTCATAGTAGTCCCTAATGGTGTGGTAAAGCGGTTGACAGTCACCGGTATCCATAATCGCAGATTCCATACATTCTAAACATAAACTCCGGCCATCTCCCAAAGATACATATCTTGCATTCACAGACTTTAAGGAACAGAAATATCGAAACATCAAATTATAGGCGCATCAGACGTATGATTTGATACATAATCAGATTGAAAGACTGCAGAAAATTAAGCATACCTCCAATCGTTCACAACTACAGCATCGCGCTGTGTTATCATGCTCGTGTGCAGGACAGTATTTCTGGGACCAGAACGGGTGGCATCGATACTCGATCAATCCAGCTCCATTTGTAGGAATCTTTAGAAAAAAAGTTGGATTTACATTTTAGCATTCTAAGAACTGAAAACTAGTTATATATGCACAAAAGTGTTTCATGATTCATTACAAATTGAAAGCAGACTTCACACTTGGGATGTGTTAGCTCTTTGAAACAGGACTTATGGTATGCATCCTTCCCTGATAAAGAGAACTTGAATCAACAAGAAAAAAAAACTAATAAGAAAACATTCGACACCATCATTTGAACTACAAAAACCAAATCATAGAGCAAATGGGAAACGGAAGCACGGAAAGCAACAATTTACCTCGTGTTCTTTGATCGGGTAACGACAGGCACGACAACAAAAGCATTCGGGATGGAAAAAGGTCCCCATGCATCCCAAATAATTTCCATAACCGATGTCGCGATTGCAGCCACCACATAATCTGCAAAGTTTTATTGAGAGGTGGATAGAAGATCCATCAAAGATATGTCTTTTAAGTCATGACAATTAAAAAGGGCATTAATCCCTTAAGATCGAGTCATTACGGCATTTTGGGTTGAAAAAATCCATATCCTTTAACGAACAAGGACATAAAAGAAACAAAAATCGTAAGCACCTATATCCCACAGGTGGATATTCTCTCGGAACATATGGAGGATATGACGGATGATGGTCATCCTGAACTGTTTTTGCAAGATCAGCTTCATTGTTTGGTCTCCACCCGTATCCTGAACAAAAATGAAAGAACGTTTGTCTGTGATCAATTGTCCACATTCAAAGACAAATAGCAAGCGAAAAGAGGGTGGGTGACAAAGATAAAGGCTGAAAATAGATCGAATGCGAGTTACAGAAGAAATTCTTTTAGTTAGTAACAATAACTTACCGTTTGGTTTCTTCAAACCTTCGGCCAAAGACAGTGCAATTGCTCGATCTATTTCTTCCTTCTCTTTATCAGTCCTTGCGCGATTGTCCTAATGAAATTTTAGAGCTTTTTATATAAGATTTCTTGTTCATTAGTAGTTTCGAATATACACCGATCAAGAAGGAAATCTAGGTAATATTAAGGTAGCAGGTGGGATTTCCAGATCAAGATCAACATCAAAGGTGAAGTAGTTTGCAAGGTTATATGAAGTTATTAGAAATGAAAGATGCTTCAGGAAACAAGAAAAGTGCATGCTTTTAGCACTATGATACAAGACAACCTTTTCGACTTTTTGCTATCAATAAACATTAGAGGTCAAGGAAAGTTTATTTTGGATGTTTGCTCTATAAAATCTATAAGAACCCCTCGATAAACAAAGGGAAGATGGTATTTACCAAGGATCTAACAGGAGCACGCAAAACCATGCTTTCGTCTCCGATAAACTGTGGAGGCCGATGGGTACTTCCAACCTGCCCACGATTAGAGCCACCTTTGAAAAGCTTACTCAGCCATCTCATAAACCAGGACTTCCTCTCTGCGTGTGAAGTAACAAAATGCCCTGCGTTAAACCCCCCAAGTCGACAATTAAATGTGTTAACTTTACACTAGACATGTGAAAAATGGGAACTACACCATGATGGAAATACCTATCTGATTCAAAGACAAACTTCTCATATATAGAAGCACTTTTTTAGCAATACTATGGTATTAACAAAATCCAGAAGCTAATCAAAAACTAACTGGAGGAGAGAGAGATGTTCCGTTAATGGATATTTTACAGTTGAGATTCATACAGGCATATCATCAAACAGTTTCTAGATGTTATTCATTAAACCCAAAAACCAAGTGATTCCATAACCGGAAAAGGAGGTACTCTTTTTTCTAGCTTCATACCATAAATACACGGCTGAGAGAGGTGGTTGACGTTCCCTGAGGAGGACATAATTGGTGGGGTTTGGGAACGTATGTATAGATTTGCCACCGGCGTTTAAAGCAAAGGCGTAAAATGAAAAGGACTAAGAGAGAGAGATAGAGAGAGAAAGTGGCCTCTGGGAAAGAAAAAAGAAGGGTAGCAGAGAGAGATAGGCGGAAGAACAATGGCATCATTGCTGATAAAGCCTGTGTTTTTGAGAAAGTAAAGAAACTGGGAATCTCTGATGGGGAAAGGAAAGCGATAGTTTTTGATAGAGGGAAAAATAGAAAGAGATTCTTGGCTTCGGAAAGCAAAGAAGAAAAGTTGGCCGGGAGAGATCGGCCGAGCAAGAAAGATAACTGGAGAATCTTGATGGGAAGAAAGTTAACGGTTATTGGCTATCCCATACAAGAATCCACCAATTCAAAGCTCCATCTCTGTATGTTCTCTCTCTCTCCCTCCCTCTCCCTCTCCCTCTCTCTCTCTCTCACACACACACACACAGAGGGAGAGAGAGAGAGTGAGCTTGAAGCTTGGCATCTTCAAGAAGCTGTTCGCTGTGTTTTTCTGTGTATTAAACTAATTTTTGAAAGACAATTTTGCCGGTAAAAAGGAACCATTAAAAATTATAAAGGTCCTTCATCTTTAGTAAATATACATATTTTACCCTTATTTTAACTTTTCCTTACTTTTCATGTCAACGGCTCATCAAGTCTCATGCTACATATGACGAATCTTTCCCTTTTGAAATATGAGAATATGGTTTTTCAGCGTTTTAGAAAAAAAATACTATGATGTTTGAGGTCATAAATTCAGGTTCTGATACCATCCACATTATACCAAAATTAGTCATTTTAATTATAATACTGAACAGTATAAAAACTCAAAAAATTACAGTAACAGAGAATAATTTTTTTCTTTCATAATAAATATAACAATTTACATTTTGGTCATTTAGAAAAACATAAAAAAAAAATTATTAAATTTATCAATTACTTTGATTAAATTATGTATCAAGATTAATAGTTAGTGTATTTTATCAAACATCAAACTTATACCTGACAAGTATATCTAGAAGATGGATTAAACATGTGTCTTGAGAACATAGTTTTACTATCGTGGTAACGTACAAAGGTCTAAATGCTTAAGTTATGCTTTATTCTTTATGCACGTGATAATTCCAACGACTATTTCGATAGTGGAATTGTATTACAAGCCGACATCATAAATAGACTTTATTAACCATATGACAATTCTTGTAGTTAAAAGAGTATGCATCATGCATGAACCTGCAAAATCTGACGTTTCATAAATAAAATACGTTTTTAATCGTTTATCAACTGTTACTGTAAATTTATATGACTAAAAAAATAAACAATACAAAGAATTGTGACCCCCCCCCCCCCCCCTTCTCCTAATGTTTGTGGTTCACTTTTTGGTTTGAAGGATTTTATGCTCTTAAAAAGCTAAGGAGATCTACTTGTTTGGGTTTATGGGAATTCATTCCAATAAAAGTCTACTCCTCTTTTTGGTTGTCATTTCCTATATTTTATGTATCCATCTTTGCTTGATCCAAGGCACATCCACATTTCTTTGTAATATCTCAAAATTTTAACACTTTAATTAATACTGATATGAAAGTTTAGACCAAATTATCAGTGTATCAGTAACGGTTTCAAGTCGTGATAAAAGTTGTTGGGTTAGTCTGCTATTTTAGGTTTTGTGGCGTTACAACTTTTAAGTTTAAAGAAATCTTGTGTAATGTAATATTAATAGTCGTGTTGCATATCATAAGATTTTATTCGATCATGTTAAGGTAACATATCAAACAAAACGTGGGTTGGAAATGTACGGTCCAAAAATCATGAAAAATATACCTAGAACTCTATTTCAAGATTCGGATAGATTGTGTAAGACCCGTGAATGAAATCTAGTAGCAGGGCGCTATAAAACACCAGAGCGAAAACTCAACCATAAGAAGTAAGACAGTTTCACGTGACTACCAACTTTATTGTGATTAGGGTTACGAATCTCATCATAGTTAAAAGAAAGAGAAACAACGTATAAACTTGAAGAAAATATAACTGATTATATATTTTTAATTACTTTTTATTTTTTCAGAACAATTGGGACAAACTTTTGCACAATTGGGTAATGAAGAATATGGTGACATGCTCCAAAAACTGTTTTGTTTTCTTTTCTTTTCTTTTCTTTATTTATTTTATTTTATTTTTGCATTAAATATGAAGGTGATAAAGTATGGAAAGAAGGGCATTTCTGTAAAGCAAAAATTGAAGAGCTTTTGGGTTGTGTGCATGTGTGGATGGTGGACATAAACACCCACATGTCACATGTGCTTCTGACCTCATAATGTCCCTTTTTCTTATCATAAATTCTAAATCTATACTTATATTATAAAACATTTGGAAAAAAAAAACTTTTAAGAACTATTTTTTATGTATAAAGTATTGTTTATTGATACATATTATTTAAAATTCAAGATTATAAGTAAATTTTATGTAAATACAACTTATTAAAACTTTATGTTTGAATTTGCGTAACTAATTGCAGATAAACATAATTAACTAGAGGATAAACATCTTATTTTAAGTATAGAAAATCTAAAATATAATTATGATAATCATTGAGTTTTAATAAAATATTTAATTATTATCTTTATAAAAAGTTATATTATTAAACCAAAAATGAATTACTTTGTTATTAAATTTAAATTAACGTATAATCAAAAATTGAATTAAAGAAATTACATAAAAAACGAGAATTATTAAATAATTAATTTGATATTAATATCGATTTATTCTTTTTTAGATTTTTATATTATATTCAAATTTATATTTAATTCAAAAATAAAAACATTATTGTTTTTTTCAAAACCAATATAATATAATTAAAAAATTACACAAATGTTTTTCATTAACAAAAATAAAATTTAATACAAATCTAACACATTAGCATCAACATATTTTGAGTCAAACTAAACATCTATCAACATATAGCATATGTCAATTCATATATTTTATTTTTAATACATCAATAACAATAACAATAACATATAAATATCCATATATAAGGAGATTTCTACTATTTAATCAATCATAATTGAAAATAAACATTAATTACATGCACCAGATTGATTATCTTTTAAAATGCAATTCATAAATGACATGCGATTAAAAGTGATCAAGGATGGAAGTGAAGTTATTGGTAACAAGTGTAAGAAGAAATCTCTACTCTGAGATTAATTTTAATTGAATGTCAATACTAATGAGGTGTACCGAGATGCACTAGATCAATTATTTTTTAAAGTGCAATTCATGGGTGGACATGAGATTAAAAGTGATCAAAGGTTCAGATCTCTTTTTACGCTTCTCATCGTAACTTCTCTTCTCACACGACCTTCCAAAAGTTGTTTTTGAGAAGTGGTAAATATTTGAGAGGTAAAAAAGTGATCATAGCCTTTCATACCGTCAAGACTATATTTGATTGGTCAATAATTGCAGTTTTGACCGGTCCAAATTTGCGGCTATGCAAAAAATAGAGATGGTAGTTTTGTAATTTTTACAAATAGGAGACAAACAGACTCATATATGAAACCCTTGCCATTTATATATGAAATGTATGTTCATATGTGAACTCATGCAATTCATATATGAACTATTTTTACTGATTTACATATAAACATTTGTGATTCATATATGAATTAGTTAAATTAGTTCACATATGACTCAATTAAATAGTCCACATGTGAACTAACTAACGGGTTTGCATATAAACATATAGTTCATATATACATGATTTCACATATGAACCCATTTGCCTCATATTTGTAAAGGTTACGATATTATTTCTTTATCTTCCATATACTCATGTGATGAATTGTCTAGTGACTCGATCAAAACCATAAATATTGATTAAATGAATAACTAATCATTTATTTATTTTTTAAATATTTACCACTTTTCAAATATAACTAGAAACATTGTAGTAATTTGCACACGGTATTAATATATTTCACAATAGAAACTATATTTTATTTTATATTTATTTTTGAAAGAAGAAATAATTAGACATAAAAAAAGATGCATAAAAATCCAATTCCTGACAAGATGTTTAAAGGTCATTCCTGAAAACAATCCCATTATCAAGCACCAAAATTTCGTTTACATACAAGAAGTCTCCCTTCTCCTTCTCCTTCTCCTTCTCCTTTGCTTTGGAAAATGGAGCATTGCTGTCTGTAGTATACCCTAACCTACTCTTAAAGAATCCCAGATTTCCCCCTTTCCACCTACCAAGAACAAAGGAAAATCTCTTGTCTTTCGATTTTCTTGACCTCTTCCCCAATCGAAAACAAGAAAAGCTAGGGTTTTGATCTTCTTCAGATGGACCCGATAGCCATTGACAAGATAATCGAACGCCTAACTGAAGTTCGATCGACTAAATCTAGGAAGTTGGTTCAGCTTTCAGAGGCTGAAATCAAGCAACTCTGTTCCGCGTCACGCGAAATCTTTATCAATCAGCCTAATCTTCTTGAACTCGAAGCCCCTATCAAGATCTGCGGTACTCTTGAATCCGTTTCTTTCATGCACGCTAGTGTTTATTCAAGATTTTTGTTTGTCTCTTTAATTTTAGGGTATCAGATTTGTTCCTTGTTTTGATTTTGTTTCATGTGATTCTAAAATTTAAGGATATATTGGACATTTGTGTTGCACTGAACTTGAGGAAACTGTCCCATTTTATTATTCATACCTAATTTCAGACATTCTGCCAAGTGGGTTCTTATCGTGGAACAGATGGAGTTGTATATTTATCCCTGACGTGATTGTAGGTTTTGGCTTAATCGCTTTGGCAGATTTTTCTTCTCCGATTTCTGTTGTAACCACACTAGATAACATGGATATACCCTATATTCAAAGTTTTTCCTGTATATGTAGTCACCATATTCAAGAACATATCTGTTCAGTTGAATATGACTAAATATCCTATCTATGGTGTCTCTCTTACTGACTCCTCTTTTGGTATAATTGTATGTTTGTAAGAATTACATTTAAAGATCTATGTTTGAGATACTAAACAATGTGAAGCTCTGTTGCTTAGTTTTTTCTCAATCAATACCACCCCAATCTTCTTTCATATCTTCATTTCCATTATATGCTAAGTCTTCAATCTATGTACTTATTCCGACATCTTACCCCATTAATCATAACAAGTTTCACTGCTCTCCATAGGATTTACCCTTCAACTCAACAGAACTTTCCTACATTTAAGACACTGAAACTTGCTGCCATTGCATGCACCCGACATTTGTAAATTGCATCATCATCAATCTCATTGCCCTCATGTAATATTGGTATTAACAATGAAATATAGTTATATTTTCTTACCATTTTCTTCGCTTCCTGTGTGTTGGGTACGTGGGTCTGCTGCATGGTTTGGATTGTACACTATTCTACAACTTTGTAAATGGTAACGACTTTAAAAGATGATATTTTTCATGTTCTATTCTTCTAGATGTTGGTTTTTCTTCTTAGGTTTGTGGATATAATTTACAAACATAATAAAATACAAGAAAATCCTGCAAGATGTTGAACCATGTAAATAGTGTGCTCATTTTTTTTATTTCTGGTGGTCACTAATTGCGTGCTTTTGATCATCAATCTGAACACTATGCACACTATAAGTTTATATTTTGAAATACGATGCCAACGATTATTGGATTCTGTTGTTACCTTGTTAAGTCTATATCCAAGCGCATACTGACTTTTAGTTTGAAGGGATGAATTTTTGCCATATGATGCAAGTTTATTTCTGTTTAGTTTATTTCAACTGTCATAAAGAATTGGATAACATCATAAAACTTTGCCATTTCTGATGTGCACTCCCCCCTTCTATTTTTGACCGATGGTCTTAGGCGACATTCATGGACAATACAGTGACCTTTTAAGGCTTTTTGAATATGGAGGATTTCCTCCTCAAGCAAATTATCTTTTTCTGGGGGATTATGTGGATCGTGGCAAGCAGAGTTTGGAAACAATATGTCTCATGCTTGCTTATAAAATCAGGTATCCTGAGAACTTTTTCCTTCTGCGAGGAAACCATGAATGTGCTTCCATAAATAGGATATATGGGTTTTATGATGAATGCAAGCGCCGATTCAATGTGAAGCTATGGAAAGTCTTTACGGATTGTTTTAATTGTCTACCTGTTGCGGCTCTTGTTGATGACAAGATATTGTGCATGCATGGGGGCCTCTCCCCTGATCTTACCGACTTGGATCAAATTAGAAACTTGCCACGTCCAACTGCTATCCCTGATACGGGGTTACTTTGTGATTTACTATGGTCAGATCCTAGCAAAGATGTTAAAGGATGGGGTATGAATGATCGAGGTGTTTCTTATACCTTTGGTGCTGATAAGGTTTCCGAGTTTTTAACAAAGCATGATCTGGACCTTGTCTGTCGTGCTCACCAGGTTTTTGGCTCTCTTTTGCTTTAGATTTTGTTGCTCTTAAGATTTGGGTTTTCTTCTGTAGTGAAATTGCATTACTTGAAAAGAAACATGGTTTATAGAGAGTGTTTTTATTAGTCAAATATCTAAATTACTTGACGAAATAGGTGAATCTTATGAATCTAAGTCAATCTCTAAATTCTTTTGCGATGGTTTCGGTAGGCATGCAATAAATTTTATCTTTAGAACTTTCCATAAAAGGAACTGTTGAATTTTTCTTAGGACAGAAGGATGTGTGTGTGTAACAGTTTTATTAATATCTGTCTGTATGTATACATGTATGCATGCATATATGCATATGTATGTCTGTGTCTATTTGGGTTAATTATCCAAAAGAAAAACTTTAAGCCAGTTTCACAGAAGTATTTGCCTTCTTTCTACAAATAAAAATTGTGGTATAACCTTTGGTGGGAACTTTAGGTATGGACTAGGTGCATAAAAATTATTTTTGACTTGACATATAAGCAATCCTGTATCAATATCCTTTTTGCCAAATCTTAAAAGAATTAAATTCAAATGGATTTATCTGTCATCATTGTTTGTCAAATTGGCTGGTGGTTGGTATATACACACACACACACACTTATACTCTTGTAACTGGAAAATGACACTTGTTGGTTTGTAGGTTGTGGAAGATGGTTATGAATTCTTTGCTGACAGGCAACTCGTAACTATATTCTCGGCCCCTAATTACTGTGGTGAATTTGATAATGCTGGTGCTATGATGAGCGTGAACGAAAATCTGTTGTGTTCATTCCAAATCCTGAAGCCAGTTGAGAAGAAAAACAAGTTTATGATGTCCACGAAAATGTGATTGGTGCATGATTTTGGGTGCCTAGTTTCCAAAGGTCAGGTCACAATCTTTCTTCTCGATCACCCTGTTCTTACTGTATTCACATATAATACCTAGTACATTTCAACAGATGAGATGGTAATATGTTGTTAGTTTTTTTGATTAACCTGGATATCCAACCCGCTATATGAGCTGGCTAATCCCAGGGCGACCATCTGCTTTGTGGGTAGCCTGGAGTCGCCGCATTTGAACCTCCGTGGCCACAAGGGGATTTTTATTTCTCCTTGGATTTGAACCTGGGACCTCTAGGTACTTTTGACCTTTGGAGCCCACCCAAACCAATCAGGCACCCACCACCCTTGTGGTTAAGTAATATCTTGTTAGTTGTGGGTGATTACGAATAAAGGCCTGATATGGTGCAGGCAAGACGCCTCTCCACCATTACGAAATGACCAATAGTGTTCTATAAGGCGTGACTATAAGGCATGATTTTTTTTCAGAAAATTTTTTTTTTTAATTTTTTTTTTTTTACACTTTTAATTTTAGATTTTACACTTTTATAGATTTATCTAATTACATCACTCACAGCTCATGAATCCATAAACATTATGGACTCACAGTTAAAACGAAGTTGTAAAATTACTTTTATAAGTTATATTTTAAATATTTAATTAAAAACTATTTTTATAATAATAATCTATCTGATTTTTCTTCTGATATGATTGTACAACTTTTAATATCATATATGATTAGATAATATATAGAAAACACATATATAAATATATAATTCTATATATGATCTACAAATTTGTCGGTTTATGTCACGCCTTGAAAAAATGCCACGTCCTCATTGTGGCGTGTAAGGCTTGTGGCGTGTAAGGCTTAAGGCTTGACCTTGCCGCCATGCCTCGATTTTGAACCTTGGTATCAACACATACAATCAAGAGGGTACATTTTTTGGACCATGTGAAACATGACAATTGTGGCCCTGTGCACTAATCTTCCTCTTCTTGTTGTATTCCAGGAAGGATAAGTAGGTCTTGGAGGTTTCTTCTTTTGAACTGCAGCTGTGCATATTGGAAGACAATCTGAGTGGAAGAACATGGACTTTGAAAAGAGCATATTTCTCTTTTCCTTGTTATTAACTAGTAGTATTTTTTGTACATATTTAGTTTGGTAAATTTAGTACTCCAAGAAATCTTGTTTTTCTGCCCGGACGGACAATACGGGTGCTGAACGTTTGAACTTTAAACTCAGGAAATAGGTGGGTCTTAATCATGATGTTACATTTTATTGGGATGTCAATAGGCAGGGTTTTTGCATCAATCTTTCATCTCACATAAATAATTACACACATATTTGATCACATATCAAGTATACACATATAAGGTAGTGATCCATGAGATTGGAGTGTATGGTATCATCATCATCATCATCATCATCATAAATACTTGTATATTGATTTCTTTAGATTAATTTTCATTTTGGTGCTTCTAAGATCACCAACATCACATTTCAGTCTTAAACTCCAAGAAAGTAATAACATGACATGAAGCCAGTGGCTTATCATATACAGGTTAACTAACATTTCTCTGCAAATTCTTGTAAGAATGCCTGTTTGCCAGTAAGACGTAGATGCCAAAGTTGAACCCATTGAGAGCTGCCAACAGCCAGTAGAACTTGTCCAACCTGCTGCTATTTAAGTCCTTCCCAAACCAACTTGTCCCAATATTCCCAGTAACATGGTCTACAACACTTATCATAAAACTGCTCAAGAAGCTTCCAACACCAATCACACTTAAATACAAAGCTATGCCTAAGCTTCTCATGGAGTCAGGAACTTGGTCATAAAAATACTCTTGCAACCCCACAAGAGTAAACCCGTCTCCTATGCCCAGAATCAAGTACTGAGGCGCTAGCCAAAACACGCTCATCGAAAGAAACCTTGCTTTACCTCCTTTCTCTTTCCCTGCAACGATCAACCTCTGCTTCTCCACCACTGCTGCAATTACCATACCTAAAATAGAAATGATCATCCCAATCCCAACTCTTTGGAGGATCGGGATGGCTCTTTCATTGCCCGTTATTCTCCTTAGTGTCGGGGTTATGATTTTTTCATAGCATATGACACACAGCAACATTCCAATGGCAGAAAGAGCGTGAATACTTGCTGGTGGGATCTCAAAATTTTTACCCATCATTCTATTCATTGTGCTGCTTTGTTTGAGGAAGAAAGTCGCAGATTGTGCTATACATACCCCAAACTGTAAAGAGGTCAGCCATATGGGAACCATGTTTACTATGAGTTTTGCTTCTTCAACATCAGTTACTGTCGATAGTTTCCAAGGGGACCGTTTCTTCCCTTCTGACATGTCATTATCTTCAATGATACATGCCTTATCAAGAAATCTGCAGATCAAAATGTGTAAAGATGTCATTCTTTCCTTTGGCTTCACCTTGTCTACAACATGGGAGACCTTTGGCTTTCTTTACAACATTATGCAGAGAGACAGATATAGATGCGGGGCATGACACGCCTCCTCTGTGTCTACCTCTCTGGATTGTTGATATATTAAAAAGTAGTCACCAGGATTTCCCATGATTATAGTAAAGGTTTGAGCTGGATTTTACCTTAGTTTATTTGTATGGCACAGTAATCTTCTTCGAGTACTTGGGGCTTCATGCAATAAGTCTGGGCTCGAAGGATAAGTTAGCTTTCTCTTCATCATGGCTGCAACAAGAACCTGTAGTATTGGTGTTAGTGGGCTGCCTTGGGGCACATGATACCGATAAAACGGCTTCCCCAGAGTGAATATAATGGTGGTTATGACCATAGTAACAGTAAGAATGAGGTTTGCAAATCCCCAGTTGAAGTTATCTTGCACATAAGCCACCACTGTTACTCCCAGAACAAGCCCACCGCACAACGCTGCATTCCACCAGTTGAAAAATGACATCTTCCCCTTCCTCTCTTCCAAGTTATCATCGTCAAACTGGTCTGCTCCAAAGCTTTCTAACGACGGTTTGTGGCCACCTGTTCCCAAAGAGATCAAGTATATTCCTATGAAGAAGATCAGTTCATGAACTCTTCTTGGATGGATGCACCTCCTAACTCCACATGGCTTCAAGCTTGGTACAAACTGAGACATTGTAAGTATTCCTAAACCCTAGAATCATAACAAGAAGATCAACTTTTATCGTTCAAATGCAAGTCATTTGAATTGTAAAGTGAACTTTGGGATGTTGTACCATGAGATAGATGGAGGAGGAAAGCAAGATCATGAAGAATCTGCCAACATAGGCATCAGCAAGGAAACCACCAAGCAAAGGCATGATAGTTGTAACTCCTGCCCAGCGGTTGACGTTCTTGGCTGCTGTTGTCAGGTCTTCATGCATCACTTCTGTGAGGTATGTGATGAGATTTGTTGCTATTGCAAAGTAGCTTAGCCTCTCACTAAACTCAATTGCTTACCCCCATAAAGAAAAGACCAAGAAATTTGTCAAACATATTGTACTAATGACCCGTGTTTATGTATCAAAACTTGCATATTATTTCATATTGGTAGCCCTCATGATCTTAGTGAAGTATATATGGGCTAAGGACCATATATAGATATCCGGGAAACTGCCTATGTTCGTATTTGATTTTAAGTGGATAGGGTGACGTCTATTTTTGGACGTCATCCCAATTTCTACATAATATATTAATATGTAACTGATAATACATTTTTTTTATCAAATAAGAAGAATTTGATGGTTATAACAAACTTAAAAATTAAAACATCCACTATTTATACATTATTTAATAAAAATGTCTAATCAATGATAAAATGAACGAAGGAGATGTAGAAAATACCCATTCTTTTATCAGAGCACTCACTTCCGTTACCAGAAAAACTAATGCACATATAAGTGATAAGAGAACAAATTATGAACCGGACGTGGGAAAGAGACGATTTACATGCAAGCACAAGTGTTTGCATGCATATAGATAGTCATTAAAATACATAAAAGTGCTCACCAATGATGAAGAATGCCGCTTTCCAAGTACCAGTTGAAGATCGAAGAGGAACTCTCCCTTTATGATCCAGAGATGAATCACAAACCCACTTCATCTCTTTAGCATCTACCCGAATTTCAACTCTGTTCTTCTCCTCCAGCTCTAATGCCATCTTCAATTCAAACACAAAAAGGTCAAATTAAAGATAGAGGTTTGAGAGAGAGAGGAGCAAGTGTTGTTGCCCTTGTAGAGTGAACAAGTGAGAGTGACAGTCCTTTATAAGATCAATGATTCTTGGTTTTGGTGGAAGTTTGTGGGGTGGTATATAGTGCTTGGTCATTCTTTTGGCAAAATTGGAGGGTTCTCATCAGAACTTCTAAGATGTGAGAGAGATATAGGCATTATGTAGCATCTTGGACATTTATGAGGTATCTTTAATATGTGTTAAATATGAACCACAATCAATAATCCAGCATTGCAAATTTGCGACTTAATAGAATGTTACAATTTCAAGGCACGTTTTAGTACAACTTTGAGGTCCATTATCCTAGAAAATTTACTGTAAGATATCTCATAGATATAGCTTTGCAACTATTTGGTTAAAGCAGTCTCAAGTTCGTATGTAGCTTTCTCTAGTCTTTCGCTGTAAATAAGTTTTAAACAATCATTAGTTCACAAGGACCCTTAAAATCTATAAATCCAATTGAACCTACCTTCAACCATGGATCGTCACATGTAATAGCACCTGGTATACCTCTAAAGTTGATTTGAATTGAACTCAAATTATCAACAGTATGCTCATAACCCTTGAACATTAAAACTCCTGTTTTTGATGGTTCAATACCCAAGATTGTTTGCAAATTAGGTCAACACCAACAATAACATAGAATATCCAATAAATTAGAAATATCTTGAACTCAACATTTGCCTGAATATAACAACAATTGCCTGATAGCATAAACCACTATACCAAGAAAATGAGTTATTGGAGCATTAATTAGTTCTAATGTCCCCCCAAAAAAAAGTAAATGCTCCAGGAAAAGATGCATACTATAATTTAGTTAAAACACCAAGTGTGAAAACAAAAGGATCATATATGCCCCTTCTTCAAACAAATGTACCATTTTCTCTTTATGTGTATCTTTATCCACAAAAGTCGCAATAACTTTTCTAAATATGACCAACTGACTCTAAAGCTTGGCTTTTTCTTCCAAAAACTTGATGCTAAATCTATCATTTGTCATTTATTTTGGTCATCAATGAAGTAACCTTGCACTTGCATTTGCATTCACCCAATAAGGTTTCCTACCCCCACCCACCATCATCTGTTGGGGAAAAGGATAAATTCTAAAGTTATGGTTTACCTTAACTAGAGTTTGAGCTTTACTGGAAAAAGAAAAACAGAGAGAACAAGAGAAAAGGGGGGGGGGGGGGAGAGAGAGAGAGAGAGAATAAGAATAGCTTTGGAAAATGATACAGAAATATCTAACACAATTATCATCTTGTTGACATGATACAACAAACTAATCAAATTTATCGTAATTAACATGTTGTGTTTCTTGGAACATTATTTACATGAACAGAAAATTACTCTCTTACACTAAACTTGATCAAAATGTTATATCACATCAACTATTCTATATATTCACTTGCAAAAAGATGATTTTCCAAATGAGGTCATGTGAACTTCAATGAGAAAGGTGGTATGAAGGCATCGTAGGCTTTAAAGTAACTTATATTTTCTGTGGCATATGTTCAAAGTTGTAGGACATGACCACTAATAATTTGTGACAGTACCATGTTTTCCTGTAAGATATGGTTGATTATGCCTTTTGGAAAGGAATTTACGACACAAAGCATAAATACCTATTTTTTGTATTTCCGTGGATTCTAATATCACAGGCATAATTGCCACAGCAACCCCTATTCATACATGATCATGATATTAGCTCCAAATATCACTGTGTTATTCCTTGTGCAAACTTGCAAATATCACTGTGGATGAAAGCATTAAGTGCAGACATAAGCAGCAAAATATGTCAACTAAGATGCAACAAAAATGCTTATAAGCTGTGTGTAGTTTTGATGAGTTGTTATTATGAACAGGATAATCTAACGCTCCAAATTTACCATATTCCTGGTAATTTGAAGCAGATGTGTTGTATGTCATCTTCTTCGATGGCAAGAGAAAACCAACTTGCACAAACTTCCATGCTTTCAGGACTATGTGCTCCTTCCAAAAAGAACACCAGATCTACTAAGCTTTCAGTCTCAAATGGCATAGATGGTGAGACTGGTCAAAAATCAAGACATTATTATCTTTTTCATCTTTACTCTCTTCACATCCGTTGTTTTACCCTGATCAGATTTGTAATGAATTTTGCCCAACACAGGATTCTCTCTTCACCACCGCATTCCCATTGCCGCCACCAGGACGATATGTGTACAAGAAAAGAATAGCAAGAACTCGAATCCTGCTGCCACCGCCACAAGTCCACAACCAGATTACAGAACGTGCAATTACTACTCCAGCGTCTCATTTGGGACGTAACGTTGAGTAGTTGACCAGTTGCGACCGAGAACCCTAATGTAGAAGAGTTTCTGTGTTTGTATATATGTTTACGGATTTGATTTGTTTACGGATTTGATGATCACCATCAATAAATGGTGGATCTTTGAAATTTGTTTTGGGGTTTGACCATCACCCTCATAACTCTTCGATTAACAGAGGATCACTAGAAGTTATCAATGACGGTGGATACGTCAAACACCATGACCATGACGTCGGTACTGGCGGAGGAGGTGGTAGCACTAGGTGGGTGTTGGCGGCGGAGGTGAATGCACCGTCAATACATTAAAGATTGAGTAAATTACAAATGTAGTCCTTATGGTTCACTTTTTTAATTACTTTAGTCCCAAAATCAAAATAAGTACTTATTCAGTCATTTGAGACCTTTAGTTTGCATTTTTCTATTTGTTGAGTCCTTTTTTCTAAGGACATCTCCGGTACATGACATTCTACCAGAGTGTTATGGACTGCCACATCAACATTCCATTCACCATATAACTCTATTATTTTATACCCACACTCTATAACACTCCAATGAGTTTAATGGATTTCCACATCATATATATATATATATATACATATATATTATCTATAAATATAATTTTACCAACAAATTTAAAAATCTACTAAAAACAAGGAATAATACATTAAAATGAAAATGAAACGAAAT
>NC_037528.1:3911480-3939367 GCF_001531365.2 Cynara cardunculus var. scolymus
TATATATATATATATATATATATATATAAAATATCATAATTAAATCCTTACAAATTTAATTATAAAAGAAAAAATAAATTAGTGGGTCCCCTCTTCCTCCCATGATGCGTACAATGGCCATTAACCTCTTCCCCATTAACCTCCCATGACACTCCCTTCACAATGCATGATGCATGTCATGGTTCCCATTAACCTCTTCATGACACTCCATTGGAGATGCTCTAACAACATAATCCATCAACTAAAATTAATGGGCCGTTTACCAAATGATTACTCGGGTAAGCGTTTACCAAGTTATATTATCTTACCGGATGAATATGACAAGGACCAATAATCTTACCCGGTAAGAGCGAGACAAAGACCAAGAGTCTTACCCGGTAAGTAAGAATAATGACTCTTACCATGGTTAGCTATTATTGGCTAAATTGTTGCATAAAAAGCCGTTTTTGTTGACTAAAATTTTACCTAATAAGTAAATGACATTGTTGAATTTTACCGTTAAGTGCTTATCGGGTCATGTATCCATTCAACCTATTAAAGATGCATCTGCTAAACTTTAAGGGGTAATCTGTGATATTAAAAAATACAATAAACATCAACCAAAAAAGTCTATCGAAATCAACCAAAAAATCTCTTGAAACAGTAGAGTTAGGTAAAAACACATAAGATAACGTTGTGGGCCTTTGGAACAATTCTGCCAAATTGGAATTCGATATGGGATTGGGATCCCATAACCATCCACCCCGTCTCGAGCCTCGTTTGCTAAGCGGGCTCATAGTCCCAGGTTCAGCATGAAATCATAAATAAGCTCTACCAAGGATTGCCAAGCAGCTTCGCTCAGCTGAAGATCCCGACTTTCTATTAGTCAAGCCGCGATCTAGGCATAGGTAGCAATCCATTCTATCATTGTTCCCATTATTTCTCGCGGGAAAATGATCCCACTAAGAAAAGAATTCTACAATACGAAATAGCATAAAAACAGATTTATTTAAAAAATATATTGTCCGTCTATTCAATATTAAATATTCAAATTGTGGCTCGTTTGACGACTCAGTACATAGATGTCACGAGTTCATTGACATAGAATATGGAATCTTTTCCACATAAGTTGGTTGTACAAAGCTTGTTTATGCATAAAAGCAATGTGATTTGGGATCTACCTTAAAGTTATATATGCTTGACCAAAATCTTGAATACTCTTTCAATAAAACTAATCAAATATACATCAAAATATTTGGTCATCCTAAGTTAAACTTTGTTCATTTATACGTCATGACATGATTGATGAAATGTGCCCCAAACAACTTTTCCTTTGCCAAAAATTCTCTAATAATGTATGGAAAACGATATATTTAGAATTATGTTATAGTCATGGTTGTATTTATTAAAATAAGAAAAAATTCAACACATCAAATACCAGTGGCGGAACATCAAAAGGGTTTTTGGGGGCCATGGCCACCCAACTTTTTTACCGCAATACCATGTATGAACATTAAAGAACACATGTGATGTGTGGTTTAAATGGTTATCATTTCTTGGCTCCTATCTTGAGGTTAGGGGTTTGAGTCCCTTAATTTGCAGTTTCTAGTATTTATTATTTTTCCTCCCACCTACTAATATATTAAATTATTAATATCATTTGTATATAAAAATTTGTTTTTAAATATTATAAAGAAATAATGTTTAAGTTACCATATAGTCTTATATTACTAATCTAAAGGTTTTTCCTATTAGTTTATAATAGTCCAAAAACATAATAAATAAAATTGAATGTATGGAACACCACTAATTTTCAATCATCTTAATAGACTATTTTACAAGACTAAAATATAAAACGTCATATCTAAAGACATTGTAATAAGTTTATAAGACATTTTTAGACATCTTACCAAGTTTTTTTAGGACACTTTTATTACAAAGGGTCACATTCAGAATTTTATAGAACGCTTTCTTAATGTCCTATAAACTTATCTTTTTATACGACACTTGTTTTTATATGATATTTTTTCAAATAGTCCTATAAAATTTCTAATGCAACGATTTGCATTAAAAGTGTCTCTTGTTAAGCCGATCAAAAACATTCTATAAATTTATTATGTATTTAGATTGAGTCTTATGGTATTATATTTTGGCCCCTGGCCTAGACTATAAAGTTCGCCCCTATCAAATACAATAATTGAAACAAATTACTCGTTGGCAATGTTTAGTGGTAAATAAATGTTTTATTTCGTGGGTTGATGAGTGTAACTAAAAATAGAAAAAGAGGTGGAAGAGCTACTACTGCTCAGCCCATCTGGCGTATCTGATGGTATGCCGTCTCAGCCACAGCTGATAAAGAATCATATGAAACGCATCATGCGTCTGTGGTTCCGTGTTCCATACTAGATGCTGTGTTGCCACCACACCAGATTCCATCATCTCATCGTACCTACTTTTCTCTATTCCGTCCAACACCCCTCTCAGCGCCTTGGCCCCACCACTTGAACCAACAAACACGGCAATCTCCGACCACTTCATCACGTCCATCAAAGGCAGATCCTGAATCGGACGGTCGGTGACCACCACCGGCACGCAGCCTGCACCCATCGCCTCCACCATCCACGTCATATCGTCGCCGTACATAAATAAACAGAATCTACTGTTCTTCATGAATTCCCCCCTTCTATTCCCCGGCGCGTATTCAACCTTGAACTGTGGATCATCCTTAATTTCTTCAATCAAACTAAACGGACTTTGCTTGCTTAGTTTCATATAACCGAGAAACGCCGGTGTCGAGTTGACCGATGGCATTGTTTGGAAGGGGTGTATGGGGGGCAGGGTTATGTCCTTATGCGGGATGAACAAACCGGAAGACGTCGGAAAACAAGAGATCTGAATGGAATTCTTCTTCAATTCGACAACGTTTCTGTCGGAGGAAGAGTCAACGCCGGCGGCTGAGAGGTAAAAGTGATCGGCACCTAGCGTTCGGTTCCAGAAAGGGAAAGTAATACGAATATTTCTCACCAGACGCGCGAGATTGCGCGTGGAGAGAGAGGAAGGGAAAGGGATGAAGAAGAGGTGAGCCTGGCTAGGGTCATCGGTCACGAACGGGCTGCGGAGGAGAGACGTGTAGAATTGAGACTCCGGCGTGGTGGTGAAGACATTAGCTCCGGTGAAGGGGGAGGGTGGCTCGTAGACAAAGATTTTGAAAGAGTGGAGCATCTTGTCGTAATTGGAGAAGAGGGTATTGGGTGAGAGGTAGAAGGAGGTGCGGGGAGTGGTGGCGGGGAGATCGGAGAGGACATGAACGGTGAAAGTGAGGAGGGAGAGGAGGAGGAGTATGGCAGCCATGGCAAAGGCAAGAGAGGATGGGGGGTGGTAGGAAGAAAGCAGTGAGTATATGACGAATGTGGGTAGGTTTGAGGGGGCGATTGTCATAAATTATATTTTTAATCTTTATTTTTTCACATCAACAAACTACAACCTATTTTTACTTCTTCATTTAACTCGAATCAAATAAATGTGTTACCAAATTAAAATCTAAAGTGGTGCAGAAATAATTATATGTTTGGGGGGGGGGGGGGGCAAAATAATTGTTGTTAGGATATGATACTCCCAAGATATCCATATTTCCAATATCTAATATGTGGTCCGATTAGCTTCAACTTTCCAATTATAGTTGGAGTGAATTATTACATTGGGTCCTTGTAGTTTGTTTAGATTTTGGATTAATTTCTAAAACAAATTATGTAGATGGTTTCTAATTTTTCAATTTCACAGCATTCATGCTCCTTAAAATTAACATCGTCAGTTAACAACTGTTATAAGAGACAAATAAGTCTTTGAAAAAACTATATAGACCAAATGTGTAATTCACTCTAAAATTAGTTGTTATTTATAATTTTTTTTTCTTTATTAAAAGAATTTCAAATACAGTTAACAGGAGATAGTTATATATTAAAAGAATTTCAAAAGTTGAGTGATGTAAATGGTTTTATAATCTCAAAACTCGTAAGAATTCAATGCCAAAATCCAAAATAGCCATAATCATAAAATTGCCAAAACAGCCCCAAGAATAAAAAGATAAATGCATTCAATACAATTCGAATGTTTGCAGCGAGTAAACAACTCCACAACTGAGAATTATTACAAATTTAAACGCAATATAACTTCAGCATCTAAACCAAGACAACTCTACAGTGAACCACACCCTTCCTTTACACTTGGATGAATTTTCAACATAACACTTATCTGAAAATGGTTTAAGTTTGAAAAGCGAGAATTAGACCAAAAGGTCTAGTGAATTCTCTTTTATCAAGCATAAAGAAGCATTAACATTTAAGTAATAAACCGCCATAAAGGCCCATAATATTCAAGTGAATAACCAATCACGAAACGCCGGGATTTGCACAATGTTCATAGACCATATAGTCATCCATTCTGCCATTTATAACCAAGGCCCAAGAAGATGCCTATTCAAAGTGCACATGAAACGAATTCAAGCCACACAAATTAATAAACTCCCAAGGGATTCCACTATCTCAAGGTACACTAATCTCACTATACAAACCCAACCACATATCCAAAATAGCATCATATATATAATAATCGGTATTTAAAACAAGTAATCATTTAAAATACCAACAAAAAACCATAATTAAGTGCTTTAGAAACATTTATAAATAATCCCACGTTTAGAAAAGGATCAAAGGGACCCACCTGAGATTCAGCACACCTCCACGCCTACTAACGGCTAATTAAGCTCAAACCGAACGTCTGAACTGGATGACATAGGAAACTAGGAATGGTGTTAAACCATCTAAATTATCTTGAAAACCATCTATTATGATCCTTAAAACAATCCCCTAATCGATGCCTCGAACCTACATCGAATCAAGAAACGAAGCAAAATCGAAATCACACGAGGCAGTGCCTAAAGCGAGTTTCAAGCACCCAAACCCGCTTGGGTGCTTCAAACTCGCTTTAGCCTCCTGCAACGACTTTTGCACCAAAAATCCAACTTGCATCCTTTGCCCAATCCTTCCCAAATCGATTTGAAGGTGTAAAAACGAGAAATCAATATCCAAAACTATTCTAAACATCAATCTAACCGACAAAATATAAACCACCATCTAAGAATCATGGTTTTAACCTTTAAAACTCGAATCCTTTAAACCCTTAATGAAATCATCTGGTGAGTTTTCTCAAACCAGCAATTTGAAAAACCCCAAATATACTTCAAAATGAAGATCAAAAAGGATTTCAATCACATGATCCAAAGAGAAAATGGATCCTCATCTAAAAATCCAAAATCCCAAAAAGAAGGTGGTTTCTAGATAGAATTCAAACCTCCATTGATGGTGGCATCAAGCATAAAGTGAAGAAGATTACGTTAGAGATGAAGATGATGATTCTTCACTTGAACACTTCAATTTTTCACCAAATTTCAGAAGAGCCACTCTCTTTTCTCTACCAAAAGTCTCTAACTGTCAACACCAAAATAAGGAAAAATGAGGGTTTACTTCCCCTTTAACATAACAAGGTTAAGGTTATTCCAAATACTATTTAAAATAATAAAATTACACATAATCAACTTATTTGGATGTTACCGACCAGTGATGGCTAAAAACCGGTCTCGGACAGTCCCAAGATTTCTCATAACCGGTCCCGATCGAAAAGTTGAACCCGGTTAAAGCTTTATTGTAACCGGTTATGGGCCGCTGGTCCCGGTCCTTTTTATTAAAAAATAATTTATTATTTTTTTAATGATATATAACTTTAATATATTATAAAATTTATAATTGGGTCACTCAAACACACTTTAAAAATGCGTTTTATTATAATTAAAATTACATTGTCTTACAAAATATAGCGAGAAACCGATAATTATGAACGTTTTTTTACGTTTTTTGCGAATCGAGAACTTGGTATGTAAATCCCTCGACCAAGACAATTATATATAGTGTTTAGAAAGCAAAAAAATACAAAAAAAATGGCCAAAAAAGGGTTAGTTTTTTTGAAAAATAACGGCTATTTTTAAAAAAATAGCTACATTTAAATAAAAAAAACGGGTCGGTCCATAACCGGTCCCGGACCGAGCCGGTTTGGCCATCACTATTACCGACATACTGGAACCCAAAAACTTGTGTTCATAAGTAGCAAATAGTATTTTTCTCTTTTAAATTCATCTTCTAGTCATTTTTTATATCTTTTATAAAAATATCACTATCTCCATAAATAACAACTCTTCAACTTACGGAGGAATCAAAAAGTAAAAAATAAACAAGTTTCTGAACATGATCGGTTAAGTATAGGGACCAGATCCACAATTTTTTCCTACATCCATAATTAATGGTCTGACATGATTAAATAATATTACAGTTTTGGCTCCTACACTTGCATGTTCAAAAAAAATAGTATTTCACCCCTGCATAAATTGAGAAATTGTCATTTAATGACATTTTGATAAAAACCCGAATAGAAATAGTTAGTAGATGAATTTTAAAGAAAGAAATCATTATTTAGATCAACTTCCCTAAGTAATTTCAACCATAGTTGATGGCCTAAAGACAAAAATTTAGAAATATCAGTTTTACTAAAATTGCTATATAAATATAATTTAAAACACAATCTCTTAAAATTTATTATATTAGTTTACCACTTACTCTAAGATTATTTTTAATGCCAATAACTTCTTAATTATCATATAAGTTAAAAGATTATAATTTTTTAATTAAACCTTAATAAATAAAAATTTATAAATATATTATACTTTAAATTTTAAATTTAACCTTACCAAAGAATACTCGTGTGGAAACATTGAAAAGGGTACAAAGATATCAAAATATAGTGTTTGTGGAAACTCTAATGACTCGTTTCTCTGGGACATGATACACCCTTCACAACCAGGTTGGTATGCGGTTTCTTCAAATTTATGCTCTTCTCTTCTTCAACTTCTTTAAGGTCGGAAATTGACGGGGGCCTGCACAAGCGGTGGAGCATGGGGCAACTAGCTAGCCTTAGTAGTAAAGGATGTTCGCCCATTAAAGCGGTACGTGAGCTGGTTTCACCATAACCTTTTTTCTAAATCGTAGATATACATGTCTCATATTATATGTGAAACCCTTTTTCCAAAGAGAGAGTAAACTATCATAAGCTATTTATATCACTTTTAAATATTGGGACTTTATATTTGATTTAATATATCTTTAATAAGGATACACGAATAAGAAACTCAATCTCTCTCTCTTTCTCTCTATATATAGAGAGGTGGGTTATTATACAATCATTTGCATTTGTACAACCAATACAACATAATCTCAACCGTCCATTTAATTTGATGAATATGTAATTTTATATAAGTTTTGATTGTTTCCTAATATAAAGTATTGATCATAATTAATGAATCTTATTCATCTTTCATAAATATTTAAATCATAATAAATAAACTCTCAACATTTTCATAAATATTTTAATTTATTAGATTGTATTGATTGAATAAATGTAATGAATTGCATTTGAAACAAACTCTATATATTTATTGTTGTGTTGGTAATTATCTTTGCAAAGAGAATAATCAAAATCAAAGTTACTTGGAAACCTTTCTGGTTTTATTGAGAGTACTTATTTTATTGATATCAAAAAGTTATCTTTTGAAGATATCTTAAAATCTATACCATATTTTAAACATTCGAAGGAAAAGGAAACTGCTCTTGGAAGTACAACTCCCATCCATCCCCCCTATAAATACAAGCCTCCCATTCCCAATTCCCAAACACTTCATCACCACTTCCTTGTTAGTTGTTTCTCAGATCAATAACACGGCCATGGACGAATACGATCACAGTGACAACCCCTCCCACTTTGACAAAAACTACCTTGCTTACCCACTTTCCCACATCGGAAAACACCACCTCGACTCCGGCAACATGATCATCATGCCTCCCTCCGCCCTCAACCACCTCGCCTCCCTCCCTGTTTCTTACCCCATGCACTTCCGTCTACAGAACACCATCACCGGCCACCATTCACATTCTGGTGTCCTTGAGTTCACCGCCCAGGAAGGCTTCGTTCTCTTGCCCACCTCCATGATGAATAACATGCAACTGGAGTCAGGAGATTTGGTAAATATCAAGAACGCCACCCTCCCTAAAGGAACTTACATCAAGATACAACCACATGCCACCAAATTCATCACCCTTTCCGATCACAAGTCTTTGCTTGAAAAAGCTTTCAGAGATTTCGCTTGTCTCACCACCGGCGACGTTGTTGTGATCAACCACGGGGAGGAGAAGTACGTCGTAAATATATTGGAGACGAAGCCATCACCGGCCATATCATTGTTTGACACCGACTGTGAGGTGGAGTTTGCACCTCCCTTGGATTACAAACAACCTGAAAAGAAACCGGTTGCTGATTTTAAAGGAAAGAGAACGAGTGATGAAAACAAGAGTACTCCTGGTTCTAGAGATGATGTAGATATAATGATGAAGGAATATAAACCTTTTTCCGGAATCGGGAGGCGACTGGATGGGATGCAAGTGCCGGAAACTGATCATCAATCAGTGAAGAAATCGAAGAGAAACGAATCAAGCATGCCGACTGATCATGATGGGAAACCGATGGAGAAGAAACCACAGTCCAGCACTGTTGAAGAAAAGGTAAACGGAGAACACGAAGGATTCAAAGCATTTACAGGGAAGAGTTTCCGATTAGGAGGATGATGATGTTGAATCTAATACTTCCCATATCGAATGGGTTTTTTTTGTTTCTATAGATCCTTAATTTGGCTTCTTGATTCTGTAGGCAATAGGTGTTTATGGCGTCGGATTCGATTTCAATTTTTTTTCATTATCAAATAAAAACTTCGATGTTGAAATTGAAATGGAAATTTCTTTCTTTGATAAACCATTGGCCCGTTCATTGGACCCGAACCGGTTTTTATAGTACTTGGGTTTTTGTATAAAAACGGGACATTTGAGGGTGACGGCCCAACCCAAAATCTAGCTACAGCCCAGGCTTTAATCGGTTTGTGAATCCGTTCAAGGGAGAACTGATTAGTTTGGGGTAACTGTGAGATCTAATCTCAACCACAAATCAACAGATAAATTAGGAAATTAATAATTATGGTAATTTGAGTTAAAATTATAATCAGAGGGCATTTTAAGTATTTTTATAAAACTCATCTCTCCTCTCTCATATATCCGACCTCCAATCTCCGGCCTCCGGTGAACATTAATCCGGCAGGTACCAAGTAATCACAAAAATACACAATGTGATACCCATTGTGATATACTGTTGTGATACCAACTATGATACCAACTCAAACCTTAAAAACAAAGATACACAATGTGATACCTATTATGATATACTGTGATACCTGCCAGATTAATGTTCACCGGAGGCCAGAGATTGGAGGTCGGATAGAGGAGAGAGGAGAGAAGAATTTAAAAAAAATATCTAATATGCACTCTAATTATAATTTTAACTCAAACTACCATAACTATTAATTTCCTAATTTATCCGTTGATTTGTGGTTGAGATTGGACTTCACGGTTAGCACAAACTAATCAGTTCTCATTTGATTAGGCCTATATATATATATAAAGAGGCAAATTATTCTGTTAAACTAATAATTAGTGTTAACTTTATTAACTAATATTAACCCTTGATTCTTAAAATCTACGCGTGAGATCAATTTGTGGCATATTGTAATTAATTAAAAATAAAGGATATCAAAACGTAGCTTTGGTGACCATATCTTTTTGGGGGAGAGATGTCCAATAAATTTTTTACATCAGTTATAAATCGGTAATTGCTTATTCCTTTTATAGTTTGTAGAATCATCCGTGTTAAATTATGACCATTATATTGGACACTTATGAATACATATGAACATATATGTAACTTATTAACTAATATTAGTTTGTGGCTTTTACAAATGAACATACGTGAACATTTATTTGCACCTATTAAAACTTATGAAAACTAAAATAATTGGCTTTCACATGTGAACACATTAATATCTCGTCAAAGTGTTTTGCTTATGAACACATGTTGACCAAATGTTAGATGTATATAAATATTGTTTGAACACATTAGAACACATGTGAACAGTTATATACACCATATGGATATTGATGAACACTTAATTTATTGGCTTTCACATCTGAATACAACACATCCTTGTCATAAGAATTCAGTGCCAAAATCCAAAATAGCCATAATCATAAAATTGCCAAAACAGCCCCAAGAATAACAAGATAAATGCATTCAATATAATTCAAATGTTTGCAGCGTGTAAACAAACTCTACAACCGAGAATTATTACAAATCTAAAGGCAAGCTAATTCCACCCTCTAAGTCTAAGACAACTCTACAGTGAACCACACCCTTCCTTTACACTTGGAAGAATTTTCAACATAATATTTACCTGAAAGTGGTCGGCTTCTATATCATATGACTGGCACAAACTCTTAGGCCTTTCCTAATATCACATGATCACACGATAAAGTTATGAGTTCTTTGTATGATCATGTCTGACTATCACACGATTATCATAGTCTGTATCACAGGTTAGGCAACCGAGTTCGTATCACGACTAAGCACAGGTTGCATGACACAATTATCGATGTTATTCATAAAATATTGTATAATAACTACTGGTTTAAAAACTTAAAATATATTTACAACTTATAGTGACCTTATTAAACGTGTACACTAATGTGCATTTTTTATATTTTTTCTTTTAAAAAATCAAATGGATGATTTTCGTCATTATTATATCCATTAATTACTACAAATATAACATATTTAAAAATAATAGAAACGATAATTCACAAGTCAACACAAAAAAACACAATTATTTAGACCATCATCCAAGTTTAATTAAGAGGTCATTTACCAAACACTTACTTGGTAAGTGCTTACTAGCAAAAATTAACATTGTCATTTACTTACCGAGTAAGATTTTAGTCCATCAAAACGGTATTGTATGCAACAATTTACCCGGTAAGCACTTACCGTGGTAAGAGTCGTTGCCTTCGTTTACCGGGTAAGACTCTTGGTCATTGTTTCGCTCTTACTAGGTAAGATTATTGGTCCTTACCATATTCATCCGATAATGTAATGTGATTTGATAAACACTTACACGGATAAGCGTTTGGTAAACGGCCCCTAAGCATCATTTATCCACATGAAAACGACACTTAGTTTTCATAAATCTAAAATATACGTCATATGAAAACAAACCTTTGTCATGACATCACTTACAGTATATATCAATAATGAAGACGATTGATATTTCCGCGGCTTAATTATCTTGTTCTTTTTTTTCCTATCATATTCCAATATTCTTTCTTCAAATAATGATCAAGATCCGAAAATTTAGGGATGTGATGTTTTTTTTTTTTCATTTTGTAACGAAACTTAATATTTTAATTAAAATAATATAAATATGAGCCAAGAACTCGACATATATAGTTATAACGAGGATGAAAATAATAAAACACTTTTAACGACTAATTTTGAATGAAAATAGAGTTGCAACATCCATTTTTTTTAATGCAAGTATGAGTTTTAAAAATTGAATATAAGATCATTTTTTTTTTTTAAACAAGTTATAATCATTTTACATATTTTTTCAAGTACATTTCCTCTCTATCTTTTTTATAATTCGGAATACTGATTTATTTATTTTTCTTAAGAAATTATAATCAAAACTATTAAAAAACGTCGTCACTTTAATAATTGGTGGTTTAAATTCAAAGGTAGGAAGTATGAATCATAGTATCCATTCAAACGTCATGTGCATACCAATAACTTTCTTAAAAGTGGATATATTTTTCTTTATATAATGAATTATTTAACATATCAATTGTTTTTTAAGTAAAAATAAATTGAGTTAGTGATCACCAACGAGCAAACGTTATTCATACGAAGTGCAAGAAATGAGGAACTTCAAAATACAAAACAAGACAAAAGTTAAAATGGGACTCTTGAACGAGAGCATGAGCCACTCCATTAACTTGTCTCCTAACCAACTGAACCGAGAAGAAGTCATAAAGGTTCAAAATAGCACAAGCAAAAGTATCCTTAAACTCCGAACAACCATATTTCAAGGAGTCGATGGCATCAACCACAAGCTTGGCATCTATCAATATTATCCCTAACTCCGAATAATCTGTCTCAAAAATTACTTGTTGTAGCCGAGATTCTACAACCCATTCAAAGGCACCAAGAAGGCCTAGAGCTTCATAATCTCAGACTGAAAGTAACCCATAAGTACTATACAATTGAGCCACGAAGACGTTGCTAAAACATATTAATTGTTTATTACCATAAATGTTATTTATACGAGTTTTATAATGAAAAATATATAAGAAATTATATGTAACAAATGAAATTCTCTTAATTATTTTTGTTATATGATATTTTGTTTCTTATACATTGTATAAAATTTTGACGCCAATTATAAATAGTTCCATAGTTTATATAACATAAAAAACTATAATAATATAAAAAGTTACTTACTATAATTAAGCTAATAATTATATTGATTGTAGGATACGTATTTTATTAAAAAAATGGTTTATGAATATGAATTAATTCTATGCTACATAAATAAAAACCAGTTTAACTCAATAAATATATAAAAATTAAAATGGTCCCTTGACTTGGAGTCAAACTTTTTTTTTAATAAATTGATCATCGGTAACTTTTATTTTATATTTTTTTCACGCAATTAATTCTATCTTAACAAAAATGATACCAAATCAATTATATCATTTATTGGTGAATATCTTAATACAAATCTATTTCTGACTATTTAAAAACTATCAATTATTACAAAACGGTATTAATTAAATGTATTCAACCTACAAAATCCTATAGTTCAAAAGGTCACGCTCCGGTGCTCCTCACTCCTACAGAAAAGCAGTCCAATCTTTAGGCCACTCAGATCGAGAATAGTTCTACCAACGTGTCACGATCTCGATACCAAGACATCGACCACGACATTTGTGTCAATCATATCTTATCATGCTCTCCACATCTCTCTAGTACACGTCAGGAGTTTCCCCCGATTTTTCTCATTGGTCAATCTGTCATTAGTTTGTGGGTGTCTGTTGATGACTATAGATATAGCGGCCCTGTATATATATGCGGATATATCGGTTTCCAGATAGTGAAACCCTACGTTAGAGTCTTGCACGAGTTTCCTCATCTCTCTCCGCTTTCAGGAAGAGGGCAGACGCCAAATCAAAACACACACACACAGAGCTTAAACTTTCAACAATGGCCGCGATTGATCCAACTCGGGGGTTCCTTAAAGATGTTAAGCGTATCGTAATCAAGGTGATTGTTAGTTTCATTAATTTCTCTTTTTGGTGTATCTTATGGATTGCCAGTTGCGTTTGATTAGTTTCTTGGATTAATTGATAGTTTTTCCGATGCTTTGATCCCTAAATCGTATGATGTGCTATATTTCAGATTGCATTTGTGATTTTGCTTTTTTCTCTTTATTTTATTAATATTTGTGTCTATGTGCTAAATCAGTCTGTAATCATGTAAGGGTTTTGACCGAGATTGATTAGAAATTGAGTGGGTTCCTCAATGTCGATTTTTTTAATCCACTGCAATATATTTATTTGACCTTCTTTTTAACCTTTTCATAATGTTAGGCGTGTAGCTAATCCTTGAATTGGAATTAATCTTTTTTACTTGTGATGATTATAAAGGTGGTATAAATTTTCAGGTGAAAATGTAACTCTTTTGTAACAATTACCAAAGACTGAATGACAGAATGAGTTATATGCTATATGGTGCTACCACTCCTCAAAATCTTCCTAAAGGATACTTGGCTAAAAGTTTAAATACCACATGATTATGCCACTGCCAAGTGTATTTGGAAGGATTTTGATGAGATTTGGGGGGAGAACTCTTTATAGTTCTTCGTGTAGAGGGTTTGATGGTACTAATGGAAAGTATGAATGATATTATTTTGTGGTAGGGTCTGGTATTTGATCAAGAAGGAAAATTTAGTCCGAATGACGAATATCATCTGGCTATCTGAACCCTATACAATTTATGGAAAGCAGACTGCCATGTGCGTGTATTTTTCGGGATATGTCCATAATGATTACGAAATTTCATTTAAGAATAACTTACAGAACATCTAAATTTGATGGTCGGGGTTACAACTGAAGTAAATAAAGCACACGTTAGATCTACATCTCTCGCCATGCTAGACAAGAAAGTGAAACCACGAGCCTGAATACAAACTATATATGTATTGATTGATCGGCTTTAACATACAGGGGAGTTGATTGCATTTTTTTTGCAGGAATTATTGCCATCCAGAATACTAATGCAATTGAATCTACCATGTTTCTGAAAACAGTGTGATTGATATAAAGATGCAAACTTGGCTAATTCAATTGATTCTACCATGTCAATTTTATGACACAGTTTGTCCCTTTTTATGTTGCATCTACATTTTACTGCTCAAAATCTTGCCCATGTAGAAATGCTAATAGGACATCTACACCCTTATCTGCATACATAACCTCTGAAGAGAAGAAGTATAGGATTGAGCCACAACATGTTCATACACTTTGTTATTTGCATAGATTAATGAACTGATCATCCTTTTGATTTAAAGGTCGGGACGGCTGTCGTCACCCGAGATGACGGAAGACTTGCGCTTGGAAGGTTGGGAGCTCTGTGTGAGCAGGTAAATTATTTATCAGAACTTATTTTCATACTGTTTGGGTCATTCTGTGCTGTCATTCTTATTTTCCTTTACTCTTCTATTTTTGTTTTAATCGTCCTTCATTATAAATATCTATGCCATGTCTTGTATTCTCATTGTGATTACTTATGTCCTAAATGCAGATTCAGATACTAAATTCTCAAGGATTCGAGGTTATCCTGGTCTCATCAGGTGCTGTTGGTGCTGGTCGACAGCGGCTTAGATACAGGAAATTAGTCCATAGCAGGTACTTATATGATTTAACTGGAACATAAACTTCAATTTGCATGGAAACTGGTTAATACTGAAATTCTTTTAATGAATTTCTAATAGACTCACCTACAACATGGTGATAGAATTTATTATGATCATTTGTCAATATGTACCGAGAAAGTGAGATGTAAGGAAATGTGACCATTGTTAGCATTCACAAGTTCTTGACAAATTTGAAATGTAGACAAGAGAAACTCAAAAACTGGAGGTATGTAAATCACTTACCCCTAACAAACACCAAGTATATAATTTTATTCAGTTGTAGGATCATCATGAAATTAATTTTTATTTCTACTCAACTGCTTTATTCGGGTGTGCATGGTGTCTGAAGATGTTATCCATGATAGTGTCTTAGTTAATTAATTATGAAGTGTAGATCTCTGAACCTTTAGAGTTTGGATGTCTTACCAATCCCAAATTAACATATAAAAAACATCAACGATGATAAGTGTAGAAAGGAGAAGATGGTAGCAGTAATGGAGTTTTGGTTGGTTCCATCTGATTTTGTAATCAAGGTTGAAATTCTTGCTAGTAAGTAGTAACATGCTATAGACTCAGATACTCCTATCTTCCCAAAACAAGTGCAAGGTTTGACTTGTAATATAGTCTAATGAGAGCGGTTGACTAATGTCTCCAAAATATTGTTATGATTACATAACTAATGAGCAAAGAGGTAAATCTGGGTTGTCTTTCAATATTGTCTATTTTGGGACAACTCAGAAATACAATTGTTGCAAAGGATGGGATGAGTAGTATATTTGGATGAAGCATATTTAACCATTCTGCATTATTGTGTGCTTATTTCTGTTTTATGTAAGCCATTTTGCTTCCCTGTCCTTGTTTTTAGAAATTGTTTCCCTACCCATATGCTCTAATTGTAGTTATAACTTACAGATTACTAACTTCAGTTTTAATTGTAAATCTAACAAGTGACTACTGGAATTTGTTTCAGTTCAGAGGATACATTTAAATGAGAAGTGCGAACATGAAATTTATCTTAGGAAAATTAGATAATGTATCTATTTCAAATATATGTTCTGATGAGTACAGGAGGTTTGTTGACAAACCTGTTTGTAGTGCCGGTGCTTCATAGTCTCCAGTTGGTCGAATATATAATGACTAATGAATGTTTATGTCTTGAAGCTTTGCCGACCTCCAGAAACCACAAGTTGAGCTTGATGGCAAGGCGTGTGCAGCTGTTGGACAAAATGGTCTCATGGCACTTTATGATACATTGTTCAGTCAGGTTCATTTTATTTCGTGCATTTCTATTCGCTTTTTCCTTGTTTAATCTAGTTCTCATGATCATTCTTCTATTCTTAGTTTCTGTTGCATATGCAATGTTGAAATCAGATGCTTGCTATTTTGTTTGCAGCTGGATGTGACATCAGCTCAGCTTCTCGTGACCGATAATGACTTCAGGAGTCCAGAGTTTAGGAAACAACTTACTGAAACAGTGGATTCACTATTGTCGTATAAGGTTATTCCCGTATTTAATGAGAATGACGCTGTTAGTACTCGTCGAGCTCCATATGAGGTATGCTTCCGTGTTCTTCTGTTGTTTTCCTTCTTAAACATTTAGTTCAAAAAGTTCAAAAAATCCAGTTATTTCTCTTTCCCCCTCCTATACATACATTAACTTGAGGGATCTCTTTTTCCTCTCTTATGGATGCAACTATCATTTAGGCATTGCTTACGAGGTCAGAGATCCCCTTTAATGCTCCATTGTTGTCTCCCTTTCGCCCCTGTCTCTCTTCCCTCTCTTTTGGCTTCTCTTTGGCAGGGAGACCTCCCTTTTTTTTTCTCTTTGTCATGACTCTGATAAACCTCTTGATTTTTCTCTGCATGTAAATTTTAGATTCATTTGAAAGAAATATGATGACTAAAGTCTCTATTGTATTGCATCTTCAGTTGTACTCATGATACTTGCTTACATTTCATACTAATGCTGTGTAATTCTTACAGGATTCTTCTGGTATCTTCTGGGATAATGACAGTTTGGCTGCTCTACTAGCTTTGGAGCTAAAAGCCGACCTTCTTGTTCTGTTAAGTGATGTAGATGGTCTCTACAGTGGCCCTCCAAGTGATCCTCAGTCAAAGCTAATTTATACGTACATTAAGGAGAAGCTCGAGAATACAATTACTTTTGGCGACAAGTCAAGGCTAGGAAGAGGCGGAATGACCGCTAAAGTAAAAGCTGCTGTTTATGCTTCACAGGCTGGCATCCCTGTCATTATAACGAGGTATGCTTTCTATTGGAGCAAGGTAGTTTTACCTTTAGCTATATTGATGTTGTAAGGCTGTCACTCAGATTTGAACAAGGACATGGACATTTAGATTATGAAAACAGCCATTGATAGTCATATAGCATGCTTTACTCCCATTGCTGGATCTGATGCACTGGTGTTTCCTTTAGTCATCATCAGCATACATACCAAACCAAACGAGCCCAGTATATCCCAACCGGAGTTAGGATCCCTGGGTGGGGATATGTATACACACCTGCATATTTATGTTAAAAAGGAAGTACTGTTGTTTAAAAGTCTGAAGCAATTAAACTGAGCTGTTATGATCTCATATTAGTACTAGGAACTAGAAGTATTACTTCACATGTTTAGGAACCACAAAAGGATGGAGCTGAAACTGTATGCTTCCAGACCTGAACTTAATCAGATTCCATACTCTAGAGATCTATCAACGTTTGTGCTCTACAGAAAAAAGTTAGCTACAAAAATGTATGTATACTTAACATTTGTCTGGTTACTGAATGCTAATATCACCTAGGAGTCTCTTTGAAGAACTTAGATTATGAGATATATTCTTGATGTTATTGAGTAATATTATTTACAGAGAATTTCAAATGCTCCAAATTCCTTATTCGTTTAATTGGTTGAGTATTTAATCCAGTAGGTGCTTAATGCTGTTGGAAAATTTAACTGTAGTTTCCATCTTTGTGGGACAAAATATAAGAGGTGATCTTTCCAAGTGAAGACAAGAAGTCTTCTATGATATATCATATAATTTACGAAACTTCAACTTCTTTTAGGCAGCTTTCCATGATTCAAGTGAAATAGAGTAATCATTGTATATATTCAATAACTTCCAGCGGAGGTCATATCATTATTCAAAGAAGAGAGACAGTTCATTTCAATTTTCTTACAAGATTAACAGCATCTGAGCCACAACATTTCAAATCATGGTATCTAGAGGAAACTAACTGCTATTTGACGACGTTCTGCTAAAATCCTGTTTCAGGCTAACTGGTATGTGGGGCTGGGGGATCTTCCTCCGAGTCACCAATAAAAGATCACTCTCATCTGTTCTAACAAGAAAAATAATTTGCTTCAGATCCCAAACTTTCTTATATCTAAATAAAGTTGAACTCCCTGTATCTTTCATGGGTAAAAGACAGCTGTGTGTGAGAGCAACCATAGGTGATTGGTGGCTCTGTTCTGGATCCGTTACTCCTAGTTGCGTGCTATTTGCTGTCTTTTTTTTGAAGAATATAATATTTATATAGGGCAAACAAAACTCTCACACACTCCCCACCTTTGGAGAGGTTGGAACCCTTGACCTTTAGGAAGGTTGGGTTACCGGATACTGCTAGGCCAAAGGCCCTTCCGTCTGTCTTCTTATTGTTTACATAACTAACACGTGATCTCTTTGATTAAAATGTTTGAAGTGGCTTTGCCGGGGACAATATTATTAAAGTTCTCCAAGGACAGCACATTGGTACACTCTTCCATCAGGATGCTCATACATGGGTCTCAAATGGAGAGTTAAATGCACGTGAGATGGCAGTAGCGGCAAGGGAAAGTTCCAGGCGCCTTCAGGTATCATCTGCTTGCTTCACTGGTTTTAAGATTCTCGATACCGACCTAAGAGTAAGAGGCGAACTCTGCCTCTTTTTGGTGATTAATGGGTTTAATCCTGTTCAGCACCAGAGGTTTGATCTATTGATACATTTGAATGCAGGCCATGCCTGCGAAAGAAAGAGCTAAGATTTTACTTGACATAGCTGATGCCCTGGAAGCAAATGAGAAAGTGATCATACATGAAAATGAAGCTGATGTTGCTAGTGCGCAAGATGCTGGATATGAAACATCATTAGTCTCTCGGTTGGCTCTGAAGCCTGGAAAGGCAAGTCATGCTTGATTTTGTGGTCCTTCTTGATGTAGAGCGTTCATTTTGCTTCTCATCAACTTTATTTTGTAATTCTTTTCTTCTTCTCTTCAACCTGCACACATCATAACTAGATTGCACAGCAGTTCTTTTTGGAAGTCTCAGTTCATCGTATTTTATAGGTCTCTAGTCTTGCGAAAGCCATACGCGTGCTTGCAAATATGGAAGAACCGATTGGACAAGTATTAAAAAGAACAGAGGTAAGGAATTGGCATATTGATGCTGCTCTATTTATTGCTGGTTATTTTTAAGAAAATAAGGATGCATGTGAAGTATCTAGTAAATGCAAGTATAATGCTCATGTTTTTGTTGATAAGAAATATGCAGACCATATCTAATCATGATTCAGCTTAGGTATCCTTCCCATGATCTCTAATTTTTCCGAATGGAGAAAAAGCATTTTGTATTCAAACTTTTATGTTTTGTTTTGTGGATCCTTCTGTTCTCTAATAACTATTGTTTTATCCAGCTTTCAGATGGATTCATTTTAGATAAGACATCGTCTCCTTTGGGTGTCCTGCTTGTTATCTTTGAGTCCAGGCCTGAGGCGCTAGTTCAGGTATATACATGGCAAACCCTGTTGCTAGGTATCTTAATTAATCAAGCTTCTTGGTGGACCTTGATGATGCTTTACATATCATTACATTTATTAGGACTATATCATCCACAACTTGAGTGTCATTTTTCCGAGTTCCATATTGCATGTTGTGTTCACAGTTTGCATATCTGATTACTTTTGGCGCTTAAAGCTATTATTTTACTTTTGGGCATGGCCTCCTGAGCGCACCTGACATGTCACTGCTTGAGAGAGCATCTGAAACTTTGAGTTGATCTCATAGATATTCGGAATCTGAGGTTTGACAAAAGAGACATACTACCTTGCAAGCTTGCAGGAGCAGTTCTTCATATATGATTGCTACCCCCACGCCCATGCACCTACGACAAACCAACATGCCGTACAAGAAGAAACATGAAAAAGAAACACATAGAACAAAATAAAATGCCTAGATTGAATATGTTGACATTACGGTTTGCTGATTGCTGACTTGCTAAGTTAATGATTCTCTTCCAAGTTGCCACGATATCATTTTTTTCTTGTAAAACTGCCATCATGTGTAATAACTTTTTAATATGTATTTCACATGCAACTAGATTGTTTCATTTCTAAGCAATTCTTGGGTTTTCTCACAATGTGAACAGATAGCATCATTGGCTATCCGAACCGGGAATGGGCTCCTATTGAAAGGGGGGAAGGAAGCAAGACGGTCCAACGCAATCTTGCACAAGGTCATTTTTCTTTAGTAAATGAATCAGTATATGTTTGTTTCATTTTATCTTACCATTCCATTTTACAATGTTGCTCTTGGTCCCCCATCATTTTAGATTATTACTACAGCCATACCAGAAAACATTGGTGCAGGACTAATCGGACTTGTGACTTCTAGAGAAGATATTCCTGAATTGCTTAAGGTTGGTTGTATATAAAGCTGAATATGTAAATAGTGTTATAGGTGTAAATGGTTTACTCAATAACCATCGGTAACATGCAATTATAATTCCACTGCAGCTTGATGATGTTATCGATCTTGTGATTCCAAGAGGCAGCAACAAACTTGTCTCTCAAATCAAGTCTTCAACAAAAATTCCTGTTCTAGGTCATGCTGGTAAGATGGTCTTAATTAGGAGTCATAGAAACAATCAATGTTGATGCATCCTTTATAGGTCAAGCATGTTCCAGAGGCAGGATGATGTAGTAAATCATCTTCCTTTAATTTTTCAGATGGAATTTGTCATGTCTACGTTGACAAATCTGCTGATATGGAGATGGCAAAGAACATAGTTTTGGATGCAAAAACAGATTACCCAGCAGCCTGTAATGCTATGGTATTTATCTTCCTTGAAACTTGTGGTACCCCTCTCCTCTATAGGTCGATGTTATGCTTTAATCATGTCCCTTCTTCTTCTCTTCTCTCTGATCCTAGGTTGGATGGTTTAAATTGTAGAATGTATTATGGAAATGCAAGTACATATATGTTTGTTGCTTAGTTTATTTGTGGGAGAGTTGCTTGATATATGAATTGCTTATTTCAACCAGGAAACACTTCTTGTTCATAAGGAGCTGATGGAGAATGGTGGTGTTAATGAGCTTCTCATTGAACTTCAAACTAAAGGTAAGAAACTATTTACCCTTACAGAAACAAGCATTCAGAAATCAGAAGGTTAACACCTATCCATCTTTCTGTCTATTCATCTGTCTCTCTGTCAATGTTCTTATTTGCACACACACATATGTGTGCTAACTTTCCCACACTGAAACTATGGACTTAAGATGTAAAGCACATACTTACCTAAAAGTAACTCCATTGGTTTTCCTTTGTCTGTTCAGTAGGAAGTGGGATGTAATGTATTTGTTAAAAATGAGATGGATGCACCACAACTTTTCCATATTTGGAGATGATTATCAGTTCTTGTTTCCACTGATTGTCAGAGTGACACTCTTGCTAAAATGTGTGTCCCATGTTTAATGATCACCACCTCAGATGTTCTTGATCCATATGTTTCTGCATATTAATATTTCAGTTCAACATAGTTGTACATCATTTCATCTCTTGGTTACTTGTCTCCTTCCCTTTGTAACCTAAAACTGGAGGCATCCACCGTTTCTGATTTACAAGAGATAGGTATACGGCTACTTGTTGCTTTGGATCTTGGTTTTTATAATGATCACTGAAGAAATATGTTTTTTTGTTTTCTTAAAAGAATTACATGGATACAGATTCCAAAAGAAGACGAAAACAGAAAGAGTCAACAACCAAGTTCATCTAAAGATGTAAACCCATTACCAATTATTTTAACGAACAACCATTACTTCATATATATATATATATATATATATATATATATATATATATATCTGGGATGAAACTTAAACTATGCAACCTACTCGGTTCCAAGCAAATCAAACACCATAGAACTTATTACAACTAAATCCCAACACAAGGTGATTCTAATTCCCAAACTGGGTTTTCCTTTCATTGGTTACTTCCTGCCAGTCCTCTATTTGGGAGACTGCAATAGTTCACATCTAATGCTCCAATGTTAACCAAAAGTCCAAAACCAGCTCAAAGACATCGTTTATGCCATCTATTCCCAAATTCCCCCTGCAATAGTTCATATTTGATCCCTGAGTAACTCGTGACAGCTCTGAGAATTATAAGGCTAGTATTTGTTGAACATTGAAGATAATTCTTTTAGCCAAATTATAAGCATGATCAGTTCACCTTTCCTGTGATTATTAAGGCTTGCCTAATGGATTTGAAAATTATGTCAATGTGTTTGTTTCAGGGGTTAGCATAAATGGTGGACCAAGGGCAAGCTCAATGCTTAATCTTCCACCAGCACCTTCATTTCATCACGAGTATAGTTCAATGACTTGCACCATTGAAATTGTGGATGATGTGCATGCTGCCATTGATCATATACACAAGCATGGAAGGCGAGTTATCTTCTCTCGTCGAACTCTTTCTATGTACTTTTTGATTTTTGTGTCTTCTTTTATTCTTTTTACATGATGCTTATAGAGCTCCACAATGGCTGATTCTATATGCAGTGCACATACTGATTGTATTGTTACAGAAGACCGTGAAGTTGCGGATGTCTTTCTACGTCAAGTTGACAGGTTTTTGTGTTTTTATCTTGCTACTTTTTGCATGTTTACGATCATGGTTAGACGTCCTAAATCTTATCCATCTGTTTTTAGATGTGAATATGTGCAGTTTTGTCTGAATAAGGAAATTCTAATGGACGAGATTGGAAAATTGAATATTTCTGTTTTATGGGTCTTACTCTTATTAATGCACAATTAAAGAATCCACTGCTTGGTGCATTTGCAGTGCTGCGGTATTTCACAATGCAAGCACAAGATTTAGTGACGGATTTCGCTTTGGTCTTGGCGCAGAGGTATCATATTTACATTTCTTCTTTTGGAATCACATTTTGCTAGTTAATGCATTGTCCTCACTGATCGATAATACACAATGATTGTTCAATCGCACAACAGGTTGGTATAAGTACCAGCAGGATCCATGCTCGCGGCCCAGTAGGAGTTGAAGGATTGCTTACAACACGGTGGTATGTTCTGCCTTTTACTTATTTACTTTTGACAAATTTCATTTGTTATAAAACGACCTATGGTTATTCAAAATTAGCTGCAATCTATATATAGCATGGTGTGAGAAGTTTTTCTTCTTTTCGTCGGGTTTTTGTTTCTCTTTAATTAGAAAAGAGATAATCGCTAATGCTTTACGTGCCATTCCTTGCTAATTGTAATTTGCATATTAGGAAGAACAATGTTCTATAATGCATAATTGCTACTAATTCTGATCAACATAAGATAAAAAGGACAGCACAACAGTATCAGATTTCGTCAAGTGCAGTACTTCGAAAGATATTTTTGTCTTTGACTGCTTTTGCGTTTAAGAAAAAAGAGTTATTTTGCATTCAACCTTTTGTGTCTATGGTTCTTCATTCCGGGACCTTCTGATCTTCCGATACTTTAAATTGGGAGATTGGACATCCTGGTCCATCCAATTAGGCGCCCTTCAACTAAGTGAACAACTCATGATGAGGCCAGATTATAGGCCGTTCTCTGCATACAGCTAATGTCAGTAATCTGTATATTTGATTCGCTTATCCAAGATATATTGCAAATATTATTGGAGTATCGTGAATCTTGCTACGAGCATAATAAGCAAGGTGTTCTAAACGTCCGAGACATGCCCTAGAATGAAAGGCAAGCTCCCGATTTGCTGACACAGTATATGGTGGTGAACTTCTCTTTCCATTGGGATGGGAGAGGGGGTTCTCGAAACAAATTTCTAAGATGGATTTTCAAAGTTATCTGGATTCTTATGCTGTTCAGGATAATATTTTTCGATTGTAGTTGCAAGTAGCAACCTCATATCTTGATCATCCTGGCCTGCCGCTAATGGAGGGAGTACCATGTTTACAAACTATGTTAAATCAAGTATCCTGTGGCCTCTGTTTGCCATAAGAATTGCGAAGGGGGTTGGACAATTCTGATCATATCAAATCTGTTTATCTGTGTGGATGGACCAACTTTTACTACATTACTATAGTGCAATGTACAGAATTTGGTTCAAGTGTCTTTCCTCAAGGGATGATGCCTGACTGATTCTCCAGTAATGTTCTTAGAGCATAGAAGTTCCTACAGGACATTACCGATGACTTCTAAACCGTGAAAAACTGAAACTATTTGCTGCTTGGGGAACCTGTATTGGTGAAGGACAAAAATCTCAGAGAAGATAACTATAGTTGCCAGAATTGGGAACTTGGGTTTGTCCCTAAGAATGCTGTAAAGAAAATGTGGTATTCTAAGACTAGGTGGTCTCCTTTAGTAAGAATTCTCAAGACATTAGTCTTAGTAATCCTGCAATAGCCTACTCGTCTCTCTTAATTCACTTTTCTTTTTCTGAATTTCTTATCTGCACAGGCAACATTGAAGTCGTTTTGCATGATGTCCTTTACCAAATTCTGTTGGTGCATAAGTGTCAAAAAATCTTGCAATAATGCAATCAAAATTAGCTTTGTCTTGGAAATAAATGTAATTATATAGCAGGAATAGAATAACAAATATCTGTTTGAAAATACTCCCGTGCTTGCCATCTTAGCAAGTACCCAATTTAGTTTCTCATGGTACAAGTGTGCTTGCTGAAGGATTTAAGAAAAAGAGAGGTTATCACTTGTAAGATTGCATGGCTGTTAGGGGATATTTAATTTCTGCTGGGCTTGTCCAAGGGGTTGTCAGTCTTTTGAGTAACCTAGAGGGCTTGAGTTCGAATCCCAAGTTTTATCAATTGGATGCCATGGGTGCATCCTTGGCCGCCCGGGAGGCAAAGGTTCCACCCCCCTTGGATGTGGTTTCCTGGGTCTTCAAAGAAACAGGTGCACCCATAAATGATTGCACATTGTCCAAAGAGCCTTTGGTCTAGCAGTGTAAGGGTTTAAACCTCACCAAAAGTGCGGAGGGTTTGTGAGTTTATTTGTTCTATTTGCGGTATATAAATATTATATACTTCAAAATGATTGCACATTGTCCCACTAGGTTTTTCATGTCAAGTTCTCGCTGTATGATATCATGAAAGCAGAAGTTCCTGGTTACTCTTGTGTTCTCTTTAGCAGATTGCTGCAAGTATTAATTCATGGTCAGCCTGTATTGTTTCTCTCATCTTCTTTCAGCGTGCGACAAGCCCTCACGTACGATGTGAAGCCTGGTTTGGCATGGCTGCACCCTCTTTATAGTGTAGAGGGTTGTGGAAATGAAAAAGAAAAGGAAACAAATTATAATTCCATGAAATTCTTTGATGCATAATTGTTCTCACAGTTGACAACTTGTTGGTTTCAGGATTGCGAGAGGAAACGGACAAGTGGTGGATAATGATAAAGGGGTTGTCTATACTCACAGAGACCTCACCCTGCAAGCTTAAAACTATGTTTGTTTCAGTGGTGAGTTGAAGCTCTCGAGTATGGCAAAAAAAAACCGCTACCTGAGTCTGTGCTTATGAAGTTGAATGAAATTAAGCTATAAAGGGGGAAAAAAGCAGATAAGGGAAAGATGGTCCGGGTGTTGTACCATAAGATTTGAACGGCTTTGGAATTGAATGCGTTCGTGACTTAAGCGGACCAGGCTGTGAACACAAGTATTGGTTGATTGATTATTATGGATGGAACAAATAGGTTTAGTTTTGGGTCTAATTTGGTGTAGTGAAGTGAAATACTACTCATACCGTCTCTTGTTAAATTTATGTGTCCTTATAACTTAATGGTGGGTTTCTTTCACTTTTGAGTTTTAAAAGGTTTTTAGTGGACGGATTAAAGCATAGGATAGGTTGGTTATCAAGGAAACCCTATAAAAATTGAACCTCATCATGAAGTAAGGCGAAAAATCGTGTGGGAATGAGAGTTAAGGTGAGAGGAGATATAGACCCTTGATCATCTTTAATTTCAAATCCATTTGTGAATCGTGTTTAATATGGGGATTGATTCGATATATCTTATCCTAATATGCATCAAAGAGTGAAGATCCCTTCTTACGTTTTTCACATTTAATTCTCCTTCTCATTCGAACACAATCCCATAAAGTAAATTCTAATCGTATTTGTACTTGTAAAGTAAATTCTTCCATATATTAAGAAAAGAAAATATCCATGAAAATGAGTTGACTGTGTGTATAATTTTATATGTTGCTCCAAAGTTCAACCCAACAACTTCTTTGAATGGTTTAAAATCAAGTTTCATTATTTGTGGCAACGAGTGTATTGTACGTCATTAGATCCTTTTGAATACACTATCATTATGTTCTTTTTTATAGCTAAACTTAGTCGTCAAATTTTTGAACGGTTTTACCTAAAATAAAAATACTATATGGAGAGAGAGAGAGAGAGGAGTTTACGGGAGAGATTCCATTCATACATATAGGGTTAGATTTCAGTGAGAATGAAAATTATGATGCAAATGATAAGAAGGGATCTCCATCGTTAGATGAATATTAGGATGCAGATATACCAGATCAATTCTTGTATTAAATGTGATTCATGGGTAGAGTAATATTACAAGTGACCAAAAGTCTGAATCCTTTTTGCCTTGTCACCTTAACTTCACGATCCTTGGTCTCTCTCTCTATATGTAATTTGTTTAAATGTAAAAATGCTTTTTGGTGACATCTGAACCCATTTGAAGGGAGCATATTTATTTATAATGGCCTCCAACATCATATATTAATTAATAAACCGAAAAGAGGAGCGGCGACATGACGACAGAATGGATTGGGGTTCTTTCTTCCTTTACAATTGGAATTGGGGGAAGGTTGTAATTATAACACAGAGTCAGTCAGATATGAAATCTTTGTTTGGGAGTCCGGGGAACCCAACTGGGCTTCTGTTGAGGATGGGTCAGTGCTTATTTGCTGCTGCTTCTCTTGCTCTCATGGCTTCTGCTTCTGGCTTCTCCACTGCTACCTCCTTCTGGTCTCTCTCCCTCTCTCTCTCAAATCTGGGTTTTGGATCTTGGCCCTTATTTCAAGTGGGATTTCCTTTTTGTTCTGTATGTGGCTTTAATTACATTTGTGCCTTCGTACCTAAACTTGAAGATGATTGTTGATGATGGGGTTTGGTCTACTATATCCTTTGCACTTCGTTTTGTAGTTCAAACACATATAACCCCCTTTTTTCCTAAATAACCACCTAATTTACTAAAAATGGGTAACCATTCAAGGAAGTTTGTGTTCTCTCTAGGAACCATGAGCAATATTCATTACTAATTCTGGCAACTTCTCGTTCCTGAGGACTCTGTACAATATATGTTTCTTGAAACAGTCAGAAGACATAATATTGACTGTTAGTTGTTGTTCATCCCAGTTACATTTTTGTGTTCTCTGAGTTCCCTAAATGCTTAATTTATAATTTTGGAAAGAACAGTTTGCATTTATAGCAGCCTTTTGTGCTATCTAATTTCAAGAGTATCATAATCTGGATTGTTCTTGATTTAGTGGAACCAAGAATGAATAAGGCCTTGACTAGATTTTGTTGGTATAAAGAATTTCTTTGATGCATTATGTATCCACTGTCTGTCTGATTGATTGGTATATATATATATATATATATATATATATATATATATATAGCTT
>NC_037528.1:3939397-3948955 GCF_001531365.2 Cynara cardunculus var. scolymus
AAGTGTTGTGGAGTTTTGGACTTGCCTGCCTTGATATCCATGCACTAAGGTTAAAGAAAGATCTGCACAATCATATCTTCTTGAGCCTTCTTGTGGTTGGTGACTGGGTTAGCAGCTACTCTCACTTTTCATATGACTTTTAAACACCATCATAATTAACAAAACCAATTAATATAATCTCATTTTGGAGCATATGCTCTTTGGTTATAGTTTGAACTCATATGTTTATATATATATATATATATATATATATATATATATATGTGTGTGTGTGTGTGTGAAACTCAGGTGACAGCGATTCTATCGCTTGCAGCTGCTTGTTCGTCAGCTGGAGTCATGGTTTTGTTCGTGAAAGACACAGATATATGCAGATCACACAACCTTTTATCATGTAATACATTTCAGATCTCCATAGCTTTGGCTTTTGTGGCATGGTTTCTTCTTGCGGTTTCTTCGTATGTCATGTTTTGGTTGTTGGCCACTATTTGATTTCGTGTTGTTGAATTGCCTCTGACTGTAAATATCGTGTTGTTGAGTAAAAAAAATTATGGGTTTTGTTATCTCAACTGTAAATTTGAGTTATTTGCACACTGACCATTGACATCTTATGAGGATTAGTGTCGATATTCAAATAAGAAAATCAAAAGAAATAACCGGTCTTTTAAGGTCCGATTTATAACTTGTCGGCTCTAAATTTTGTAACAGATTAGGTTTGGTCTAACTGGTCTTATATTGATTCTCATATAATTTGGTCTCAATAGCATCCAGTTGTTAGAGATGGAAAAGGGGAGCGTATTGGATGGGTGATGCATCCCTCGTGCTCGACCCCGAACCCGATGGAATCTGTGGGAGGCTAAGGCAGGAATCCTCGGCAAGATGAGGGATCCCGTTTAGTAAAAAACAATAAAAACATTGTATGTAAAATTAAAAGTACATTGATTACCAATACTAAAAATCAAATATATTTGTTATTTAATAATAAATGTATACATACACATATACATATATATAATCCCTCCTCGTCCACAATCGGCCCATAGAAACTGTCTACCTGAAACAGTCCCTTGGCCCGTATGTCCTGACACTATTCGTTGTCCCCCATTCTTGGCCCTTCCTTTAAGAACTTCTTCCTATACCTATAAATTTCATTGCACCCAGAAATTATTAGCCCATATATCTATAGGGGCTTTAATCATTTGAAAACTACAAAATATATAAGATCTGTGAGATCAATCATAAGCCACTAATTTACGATAATTATATCTATTAATTAAGGAGATAATCATTGTAATTTATTAAAAAAAATTAATGAATTTTTTTTATGGAAATACCATATTTATCTATTTCCCTCTATTCTCGTTTCTCTCTTTATCTTTGTATTAACAAACACATCGTGCCTACCAGGTGAACACAATGTAAACAACTTTAACAAAAAAATAATAATTATTGGGATGTTCACAAGTAACGTGTTCTGTTTTAATTTTATTGATTTAGTTTGTGTTCATAATATGCTTACATGTTATACCACATCTCGTAAATTTAAAGTGTGTTTGCAATATGTTCATAAATTATAATAGTATTTTTAAGAATATGTCCACAATAGTATTCACCTTGAATTCATATTCAGTTACCTTACGTATACATGTATGTTATGGAGATGGAGAAGAGGAGGGAGAAGAATCTGGAGGGAGAGAAATATTTTTAATTTATATATATATATATATATATATATATTAATTTCGACTAATTTAATATGATTTTTTAATAAATGTGGATATGATAATTTTTGGAAAATGATACTGGGTATGAATCAAGAAAGCTTGTAAAATATGACGAAATTAAGGAACAAAAGGAGATCATTAAAATACGATACGATACTAAGATCAACAAAACAGCAAAAAGCAGACCCTTTTAACAATTGATGTTTCTAACGTCTAATGGGGTGGGTCATTTTACACATAAAACACAAACACATCAAATCAACTAAACCTCCCCTCTGATATATAGTTATATATTTAACATACTCTTCACATCACTATCTCTGGTTTCAAGATGCTTGCCTTGATTTCCTTATGGGGTAGAACCACCCCTCCATTGCTGTACACCTCGTCGCACACGTGCACATCTTCTCCAAGAATCGTCATATTCTCTACCCGCGCCCACTGTCCCACCGTCGAGTGCCAACCGATGATACTACTCGAGATGCACGCGTGTTTCTTGATGCGCACTCCCCGCATCACGGTGCACCGTGACAGCCTCACACCTGACTCAACCACACACCCAGGCCCGATTGCAACATCCGGCCCGATCAAACATCCCTCACCGATCTTGGCACTTTCATCAACCAGGACATTACCCACAATGTGTGGTCCACTAGCCAGTTTGGATGGTGCGTTCTTTCTTAAAGAGTCTAGGTACAGCCTTAAGCCTGTGATGTAGTCCTTTGGCTGTCCAATGTCCATCCAAAACCCTGGTAGAACCATTGCATACAGCAGTTTCTCGGATGCGATCTTTGGGAAGGTCTCTTTCTCGATCGAAGTGGGCTTCAGTTCAATTCGGTCAAGAACAGATGGGCTCAGCAGATAAATCCCAGCATTGATCTTGTTACCCACAAATACTTTCGGTTTTTCAACAAATCTTTCTACTTGACCTGTTGATTCTTCCATAACCACGACACCATATTTTGAAGGCTCATCCACCTATTTCAAAATTTTCATCCAGACTCTTCAAATTCCATGAAGAAACAACAATGACTCATAACTCATTACAAAAAATTAATGCAACTTCACCTTTGTCACCATTATTGAAGCTTCACCACCATGGGACTTGTGGAATGCAATCATCGCTTTCAGGGGATATTCACTGATAACATCGCTGTTAAGAACAAAAAATGGCTCTCCAGAATCATCTATTAGTTTATCTCTGGCTAAGGCCAGGGGGCCTGCGGTTCCAAGCGGCTCTGTCTCTTGTGAACATGAGATCTTTATCCCAAGCTTGGCCTCAAAATCCTTTAAGAAGTTGAGCATCACCTGCATAAACAAGAGAATATAGGAATTTTTTGCGAGCTTACAGATGAATTATATCGTGTTCAAAAGAAAACAAAAAAAAAGCTTCAAACTTTACCTCTGGCTGGTAATTGATAGCCAGAACCACTTCAGTGACCCCTATAGCCTTTAGAGCCTCAATCTGATTCAAATCATAGCATACAAGATTTATTTATATGAATACTTTGATATAAGCTTATTTTTGAGTAAAAGGAGGATGCTCATGAATATATATATATATATATATATATATATATATATATATATATATATATATATATATATATATACCTGGTGCAGGATCATGGGCTTGTTGGCAAAATCAACAAGTGGCTTTGGGACACTGAGAGTTAATGGCCTCAACCGAGTTCCAAATCCTCCAACAAGAATAAGAGCCTTCATATTGGGAAGCTTTTGCTGTAGAACAAAACTATCAGAAACTAAGAAAGAGAATGCAATCCAGTTGCATACATGGAGAGGCATTGAACTCTTTCTATTTAAAGTGCTAAACCAAGAAAGATGAATATCTACGGAACTTCTATTCACGTTTTCTAGGTCATCGACTATGATAGAAGTGCCTATTCACCTCAAAAGGACAAATATGTCGGTGCATCAATTGACGGGTGTACATCAAGATTGACACGCATTCATCGCATTCAGAGAAGAAGATGATCATGAGTTGAAATCCTTAACAGATGGGTTAGGAAAGAAATCTTGAAGACTTAAAAAGCCGAGTTAGTGCGAAACAGTCAAAATCTTCCGCTACGTGTCATCATGTCATGTGAATAAGATGGCTTTGCTGGATAGGAATCAAATTCCAGATATAGAAACAACCCCAAACTCTCAATGAGTATGGCTTTAGTGCAGACTTTGATCTGGTGGTGAATCATTTCTTATTTTACTTATGATCATATTTTCCATAGTATGGGAACATTATAGCTTTCTAGGGACTTTTATCTTCTTATGCGAATATGTTAACAGATATCTTAATCAACAAGGTTATTTGTGTACAGATGAGCTGAAAGGTAAAGGTGTTTGATCTAGCAAGGCTTTCCCCTGTCATTATGAAATCCTCATGGATTTTTGGCCTCAAAGGTCCAGTATTAAGTTTTAACATCCGAAATCAATGTAGCCATGTCTTTAATTTGCCTTCTAATACAGTCTGTTAAATGAAAACCAACAAGATTTCCGATTCCCACGAGCACACAGATAGGTTATCAACCCTATGGTTGCATGTACTATGTCCATGAGCTCGGTACCAAGCTTTTGGACACTCAAATGACACATGTTGGCAAATAAGACTTCAAACCAAGAACATCTTTTTGGGGGGTTTGATGAAATAATTATGCAGGCTCTATGGAGCTTTCTGTTATCAAAGAAAACATTCTGTTCATAGGGTTTCACCGGATAGGAACCACCGGCTGCAGAATAGAAACTCAGTATGACTGTTTATCAATAAATCATTGGAAGCTTTCAAGATTCAAATGAATAATTAAACTGGCTTCTGGATAGGTGTGTTACTTGTATGCCACATTATAAAAGCAGGTGGTCTTGATTTGAATATCGCACAAATTCTTTATTATATCGTGCTTGTTTAAGGTTAATCCCCAACTCAAGTTAAAGATCATAGCAAAAAGTAACTCAGTCGAGTAACCCATCTTGAATCACCAGAAGTAGACCTCTAAAGAACTACAGAATGCACACCATACCTTAGAAGTATCAAGGGGTCATTTGGTTAAATGACTTTCCACATAAGTCACTTTTTACAAACTAACCTTGTGCTTTTTCAATATTTTACAGGGGCATGGTGTTTTACATTAGAGCAACTCCAATCGAACGGCAAAACCCTAATTTTGCCGTTCTTTTGGATCCAATTGCACGCCAAAAACACCAAAATTTTGCTGGAGGAAGGAAATGAACGGCAAATTTGCCGTGGAAGAGGTGGACGGCAAAAGGTTGGAGTTGAGTATTTTTTTGGTGTTAACGGGCCCACTTATTTGGTGTTTTTTTTAGCGTCAACGTTGGAGTTGCCCTTAGAGGTTTAACACCAAAAAGGTAGATCATTTGAAGGTTGTGGAGTTAAACTTTTCTAGTGACCACGCTCCTAACTAAAAACGGGTCATTTGACTAAATAGCCCAAGTATTATGAAGCACGTTGAGGGCATTTGACCAAAAGTTTATGTTGTAATCTTAGATCTTTTAGGTGGCTATAGTCTCATGGTCGGTTCAAGGAGCTAGACCTTATCTTGATGCGATTCAAAATAACCATCACGAATTTTGAACTCGTAGCATGCCAATATGTAGAGTTCTGTATTTAATTTTTGATCAGATGATTACAGATTGACCCAATTGAGCATAAACATAAGATAGCCAACTCAGTAATTCACCAGATCTGTTCCTAAATTGAATTAAAGATCTTATAAATTTCACAAAAATACAATCAAAGGCAATGAAATTCGAAATTGAAAACAAGGATCTATGACTTGTTGAACCTGATTTGCATTGATTAAACCTACATTGTTGTATGCCCACAAAACCAGACCAGCGACAGCTTTCACAACGTAATGAAGATCAAGAAGAAAATCAGGATTGAAACAAGGAAAAGAAAAGAGAGGAATTACCTTTGAAGCCTGGCGATTACTCTGTTTCGTAAACTAAACTGGACCCTAATTTCCGTCTGTTTTTGTGTTGTGTGTAGATGACACAGAGGAGGAGGAGGGTAGTTTGCGACCCCAAACGATTGAGCGTCAGGGGTCTTTACACGCTGTTTTATCAACAAGAAGCTTCTCCGATGATTGTTGTCTACAGAGCCTTGCTGTAAACATATATATATTATGCGTAGTGGATATTCTATTTGTACCCAAATTACGCCTCTGTAATATTTATTATTAATAATCTTTATTTTCAGAATTATAAATTATATTTATTGCTATGCGATAATGATTAAATTGTTGATTGAGGATGAGATCATATTCATACAGGCGAAATATAAAATTTAAAATATTTTTAATAGTTTTTTTAAAATTTTATTTTAAGAGAATATTATTTTTATAGATTATAATATTAGGTATAGAGAAAATTAGGATTTTTGGTCCTTATGGTTTCAATTGTTTGTTGGATTTGAGTTTCTTATCCGAAATTAGGCTTTAGAGTTTGTATTTTTGCAACATTTTGGTCACTGATACTAACGACTGTTAACTTCCGTCAAGTAAAAGATATTTTAGTCATTTTCAATTTAAATAAATAAAAAATATTATATTATAAAAGTTATTTATGTTGGAGAAGATGACCAGATATGTTGGCCGAAAAAAGATGATAGGATTTTTTTATTTAAATAAACAAAGGACAAAAACTGAATGGACCAAAATGTCATGTAGCGGATGAGAATTAACGGTTGTTAGTATTGGGACCAAAACGTTACAAAAATGCAAACTCTTGGGCTTATTTTGGAATAAACAAATTCTTGAGACTAAATCCAAGAAAAATTAAAACCACAGGGACCAAATCTGTAACTTACTCTTAATTATATTGTTAGAATATTACAATTTAATAACATATTACTTTATTTTTCTAAACATCAAATTTAAAAACTTTTATTTGTGAAAATAATTAAAAAATATATTTTACGAATTTCTTCAAATTTGGAGAAAGTGACAATTTATCTTTTTCGATAAAAGTGTTTAGTCCAAAATAGCTAAATTCATCATTTTCTCATTTTTAAAGAATTTATTGAAGATATTAAAAACTATGAATGTATCGAGATTTTTAAAAAAATAAATTTATATGAAGTTTTTCAATGATCCATTTGGTTTGCATGATTGTTTTTTTTATGGGGATTTTGATTTTATGGAAGGATTTGGATTGGATTGGAATGGATTTGAAATCATTGGTGTGTTGTTTTATAGGATTTGAAATAGAATTGAATTTCATTCTGTATAAATAATTTATAAAAATAATTAAATTACATTTTTATTAATCGATTATTACAAAACAAATGTTTTTTTAAACCTTATTGTATACAATCCTACGAAATCCCGAACATTTTTTTTTTAACCTTATGTTTGAAGGATTTCAATTAAATCATAATATTTCAAATTCGGACAATCCAACAAACCAAATATGGGATTGTAATGGATTTACAATACAAATTCTCCCAAATTCATTCAATTCCTTCAAACCAAACGGAACCCAAAGGCTTTGGTTGGAAGACTTGTCAAGATGTTTTATTACCATAATTTTTCATGATATGTTTTTTCGGAGTTTTTTCCATAGGGGTTGTTGTTTATATCCCTTAAGCCCTCCTTACTCTCTCTCTCTCTCTCTCTCTCTCTCTCTCACACACACACACACATATATATATATATATATAGGGAAGGGTTCAAACGAGAACTCCTGTGATTTACGAGAACGCAAGAACAACCCAATAACCTCATATTGTGATAAAAAATAAAATTAAAAGATTTTTAAAATTAAAATTGAAATTTAAAAAGATTCAAAAAAATTTAAAATTAAAAGGGTAATAATGGAAATGATATCATCAAATCTTTTAAACACGATCATTATCTTTTAAACACTCATTATTATCATTAGTCTTATCATTATCTAGTAAAACGGTTACGAAATAGGTTAGGATTATACTAGGTGTAATAATCATATGATATGAGTGTGATAATCATATGATAGGGGTGTGATAATCACCATTATACATCACTTGGGTTATCGTTTTGGTTAATAAGTTAAAATTTTGGTGTAATCATGTGATATGGGTGTGATAATCATGTGATATGAATGTGATACTTATGTGATAGGGGTGTGATAATCACCATTATACATCACTTGGGTTAACGTTTTGGTTGATAAGTTAAAATTTTGGTGTCATCATATGATTTGGGTGTGATAATCATGTGATAAAGGTGTGATAATCACTGTTATACATCACTTGGGTTATCGTTTTGGTTGATAAATTAAAATTTTGGTGTAATCATATAATATGGGTGTGATAATCATATGATATGAGTGTGATACTTATGTGATAGAKGTGTGATATGAAGAAAAGATGTTAACGAGAAGAAGAAGCAGATAACTACCAAGAGTAAAACGTGGAACGTGAAAAGATAATTATGGTTAATTAAAATAAAATAAAAATTATAAAAATTACTTAATTACATTATTGTCCTTATTAAATTATTTATATATAATAAAAGTTGTTCTCGCGTTCTTGTAAATCACAGGGGTTCTCGTTTGAACCTCCACCTATATATATATATATATATATATATATAATAAGTAATTAATTTAATATATATACATATTTAGATTAATCCCTTTTTGTATATGTCTTTATACATTTTTACAGATTTCTTAAAAATCCAATAAAAAACCATTAATGTGAAATTAAAATATTTAAAGAAAATTATATATCAATGATATAAATTAAAAATAGGTAAAGCCTATAAATTTAGAACAAAAATGATAAATATTTGGTGTTAATATAACATAAACAATGGATGCTCTAAAGTAACAACATAGCTATTACACATGAAACTAGTTTATTTTAAATTAGTATTAGCTATATATAATTTATATTTTTGTAAGTTAATTACTTTTTCAAATTATGAGTTATTCTAATAATTAAAAAATTATAAAGAACTTTATTCAAAATTTGATGATATATGTTTGTAAAAAATGAATGTTAATATCGAAATTGATTAACAAAACATACAGCAAAACATAAGCGGAAGTTGGTAAAATGTACGACAAAAGAGAATACCTTCGATCAAATCTTTCAAATAAAAAAATAAATTAAAGATTATATATTGGGTACTTTTTTGAAAAAAATTAATTCAGAAAATTCATATAGTTGAAAAATAAAATCTAATATAAATTAAAAACAATTTCCCCTTTTATCTGTTTTTTTTTTTTAAATTAAGTATATGTTTCCCTTTTATCTGCTAATTTTTTTGAAAAAAATTTAATTTGAAAATTTCATATGAACACTTTTTTAAAATGTTATTATAGTTTATTTTAAATCAAATATAGCTTGTGAACACTTAATAGTTTGGATTTTTTTTTTTTTTTTGGCAGATAGAGATATTGTAAATGTGTGTATAATCTTTAAAATTTATTACGGAAAATATTATTTTATAAAAAAGTTTTTTTTTAAATTTTTTAAGGTATCAAATATATTATATATTTTAATAATATAATTAATATTATATATAATCTTTTAACTGGAAAAAATTGTTGACATTGAGTGTAAACTATTATTTTAATCAAAATCAATTTAAAAAGTGTTAAGATACACGAAATAACAATTTAATTTTATTTTATTTTTTTCTTATTATTGTAATGTAGTTTTAAATAATTTTTTATTAAGTCATTATAAAGTCTACCCATTATAACAGTGAGTAATTTGTTACCTTTTAAACTGATTAACCCTTTAGTTTTTTTTTGTTTACTTAGATTCAATTATGTGATATGGATGACACATCATTTTAATGATATAGTTAAAGTA
>NC_037528.1:3949365-3954157 GCF_001531365.2 Cynara cardunculus var. scolymus
ATTCATATAGTTTATTTATTAAAAATAATATCGAATATTAGTATATTAATGAATAATTTAGAAATTTTCTAATTTGTTTAATATTAAATAATATGTAAAATGTCTAAATAATAAAAATCAAAATTAATGTTGTAATAAGAATCGGTAAATGTTATAATAAAATAAACTTGAAAGTAAAATACTATAATAAGAAAAGTCACATCAACTAAAGTATATGTGGACGGCTTACGTGGACCATGATGTGACATAGAAAACGGTATAATGAGTAAATTTATATCAAAAATTTATCCAATATTATAATAGGCAAATTTTTCAAAGTACAATTTTATAATAAAAAGTAATTTAACTGGTGGATCCAATTACACCCTAAAAAAATCAACTCCACCCACACACTAATTTTAATACGATAATGACAAGAAAATAGTATTATGTATTTATAAAAACTTAACATTATATATAACTTTAAAAACTTAATATTATATTAATATATTATTTATAAGGCCAAAAAGACCTCTATAATTTTTAGTGTTAGGTTGAAGATGGAAACACATGTATTCTTATGTTTTTAGTTTTGAGTTGAAGATGTCATAGACAATTTTCAACTCAAATCTAAAATACTAAAAAACTGGAGGTAGAAAATGTTGACCTCCATATTAAGTAGGCATCTATAAATATATGTTAATATAATATCAAGTTTTTATAATTATATATATTGATCAAAAATTTAATAAATTAAAATATTTATTATTATTATAATATTAAAGATGATTTTTAGTATGTGGTTGGAGTTGATTTTTTTATTGTTTAACGAATCCACAATTTTTAGTGTTCTACAATCAAACCACTAATAGAATTCACTAAAAACATTAAAAATGGTGGGTCGCTTCGAAAAACTAATTTCAGCCATACGCTTAAAAAAATATTAAAAGTATTTTTTTTAATAATAAATAATATGTCTTTATTATTATACTATTTTATTAATGTATTAAACTATTAATCTATATATAATTTAAAAAGTTGAATAAAATATTAATATATATTTTTTAGAGTCATACTTTATTGACCTCCAAATATAGAGACCAACATTTTATACCTCTATTTTTTAGTATTTTAGTATTTTGGAGATGGTCTTAGTAGCCCACAATTTTAAATTTATAAGATGCTCAAAAATCTATTTCTTTTTGTACATGGAATAAATAAAAATTTGTTGTCCAAAAGTTTATTTGTTTCATCAGTGTTTCCACCAATCACATGATAACACACAATTATTTTATTTTATTATGTTTTTATTTTCTTTATTCTGATGTATATTCACGTCGATGGACATACTCATAAAGGTAATACTATTTGCATCCCTTTTAATGTCATAATCAAGTAACGTCATACATTGAAAATGTAGATAGTTGATTTTGATGTTAGATTATTAATTTTTTGTTGTTAATTTAGGGGTAAGGTTTATTAGTTGATGTATTTTTGTTAATTTGAATGATTTTTCTGGTATCCATGTGAAAGAACATTTTATAAAGTATCACCCTAATCAAATATATAAATAAGACGAAACTATTGAAATAGAGGACATTGTTAACCATGTAAACATGTGGCCTTACTTCAATTCTGACGCATTACTAATTTTTTTTTTGGATCTGCCATAGATGATGCTAGAAAATTTGGGTCGCATATTACATATTTTATCCATATGAGACAACTTGTTACATAAAGAATCTAATTAATCTTATATGGAATAGCGTCCAATATTGTATATATATATATATATATATATATTTTATCATATATATGGGCCCATTTGATGAAGAACTTATTAGTTTATGGTAATCATGAGATCTAATCTCAATCATAAATCAATGGTTAAATTAATAAATTAATAATTTTGATAATTTTAAATTAAAATATTAATTAAGGGCATTTTAGTCATTCTAGATTTTTTTTATCTCGTCCCTCCTCTTTTCTCTCTCCTCTCAAATCTGTCCGTCAAACACCTCCTCTTTTCAATGAACACCATATCAACACATGATGGACACTGTGATACGCTTAATAAAATAATGAAAAAACACAGTGTGATACACTTGGTAAAGAAAACATTACCTGATATATTGTGTTACACTTCGTTAAACAACAAAAATATATTGTGATACACTTCGTATAACAATAAAAATACATTGTGATACACACTATGATACCAGATATTGTTGATGAATACAACTGTGATACCACTATGTTACCACTGCGATACCCAATAAGTTTTAACAGTAAAGAATTATATATTTATTTTATCAATTGTAACTTCATAGAAAAAATTTTCCATAATTTGTTTGATTAATAAGGAAGCAATATCAATCTCTTTGATTGAGGGTTAAGAAAAATATTAATAAAATTACTAATACATTTTTTTTCTTAATTAAGGTAATACAATTAATATAATATAATAATTGGCTCATATTGGACCTCACATTTATCACAAACTAATTAGTTCTCATTTTAATAGAGTTATATATATATATATATATACACACACACACACACATTAGAAGGGTACTCGCACAATACAGCGAGATACATCTTGATTTTAATATTTCATTTTATTCTTTATCTCAGTCGATGTTATAATATGTTCTTATGTGATTTTGAGAAAACGATAATATTTTTATTTTTGAATAAAATATAAGTTTGAAGATATCATAAAAATTTGACAAAAATATATCGATATTAGTATCAAATTAACTATTTAAAATCCATCATTTTTTGTATACTTTTTTATTTTAATTTTTTTATAATTTAATTTAGGTACAATAATGAAATAATTTATATTTGGTTTAATAATATAATTTTCTTATAAAGATAATAATTATTTATTTTGTTAGAACTCGATAATTATYCTAATTATATTTTAGATTTTTTATATTTTAAAATGAGATGTTTATCATCTATTTGATTTTGTTTATCCGCAGTTAGTTATACGAATTCAAACATCGAGCTTTAATAAGTTGTACTCATGCATAATTTACTTGTAATCTTGAATTTTAAGTAATATGCATCAATATATAGTTTTTTACATAACAAAAATATATCGATATTCGTATCAAATTAACTATTTAAAATTCTTCATTTTTTGTGTAATTTTTTAATTCAATTTTTTTTTGTTATAATTTAATTTAGGTAGAATAATGAATTAATTTATATTTGATTTAATAATATAATTTTCTTATAAAAATAATAATTAATTATTTTGTTAGAACTCGATAATTATCCTAATTATATTTTAGATTTTTTATATTATAAAATAAGATGTTTATTTTCTATTTCATTATGTTTAGCCGCAATTAGTTGTACGAATTCAAACACCGATCTTTAATAAGTTGTACTTTTACATAATTTACTTGTAATATTGAATTTTAAGTAAACATTGGTTTTATGTGGTTTTGAGAAAGTGATAATGTTTTTATTTTTAAATAAAATATAAAATTAAAAATATCATAAATTTTTAAAAAAAAAATATCGATATTGGTATTAAATTAATATTTTTTAGAAGTTCTTGTGTTGTGGTGTAATTTTATTAATTAAAATTTAATTTAGGTTTAGTAACAAAGAAATTAAATTTAGATTTAATAATATAATTTTTTATAAAGATAATAATTAAGTATTTTGTTAGTTAGCAATGATTATCCAAATTATATTTTAGATTTTTTATATTTAAAATGAGATGTTTATCCAATATTTAATTATGTTTATCTGTAGTTAGTTAGACGAATTCAAATATAGAGCTTTAATAAGTTGTACTTATACACAATTTACTTGTAATCTTAAATTTTAAGTAATATACATCAATAAACAGTACTTTGTGCATAAAAAATTGTTTCTAAAAGCTTTTGTCAAATGTTTTATAATATAGTATAGATATATGTGTGTGTGTATAAATATGTATGTATATGCTTTAGTTTTGCTATTGCCTACATGCCACAGTTTAAATACGTAAAAACTAACTAGAAACATATTCATGTAATACAACAGGGAGAGATATCTCGATTTTAATGTTTCATTTCATAATACAGTTTTGTATAGTCTTAAGAAAATAATAATATTTTTATAGTTAAATAAAATATAAATTTGAAAATCCATAAAATTTTTTTACCGACATTAATATTAAATTAATAAAAATAGTGTTGGGATAATTTGGAAAAAGATTAGAAGATAATATACACGTTATTATGATTAAAAAAATGTATATTTGATAAATTATCTTAAGAAATATTAAAATAAAAAAGAAAAAGAAAAAGTGAGAGTTTACCAAGATTTTAAGAAAAAGAAAGAGGAAGAGTGCAACACATGGATGCTGACAGTTACAGCACAGCCAAAGCCACGTGACAATTTCCCGTCTATTATTTCCTTTTCATGTTCAACAACTCTTACAATATTCTTGAGAGTAAATTACGGATTTAGTCCATCTAATTTGTGAATTGTTATTGGTTCGGTTTATTAGCATTTGGGTTGCTGGTAGAGTCCCAACTTTTAAAAGATCAACAGTTCAAATCTTATCAAAAGTAAAAATGATGCATCAGTAATTTATAGTATATAAATATTAATGAAACTCCTATTTTCATTTATCGGGATAGATAATTGAATCGTTAACTGCTGAAATAAAAAAGAGGTTCTTCGAGAATATACAAATAAAATAAAGTGTAACAAGATTACTATATTATAAATCATTTGACAAAAACTCGTAAAAACCATTTTTTATGCGTAAAGTACTGTTTATTAATGTATATTACTTAAAACT
>NC_037528.1:3954442-3955986 GCF_001531365.2 Cynara cardunculus var. scolymus
ATTATTAAACTTAAATTAAATTATAATAAAAAAAATAAATTATATAAAAAAATGAAAACTTTTAAATAGTTGATTTGATATTAACATTGATATTTTTTTTTCAAAATTTTATGATATCTTCAAATTTATATTTTATTCAAAAATAAAATCATTATTACTTTATTAAAAACACATAAAATCGTGTTATAACATCGACAGAGACAAATAATAAAGTAAAACATTGAAGTTGAGATGTGTCTCGTTATATTGTGCGACTACTTTTCTAATTATAATATAATGAAGAGAATTAAGTGGGTTGGATATGACCAAATTTCGAAACATGGAACCGATCTAAATAAAACAGTGGGAGGGTCTGAGCCTAACATAACGCGTTGACTTTACTTGATTTTGACGAAGGTTTGGATCCAAGTTACCAAAATCAGGTCGTAGATTAAAAGTCAAAATTGAAACAAAAAGTCAAATAGGAGCATGTGTTCACAACATAAAGGAAGGTCCATTTTCACTCATTCTAACATCAACACTCAAACATATGTAAATATAACTAATCGGTTTTCAAAGCTTATAGCTTGACTAAACAAAAAAAAAAAAAAAAGTATTATTTAAAATTAAAAAAATACAAAAAATTATATGTGTGTGTAATGTATATGGATAATATGTAAGGGTTAGGTTTCGATGAGAATGAAAATAATAATGAGAAGTATAAGAATGTTTATCCACTCTTAAATTAATCATAATTGAAGATCAACACTAATGAGATGTACTGAGATGTACCAGATCAATTATTGTATCAAGTGCAATTCAAGTGATGTGAGTGATACTAAAAATGATCAATGGCCGATTTTCATCATATCGAGGGATTTTAAAATCTTTCGGTTGAATCCAAGGGATTTTAAAGTTTTCTTATCGATTTCGAGGAATTTTTTTGGTTGCGTTCGGTTGAAATGGCAAAATGCTCAAAATAACAATCTACTTTCATAAATTTCTTTATTATAGGATTGTACTTTCAGTTTTTCTTATTACATCAATGTACTTTCAAACTATTTTTTATTAGGATATTGTACTTTGAAAAATTTACCCATTATAGTATTGGGTAACCTTTTGATTTAAATTTACCCACTATACTAGATTTTTCATGTCACCTCATTGTCCACGTAGGTTGTCCACATATATTATAGTGATGTGACTTTCTTATTACATCATTGTACTTTCAAAATTATTTTATCATAACATATGTTAGTTCTTATTAAACACTGTATTTTTTATATGTTATTTAATAAATATATTAAATGAATTAAAAAAATTCTAAATTATTCATTAATATACCAATATCAATAAAACTAGTAGAACACACAACTTATCTCGCTAATATTTTTTTTAAAATATGTGTTTTTTGGAAAAAAGGAAAATAAGAATTGTTCCTTTTTTACCAAAAAATATTATCTTTTAAAGAATATATTATATTTGTTCAAAAACTTTTTACTTGACGTATAAATATATTAATTTAATTAGATTTTTTTGAATTATTTATTAATATAACAATATTA
>NC_037528.1:3958230-4012057 GCF_001531365.2 Cynara cardunculus var. scolymus
AAATGTTAATATAATAATTTCAACAATGTTTATGTAACTTAAAAATTAAAATTATATTTGTTTTGTTTCATAGATGGTAAAAATGTGTTAAATAATTTGAACAAAATATTTAATTTAATCATTAAATTACTTTTTAACAAATTATTAATCAAGGGGGTTGATATCCCCACCCCCTTACATCACTTTTCACCCCCTCCTCCTCACACCAACCCTCACTCTCACCCTCACATCTTTCCTCTCACTCTCACCCTCACATACTCACCCCCTATACAATCTCATCCCCCTCACATGCACCAATAAGAGGGGGTGGGGTTAGAAAAACCCTTAATTAATTAGGATATGGCTTTAAGCCTTAAGGGCTATTTGCGGTTGGTATTTGGGTTGGGCTTAAGCTAAACACCTTATTTGATTAATTGATATTTTTTGGGCTTTGCATTTTTAGAATTTTGATATGGTTGGTTTGGACAATTGGGCTTTACATTTTAAAATTTTGATTTAACTATTTGGGTTTTGTTTTGTTTGGGTTTTATTCGCACTATTTGGATTTTAGGAAAATACGGTAACACCTTTTAAAATGATACAGTAACATCGTTAACAAACCTAAATTTTTAACCCTTCGGTGACGGTGGCACGTGCCACCCATGCCACCAAATCAGATCCGCCCATGGGTAATATTGTAATTTTAAATTAAGTCTCATGTCAAGATTTGTGTCTTGAAACTTAAAAATAGTCCTCACCTTGTTTTATGATTTTTTTAGTCCATGACATGCCAAACATGAGACTATTTTTTTTTTTTGTCTCGTCTCGTCTCATATAGTCTCCATACCAAACTCACCATAACAAATTAGTTTATGTCAACCAAACATAACTTTTTTAATAGAATCAATAAATAAATTAGCTTGTAACAACATCAATGGTGTTGATTGAACTTGAAAGCCCAATCTTTACATTACTATTCATACCTTAATTAATAGATTTTCCTTCTGAATTCACTGGTATAAATTATTTTAACAATTTTATATTTAGATGCCGATGGATTAATTTGGCTGGCTTGATAACTACTTAATTGATGTGTGTTTTTTTACTTGACTGGTATATGTTTGTCCCATCAAAATTTATTAATTTTAAAGAGAAACTCAAATCTATTATAAAAATGAAAGTAGAACAATGGACCAAATCTTTTATAAAAAAGAAAGTAAACGAAGATATCGAATATGTTATAAAAATAAAAGTATAGGAAGGGGAAGGGTTAATTAATGGACGGAACTATTCCTCACTAACAACATTTTAGTTGACGATGTTTTTAGGAAGGACCATGTCTGTTATAAATATATAATTTGTTAATGGAAATGAAAGTTATGATTAGAATGGTAAAAAATGATCTTTATTTTTGGACCAACCCTAATTTAAAATCAACAGTAATAAGATATATCAAATCAATTCTTCGGAATAAGATAAAAATGATCAGGGTGAAAATCTTTTCTTAGGATCCCCACTTGAACTTTTACCATTCTACCTCCAAAACTAAAATTAGTATTAAATAAATTACCAGTGTTTTTCAAGTCAAGGTCATTTATTATCGGCCAAAAGGTAAATGTCAAAGTGAATAATAACTTAAAAAGTCTTATTGAGTTGTTGGTTAAGACAAATTATTTTCAATGTTCATACCAAATTAAAATTATGAGCGTCAAAATTAAATTGCAAATAAAATAAAATAAAGGGAGGTAACATATCAACATCAACATATATCACACGAAAACTAATTCCAATTTCATTATACATGATCTTTATGTTTTGAATACACAATTGGAAAGGCATGAATCTTTCTTTTTTCAATATTTCAATGGTGGCGTGTATGGGTGGTGGCCATGTGGTGACACCCATTTCTTATAAGTAGGTGGAGGTGGAGATGGTGGTGGTGGCGGGGGTGGTGGTGGAGGTGGCGGTGGCGGAGGAGGAGGAGAAGCCGTGCAACCACGACAATTCACAGGACGAGAATAAAAGGCTTTGCACTCCTCCACTTTCCGTTGTGCTGGCCTATCCGGAATACAATTTTTCCGATCATCTTTGTCCGCCAGCTTCAGACAAATCTTGGGCTCGCCGTAAAAGTAATTATCCGAGTACGTGAAATTCTCCAACCTCGGCAACGAACAAATACTAGACGGAATCTTGCCGGAGAACTTGTTATGAGCCACATTTAGCTGCTCCAAGCTCTTCATATCTCCTATACTCTCCGGCAACATTCCGACAAGTGAATTATAACTCACATCAAAAACCGTCAACTTCTTCAACGATCCTATATCCGGCGTTAAACACCCACTTAAACCCACATTCGTCAGAATAATCTCGTTCAAAGTTTCACCCATCTTCATTATACTCGACGGCAAACAACCTTGGATATCGTTATTAGCAAAAACCAACACCGATACAGGAGAATTCCCTAGGTTTTCCGGCAATCTAGAGGTAAACAAGTTGTTGTTGATGAAAATGGCATCGAGCTTAAGATCATACAATTTGGAAGGAACATCCCCTTGAAACTGGTTAAACCTAATATCAAGAAACTTGAGAGAAGGAAGCGAAAGCACCACTAATGGAAACTTACCCGAAAACTGATTGTTACTGATATCAAGCTCGTAAAGAAGACCTAGTTTTTCAAACGACTTTGGCACTGTTCCACAAAACTTGTTAGAGTTGATGTGGAAGAGGGAAAGATCAGTGAGTAAGTACCCTAGTTCTTCCGGAAGAGAACCAGAGATGTTTGCATGATTGAGGTCGATTCCAGCGACTGTGGTGATATGTGAATCATCTAAAGAAGGTGCACAGAAGACCCCAGTGTAGTTACACACGTTAGGGCCATACCAATTGGAAGTGAAACCTCGAGGGTCGGAGGTTATGGAATGTTTCCATGCTTGAAGAGCAAAATAAGCATTTTGGAGCCTAGGGTTTGGGGGAGATGGTGCTCCATGAGAGAGTGTTGTGAAGAAAGATAGAAGAAGAAGAAGAAGTAGAATGGCGAATTTGAGGTGTGGGTGTGGGTGTGGTGACCACATTTTGGAAAAAACGGAAATCAATTTGATGAGTTTAATGAAGAGGAATGAAAGCATGGGGGTTGTATTTAAATGGGTTTGAAATGGTGTTGTTCAAACCCAAACGAAGGTGATAATGATCCACACAACAACTCTCTTACAAGTTTTATTTTAAAAACGACTTGTTAAATGGATACAACGTATATTGGTAGGAAAAATTCTAATGATATTAATTTAATAAATTAAGATATAACGAAGTTTTCACTAAAATAAAAGAAGATAAAAGATGTCTACGAATCTCATCTTTTCTTGGTTCGACTCCAATCTCCGTCAAAACCCTTGTGGCCTGAAAGTTCACCTGTGATAACTCTCCAAGTTATTTGTTCATCGTCCGAAGAATTAGTTAGGTGGCGTTTGTTTTTTAAGAGATGCTGAAGTTCGAATTCTGATTTCACTTCTGATTTTTAAGAGGTAGTACTGAAGTATGAAATTTGAATCAGTCAGACTGTTTGTTTTTCTAAACTGACAAACGTCTGAAGTCTGAAATCTGAATCAATAGTTTGTTTTTGTAACCAACAAAACATATGAATATGTATAATTTCTGATTTCAGTTCTGTTTATGTTCCCAATATTCCTTTAATTCTTTCTTCTCCTCCAATTCAAGCCTTCCATCCTCAATCTCCACCCTCATCCCACCACCGTCTACCACCACTCCTTCTCTAAAATCCAACGCCCAAATCCATCTCTAAAATCGAAGTAAATATCCATTATGATGAAAACTACAGGGACGAAAATACCTTGATTCACGAGGATAAAGGTGCACAACTACTGGTTTGCACAGGAACGAAAACACACAGTGGCAAAAACCCACAGGGAAGAAAACCCTCTTGATTTGGATCTGATTTGGGTCGATTTGAAGCCACCAGAGGCGATGGAAGGTGAAGTCGATCGAATGATGAAGTAGAAATCAGTTCTCTGAATAGTCTTCAGGATTAAGAGGAAAATAAGTGATTAGGTTATCACTTAATTTTTTAGAGGAAAATAAGGGATAAGTAGCTCAGAAAGAAAAGAAAAACAAACGGTCTTAATTGCCTTATGTCTGACCTAATCAGACATAAGTGGTAAAATAAGAGCTTTTTTTAAAAAACAAACACCACCTCAATATGGGTAAGTTAGTCCGGAAAACTACAGTTATTCTAAATTTGAAAAAAACTGTCTACTAAATATAAATTGTTAAGACTTTTATTGGAATGAAAGGCATCTTTAGACTAAGTCGTAACAACATATAGTCTTTTGGTGATATTTTAGGGAGGAGGAAAAACGAAAATATTTGTAGAATAATGAGTGGTTACAAGAACCAAGTGGGTATAAATTAAATGCATGGTTTGCAATTATATATATATATATATACTCACTTTCCGTAATGAAATGGATCATATCACAATTTCAATCATGTTTTTCACCCCAAAACGCGAAAATGGTAAAAAAGAGGGCTGTGAACTCACCAACTCTTTGTAGTTGACACTCGATTTTAATATGTTTTTCAGGAAATAAGAAGGTAGTGGAAAAATAGATAATCTTACGTTCTTGCTTGCATCCACATTGGGCAACATAAGCTGGATTTTTGTTTAAGGAACTCCTTTTGTAACGAACTTATTTTGTTAAAAACTTTGTTTCTGTTGAAATGTAATCGGTGAATGTAATTTTAAACTTTGGATTTTTTTTGTGTTATGGCTATGAATGTATGGTTGGTGTTAAATATATCCTAGTGCGATGAACTCCTAACTGTCGCGCCTCGTGTTTCCGCTTTAGCGGGGTGTGACAGACTTGGTATATATATATATATATATGGAGGAACGTTCAAATAAAAACCACTCAATTTATACAAACCGTGAAAACCACATTCAACCAATCATAATTTTTCATTTTGTTCATTTTTTTGTAATTATGAGAGGTTGATTAATCATTTTTATTATGGAAGGTGTTAATCATGGATATTATCATCTTCATTATTTTAATTTTAAAAAAATAGATGAAACAGTTTCATTAAAATTTCATTAAATATTATATGAAACAATTTCATATAATATTTAATGAAATTTTAATGAAACTGTTTCATCTATTTTTTTAAAATTTCATTAAAATTTCATAACCATATATGAAACAAATTCATCAAAAAAAGTATTATATGAAACAATTTCACAAGATTAAACAATTTTATGAAAAAATTTCATAAGATTAAACAATAAAATCGACGTATGAGGATGGCTTGTACGGTTTGTACAAATGAGGGTGATTTTCATTTGATCGCTCCTATATATGTATATGTATATGTGTGTGTGTGTATATATATATATATATATATATATATATATATATATATATAGGGAAGGGTTCAAACGAGAACCCCTGTAATTTACGAGAACACGAGAACACGAGAACAACCCAGTAACCTCATATTGTGATAAAAAAATAAAATTAAAAGATTTTTAAAATTAAAATTGAAATTTAAAAAGATTCAAAAAATATTAAAATTAAAAGGGTAATAATGCAAATGATATCATCAAATATTTTAACACGATAATCATGTGATAAATTTTTGGTGTAATCATGTGATATGAGTGTGATAATCACCGTTATACATCACTTGGTTTATCATTTTGGTTGATAAGTTAAATTTTTGGTGTAATCATGTGATATGGGTGTGATAATCACCGTTATACATCACTTGGGTTATCGTTTTTGTTGATAAGTTAAATTTTTGGTGTAATCATGTGATATGGGTGTGATAATCACCGTTATACATCACTTAGGTTATCGTTTTGGTTGATAAGTTAAACTTTTGGTGTAATAATGTGATATGGGTGCAATAATCATGTGATATGGGTGTGATAATCACTGTTATACATCACTTGGGTTATCGTTTTGGTTGATAAGTTAAATTTTTGGTGTAATCATGTGATATAGGTGTGATAATCACTGTTATACATCACTTGGGTTATCGTTTTGGTTGATAAGTTAAATTTTTGGTGTACTAATGTGATATGTGTGTGATAATCACCGTTATACATCACTTGGGTTATCGTTTTGTTTGATAAGTTAAATTTTTGGTGTAATCTTGTGATATGAGTGTGATAATCATGTGATATGGAGAAGAAGCATGAACGATATGGAGAAGAAGAAAAGTAACAAGAGTAAAACGTGGAAACGTGATATGATAATTATGGTTAATTAAAATAAAATAAAAATTACTTAATTACATTACTGCCCTTATTAAATTATTTATATATAATAAAAGTTAATTTATTAATTAAAAAAGTTTGAGGTTATTAGGTTGTTCTCGTATTCTCGTAAATCATAAGGGTTCTCCACACACATATATATATATATATATATATATAAATAAATGGGTGGTCAATGCTTTTAGATATCGTTCATAAAAGTTCCATTTATTGAACGTGTCTAATAATATAATAAATCGTACATTTTCATCAATTAATATTTTCTAAAAATAATAAAATTCGTTGCCTTTAAAGTCTAAAGCATCCATCACCATACCATCCCCATACATTGTTTCTCAAGTCATAGGAAGCGTTGTTATTTTTCCGTCATCGTTAAACTCCTATAAACCAAAAACCTAATCAAGTACCACTCTGCTATTTACTATAGCAAAAACAGATCTATAAATATTTATTATAAACATTTGTATGTCATATATAAAAATGTTACAATAAGTTAATAAGACATTTAATTTAATAAAAACATGTATCTTAGTGGAATAACATTTTTGAATTTTATTTAATCAAATACTTTTATAAAATTGTATTTAAAATTCAAAAATTACGTTTAAAAGAAAAAGAGAAAGCAATGTGAGATGACCAAGAAAACGCGCAAATCTTGTGCCTTTTCTAAAGAGCCTGTCTATTTATGATATGTTCCATTTTTTGTCTTGTAAGACCATTAGGATTTTGTATGATTATATGACAGCGATTTCACCATAATTATTTAATAATATAAACACATTTTATATTATTAAAACATTTCATAAAATTACCCGGCAATCACTCACATCATAAATTTTAAGAACAAACTTAGATATTATTCTGATCGAAATTACTAATATATGTCATGTTTGGTAATTAAATGGTAAATAAACAATGTTTAATTAGTTATAAACTAACTTTTGAAAAACTATTTGACGTAACAATTTAATAAGTTGTAGAAGTTTTTCTTTTCATTTTATCAAATATAACTAATTTGTGAGCTAGTTTTTATCAACCTCGGCCAACAATAAAACTAGTTTAGGGGCCTTTTTACCAAACGCTTATCCGGATAAACGCTTACCAAGTAATATTACCTCACCGTATGAATATGGTAAAGACCAAGAATCTTACCCGGTAAGAGTGAGACAAGGACCAAGAGTCTTACGCGGTAAGTGAGGTCAACGACTCTTACCACGGTAAGCGTTTACCGGGTAAATTGTTGCATACAATGTCGTTTTGGTGGACTAAAATCTTACTCGGTAAGTAAATAATAGTGTTAGATTTTACCGGTAAACAATTACCAGGTAAGTGTTTGGTAAACGACCCTAACACGTCATTTTTTGGTGGTTACACAAGTTGATATAACATAGTTGGAACATTATGTACAATTGAGGTGATCATTTATGGGCTTAGATGGATCAGTGATTGAGCCTAACATATTCTTTTTGTACAGGGCTTAGAGATGGCCGAATGGATTCGGTCCGGCCCGGGACTGATTGGAACCCGTTACGGTTTTCGTCAGAAAACTAGGTCCGACCCTGGACCAGTCTGGGACTGGTTATGGGCCGGTCCGATTTTTTCAAAAAAAACGTATTTTTAAATGTATTTCCAACTTTCTAAGTGTATTTGATTAAAAACCAATTATAAAATTATAATAAAACATAATTTTTAAGTGTATTTAATTGTCCCATTTAATCTCTATTCAATATATATTATATATATATATATATATATATATATATATATATATATATATTGTGTTATGTATGGGGAAGATACCAACTCACAAACGGTCACAATTCTCGCAAAAAACGTATTTTTAAGTGTATTTAATTGACTCAATTAAAAATTTGAAGTGTATTTGAATAAAACCTTTGTATTCTTTAAAATTAACTTCAAAAAATCGAATTTTTTTACATATGACCGGTTTGGGACCAGTTCTCATAACTTAGCCTCATACACCTTAACCGAGCTTTCGTATTTGGATGGGGACAGAACCGGTTATGGGATTACTATTTTGGGACAGGGACCGATTTGCGTCCGGCCCGACCCGACCTAGGAGTGTTTTTCGGCCATGTTAGGGCTTCATAGCAAATTCAAGTATGTTTTTTTGTGTGCTAGAGAACTTGCCAATACTCGTCCTATAGGTGGATCGGGTTTGCCAATGGGCTAATGGACATCTATATAAAATAGTAATTTATGTAAAATTATCCAAAATACATATTTTCTTCTAACTAAAAAGCATAAAATGGAGGAGGCTTTTTCTATCCAAGGATTATCAACCTTCGAAGTTGAATATTTCAAGATCAAGATTCCAAACATACCATTTGATACACAACATATAATATGTATTTGGGAGGGGACCATACTTAGTAGAGTGAGTCTAACCTAAAACTAATTCTATATATTTTCTAAAAAAATATTAATCATATAAAAAAAATAATTGATTATAATTATATATCATGGTGCACGGGCTTATCGAAATTTCTCTTTTCACCACCCGAGCCCGCCCATTAATTTGAACGTTCCCACCCATATTTCTTAAAAATGGTTACAAGTCCGTTTTTTTAATGGGTCGGATAAGCCAGATCTAGTGGATCATATACCACCCTTGAATAACTCTAATATATAATTCAAATACATAAACAACTTTAAAATATAAATGTTATACTTTCTTGCAAACATGTACTTAATAACTTGATAAATAACTTAATTAGAACAACAAAAATGATACCTGATTGGTTTAAGCTTGAACTTCAAAGATCAAAAGTAAACGATAATTTATATATATATATTTTAAAACAATTGAAGATGAACAATGTCGTATCTATTTATCTGAAATAATGAAATAAAGAAAAAGTCTTTTGGTTATTTATGTTTATGTTTGATAATAATTTTATAAAAAGTAATATTAATTAATAAAACCATACAAGTTGAAGATATATATATATATTAGGTGATGGGTTGGAAAATAGGAATGAAAGGAGTTTCTCAACAAATCAATTGATCATAATTTTCAATTCCTTTTCCCCCAACCTTCTAAGAAGGACCTTGATTTCCATGCATTCACAAACCATCTTAATTATTTGTTCAGATTTGAAATTTTCTTTTTCCACTATGTGTAAGATGTATACCCTTGATCAAGTCAAGGGTTTCAACCAACCCAACTTGTACAATATTTAAACAAAATAGAAAGAGTAACATAAAAAATTAATGGATTATAGTCCTTGACTTCTGTTCTACCAAACACTGTAAATAAATTTATTCAATAAAATCGCTTTAATCATGGATGTATCTAGTTCAGTTTGTACACACCTCAACAAATTCTGAGATCTGGAGAACAGTTACGAATATCCACAGTAATCTACCATGGCTTAGTGACGTAGGAAAATCCCCAAAAGCCCAAGAATAAGAATTTTAAACTTACTTGAAAGTGTTCAGTTCGCAGAATGAAATTTGGTGGATTCAGTTACCATCGATGGAATTTGATTTTGAAGGAATTGAAATGAAATTTTACGGACCCATTTAATTTGACAGGAATTAAAATGGAATATCAGGATTAAACACATGATCTCAAACACCAAAAAAGGAACTTATTGTCTATAAGCTAATGTTCCTTAATCTTCCATATTACTACTTGTTGCAATACTAATGATATATTCAATCTCCTCGGTCACCTCTTTCATCGAAGGTCGATTTTGTCGACGTTCCTCTAAGCACCCAACCGCCAAAAACCCCAATGCTTTCATCGTCTCCAACTCCAACTTGCTAGCACCCTTCTTCAGATTCGGGTCAACCGCATCCAACAACCTCTCCTCTTCCACAATCCGTTTCACATAAATGGCCAAGTTCACATCGTCTGGTGGTCGGTTAAAATCTATTGCTTTCTCTGATGTTAATAACTCTAATAACACGACTCCGAAGCTATAAACATCACTTTTATCTGTTAATTGATAGTTTCTGTAGTACTCAGGATCAAGATATCCTAACGTCCCTTGAGCACATGTTGTCACATGACTCAAATCCGCTTGAGCCAACCGAGACAACCCGAAATCAGCAACCTTTGCGTTCATTTTCTCGTCTAGCAAGATGTTGCTAGATTTGACGTCACGGTGGTAGATGGGTGGAACCGCTGAGAAATGGAGGTAGGCCAGCCCCTCCGCCGTATCTCGAGCGATGTTTAGCCGGTGAGTCCAACTCAGACCACCGGTGCTGTATTGACCTTTTAAGTGTTCCAAAAGGGTGCCGTTTGGGATGTATTCGTAAACCAGTAATGGCTGTTCGAGCTCGACGCAACAGCCCAGGAGACGAACCAAGCCCCTGTGGTTAACTTGGCAGAGGATTCGCACCTCGTTCAGGACCTGATCGGTGCCTTTTGCGTTGCCAACTTTGGCACATTTGACGGCGACGACCGTGGAGTCTTCTAGAATGCCTTTATATACTTCACCGAAACCTCCGGTGCCTAGAAGACGGTCTTTGGAGAAGTTGTTTGTTGCTTTTTTGATTTCTTTTCCGGTGAAGACTTTAGCTGTTTTCCCGGAACCGGCGTTTAGAATCTCTTCACGTTCGCGTGCAAGCCGTGCTTGTGCTTCTTTGTGACGACGATGACGTCTGTAGAGTAGGAATCCGATGACAGCCGCCACAAGCGCTGCTCCTAGGCCGGAGGTCAAACCTAAACATTAAAATGTCAACAAAACACTACTTAAAAAACAAAATGGTTTTTATCTAAAAGTCAAGCCACCGGACTTTTATAAAAAAAAACTGTTATAAGTGATGAAAAGAAATGGGCCCATTAAGAATTTAGGTTTAGTAGAGGGCCCATGGTAACCCAGTGGACCCAAAGAGGCATCCTTTGTTCTAATTTTCTGGATGAAACACAACACAAATACAACAAAGATTTGTTTAGTTTTTATTTATGGGAATGGGATTATGAAATTTTGTTACATCTGGTTGAAAAAAAAACATCTCTGTTGCGCTAGATGATTCAAATAACATATATATTGAGAGAAAAGTTCGATTGCAAATCAACTTTAGGTTATGAACTCAGGGATAAAGGAGAACACGACACACTATATCCATGATGAATAACCCATGAATGTATGAAACATGTGACATGCTTTCCTTTGTCCCCAATTCACAACCTAAATTTGATGAATCCATCCATAAATATACACACACACTGGTGTGTCCCAACATTTTCCAAAAGCACCCAATGCTAGGGTTGCTCATGGATTGAGTTGATTGGGTTGAAGACATTTTAACAACCCAACCTAATGCTTGTGGTTTGAAAAATCTTAACCCAACCCAACCCAAACGAAAGTGCAACCCAACCCAACCCAAACCGTACGGGTTGGTCGGGTTGGTACTTTGGTACATTAAAATATTCTTCTAACTTTGAACATGTTATTTCTCTACTCACAATTTCTTTTTCATCATCAACCATTTGATACAATTTATCCATATTTTTTACGTATATCACATTTAGTTAATTTTCTCAATTTACGTATATATGTTTACAGTTACTGAACATATATACAAACGAGTTATATAGAGATGTGAATAGATTGAAAAGATGTGTATATATTAATAGAAATTCAACAATCATATTAAATTCAAAAAATAGAAATTCAACAAAAAATAGAGATGTGAATAGATTAAAGCGTGCGTGATAGTTAATTGTCTAGTGTATATATTAATAGAAATTCAACAATCATATTAAATTCAAAAAATAAATGGATATCGGGTTCATCGGGTTGGGTTGAGTTCATATAATAGTAACCCAATATCAACCTAATACCTACGGTTTGAAAGTTTTACAACTCGATTAAACATCAGGTTGCTTCAGGTTGAGTTATTTCGCGTTGGGTTGGATCGGGTTTTTGAGCACCCCTACCCAACGCTGTATTGCCCGAGCCTTTATGTTTTCGTCTGTATGCACGAATAAACACAACGAAAGCAAAAGCGAGACGTTACGATACCTGCAATAAGCGCGGTTCGATTTGAGTCGTCACAATCCCCTCTGGTGTCACAAGTATCATCTGTAACCAAATAAATTAACAAAATTTATATTACTGCTCTTCACCATACGCAATGAAATTTTTTATACCTTAATTCTTGAAAGATTTTAACAAATTACCTAAGGCACAAACTCCGGCAATGGCGTCCCAATGAAATCCGGAGTTACAAATACACCTACGAACACCACCGGCAGCGGATGGCACACAAGTAGAGCTAGCATCACAATCAGCTTGGGTCCCACACAAGGGCTCCGGTGGCGACGCCCATTGTATCTCCACTCCAGGAACAGGCCACCTACTCACCGGCAACGAATAATCCAAATTCACGAAACTCCTATAGGCCTGACACCCACCATCCCTCACCCGGATCGAGTACATCGTCGATGATCCACCTGACCTAAACGTGCAGCAAATTGGAGATCGGCCGCAAACTGACGCTTCCGCTGAGTTGTTTATGTAAGAGTGACAGAGGCTCGTGGAGGTACAGTTCAACGGTGATCTCAAAAGCGATTCGGAGCAATTAAGGTACATGATAGTGTTTCCGCTTGTGATGTTAAAAGGTAAGGTTGGGTCCAGCTGGAGGCCCTCAGTGGAAACATCAGTTGTGACGCAGGTGGCGTTGTTGTTGAGGAAGTTCGGTGGTCGGATCCTGAACCGTTGGATGGTCGGAGAGATAGAGTAAATCGGATAGGTGGTGTTGGGGGTGTCGAAGAACAGCGCACCTGCACCCGTGTCGCACCGGACTCTGTAGGACTGGTCGCCACAACCAGGTCCGGTGCTGAGAGGGTACGGAACTTGGGTGGAGCCGCAGTCAGAGCAGCGGGTGGCCGAGGTGGTGAAATCGGCGAACAGTAGCATCAGCGCCACCGTGCACATGACATCGAAGGTGGATTTAGCCGCCATGTTTGAAAAAACTGAGAAATGGTTTTCGATGAAGCCACGAAAAGGATATAATGATTTATACTAAGTTGTTCGTTGTCTTCTTTTTGACTTTTTGTATTATCTTATGGCATTTGACTTTGACAATTTACTAGTCAAAGATATTTACGTCAACCTTCTCAACTACCTTCTACCGGAAATCAATGCCTAATTCAGAAGAGGATAATTACATCTCATTCTAGATATAAAAAACTGATATTATCCATGATTGGTTTGAGTTTAACTCTAAAAGTCAAAAGTATCAGGAAGTCTCATGTTCAAATCCACGAATAAATAAAAATCATCTTATGACCACGAAGATTCAAATGCAGTAATTCCGAACTATCTACAAAGCAGGTGGCCGTACTGAGATTAGTCGGCTCGAATAGCAGATTGGATATCCAAGTTAATAAAAAAAAAACTGATATTACATTTTATTATATTGCATTGCACGATTTGTACCTAACATATGATGTACAACATCTAACGTGTTATGTACAACTTTTACTGCATGATGTATAACTCGTGCTGGCATGACGACATGCGAAGCGACCTACCTATCCCGAGAATGATCATCCACCATGGTTGCGACGATACCCATGATATACTCGATCTCCTCGGATACTTCTTCCATAGACGGCCGGTTTTCTCTTCGTTCTTCCAAGCAACTCATCGCAAGGAACCCAAATGCTTTCATAGCATCGAAGTCTAACAACGTAGCGCGTTTCTTGAGTATCGGGTCAATCACGTCCACCAATCTTTCCTCGCTCACGATTCGCTTGACGTAAGTAACCAAGTTGACGTCATTTGTCGGTCTATTAAAGTCTATAGCTTTTTGACACGTTAGTATTTCTAACAACAGGACTCCAAAGCTATATACGTCGCTCTTGTCGGTCAACTGATAGTTCCAATAATAATCAGGATCAAGGTACCCCAATGTACCTTGGGCACAAGTCGTTACATGAGTCACATCCGAGTGAGCTAGTCTTGACAAACCAAAATCTGCGACCTTTGCTTTCATCTTGTCATCGAGCAAAATGTTGCTAGCCTTCACGTCACGATGGTAGATCGGTGGAGACGCGGAGAAATGGAGGTAAGCAAGCCCCTCGGCGGTGTCATGAGCGATAGTTAACCGTTGACTCCATGTTAGAGGTTGTTTGTTACGATCATGCAAGTGATCGAAGAGACTTCCGTTTGGAATATACTCGTACACCAAAAACGGTTGTTGCAGTTCGACACAACAACCTAGGAGGTGTACAAGGTTCTTGTGGTTGACTTGGCAGAGGATACGAACCTCATTCAAGACTTGATCAACGCTTTTGGTGTTTCCGAGCTTGGCACATTTAACGGCCACCGTCGTCCCATCGTCCAACACACCTTTATACACTTCACCAAAACCTCCGACACCGAGAAGACCCGTTGACGAGAAGTTGTTTGTAGCCTTCTTTATCTCTTTGCTGGTGAAGATCTTGGATGATCTTCCACCACCGCTCGCCCCTACGATCTCTTCACGCTCACGAGAAAGGCGTTGCCGTGCTGCTTTGACTCTTTGACGACGAACACAAATTGTCATCGCGAATACAGCCAACATGATAATAATCCCAACACAGCAAATTGTAGTTGCAACAATCATGATCCGTTTTGATCTGACCTTTTTGAAATCTGCAATAATTTAATTCAATAATTAATATGTTCTTAAATGCTTAAAAGGTAATATCAAACCCCAATCATTACCCGAAGCGCACCGACCAGCAATCGCGTCCCATCGGAATTTATGGTTACAGAAACACCTTCTCCCGCCGTCTTGGGCGTCCCTACAGGTGGAGGTTGAATCACATTGCGCCTGTGTCACACATGGCGGCTCCAGCGGTAGCACCCACATCAACTCCACAGCAGGATCCGGCCATCTGCTAATCGGTAAAGAGATGTTTAGATTCACGAAGCTTGTGTAAGCCCTACATCGTTCAATCATGAGCCGAAGGAAATATTGGTTCGTTGAGCTTCCTTTTTTGTAGGAACAACAACGTGGAGCACGCCGGCATGTCGACATGTGAGCCGAGCCGTTCTGGTAGGTCTGGCAAGGGCTTGTTGGTGTGCAATCTAATGCCACCGAGAACATTGTATCCGTACAGTTGAAGTAGAACACGGTATTGTCGGCGGTGATGGTGAAGGGCAGGGAGGTGTTCAGCTGGATACCGTTGGTGGCAAGATCGGCCTTGACGCAGGTGTTTGGTAAGAAATGCGATTGCCCTATCACTAACCGTTGGTTTTCCGGCGATATTGATATCACAGGGTAAGTGTTATTGATTGTATCGAACTTCAACACATCCACATCACACTGGATCTTGTACAACTGATTGCCGCATGTTGGTCCAGTGCTGAGCGGATACGGGACAGGCGTCCTCCCACAATCCGGGCAGCGGGTGGCCACAGCACAACCAGTATGCACTAACAACACTGCCACAAATATCACCAGTCTCGGCCAGTTAATCGTCATTTGAATAAAGGTAATAAGGACCAAAGTCGGGTCGTTTCATTATTTATAAGAACCCGAAACAATTCGGGACCAATCTCTATGTCCTCTGGATGTTAGCTTAGGATAGAAAACTCCAATAAATGGCTTAGGGATGGAAGCCTTTAAGGATCCCAGAACAACTGGGGCCAATCTCCATGTACAATGTTCCCAAGAGAAACATACTAGCCACAAAAAGAGGAGAGATCTAACTTTTGGCCAGAATACTTACCAACACAAATTGGACCAGTGGGTAATCAGGAAGTGCGATCTAGGTCACTACTGACGGAGTAAGAGTGAAACATCTCGGTTAACATGATGGACCAGTAAGAGGGAGTTGGTAAATAGCATTATCTCTGACAGTGTGTCTCTTACCCGATAAGTGGAAAACAACATCATACTTGAATATTATAATAGGACCATATGCATGCAGCAGGAAATACTTAATTTTATTGACATATATACAATGATTTAAGAATCAATTTCACACCTACAATCAAGAAACTCTTAAAGAATGATGATCATCACATGCATACATTGTACATGTAAGCGGACAATTGTATGTACATATGCATATACATCTACTCTTCCTTTTCAATGGAAGAGCATCTACTGACCTAACAAAACTGTTTCTGGCTTGTCTAAAAGCACCAAAGAAGCAGACCCTCAGGTCAGTGGTTCGGCAAGAAGCAGTATGTGCCACCAGCCACATGCAACAGTTCTAGGGACACAGCCTTCTAGCGCAACTTGAGATGGAATGTTACGGTCTATTACATCTCCCAAGCCCAGCTGCAATGTTTACACAACTCGTTATCAAGACATAATCCAAGTAGTTTAGAAGCGTATGCCAATTCTGATTTAGCACGAGGGGTGTGTACCTGGCCATACTTGTTCCATCCCCAGCAGAACACCTTCCCCTCTTCACAAATTTAAAGCAAAATGTTAGGCCATTTCATATTTCATTTAGTGGGTCCCATTTACATGATGTGAAATGAGATTAAGATCATGTTTATCAGAAACGACAGAATCAATCCCACAAAATGAAGAATTAAGAACAATGCATATAACTTGTAGTTTCAATTTCAAGTCTTAACATCTTAGACTACTTGGACAAAGTCGATCCAAAAGTAAAAAACGAAACCGAACATACCAAGTATATCTCACTCGTCAACCAGAAGTGTATCATTAAATTAAAAGCAATAAAAAAACAAACTTTAACAGGGGCTTCCTTCTCTTATGCTTAATGGAGGTAACTAACCAACAGCAATATCGTATGTAATGCTTTTTTAGGCAGAAACCTGATTTCTATGCATATAAAACTTCTGGGAAAAAATATGTGCTTAACTAACCAACAGCAATATCGTATGTAATACATACCAGTAACTACAGCACTGTGTCGTGCCCCACAAGATACAACTCTTGCATGTTCATTTTCCAGGCTAGGAGCATCCAAAAGCCTTGGCAACGTCTGACAAGAAATCACACATGAAATGGGTTGATGCAGTCCAAGATTTCGAAACCAGATAGTATAGAACATCATAATAAAGATTCTTTACTCTACAGAATATCATAATTCGTAAAGAATATTGTTTAGGAATGTTAAGATTCTTTAAAGCTTCATGTGAAAAGAACATATACCATTATAGCTTTTGATTTATAATCTGAAAAATCTCACTAGGACATAAGAACTTAAGGGGAACTTACCTCAGCTTGATCAGTGCCTGTACCCAATTGGCCAAATTGATTCCCACCAAAAGCATACACATCACCATCAGCTGAAATGCAGATTGTATGCCAGAGACCAGCAGCAACACCCTCTATCCTGATACCCAGCAAGGATGATACACATGTAGGGCTCAGCTCGTCATCAGTACTTCCTTGCCCACACTACAGCACGAAATATGATCACAGCTTAGAATCCCAACATGCAATCGCCATAATCTTGCAACAAAAATGGAAAATGAAGAACATAGATATAATTCAAAAATGTCTGTTTTATCGCCTTTCATATAGAACTTCATCTTGAACATTCAGTCTGCTTTTTCTCCATCATTTCTACCTTACCTACATGTTGATTTTGCAGAGCAAGTCAATATCGTGGAATCTCCACCAATTCAGCAACAAGAACTCAACATATAAAACATAATGAGCATGCACAAACCATCATCACCATTTGCTCAATACCATAAACATATGACAGAATCCGTACCACAGGGTTTTGCATTTAGCAACAATTGCAAGAAAATACGTGGTTAATTACTAAAAGCAACTTCAAGAGCACAATCATCCACCCTAAATATGTGTTAGTTTGTTAGCTGATAGACTTCAACAACATTCTATCATAATAGCCACTAGACTATACCCACAGCACCCAATTCCTGCCTACCGATAACTCAGAATGAACATACAGTTCATCCAAGTTGGATATAAAGGTTTACACATAATTTCTTTACTTCTCGAAATAATTAATGTCCAATGAACAGAAAATTAAAAACTTGTTGCCGTCTTCGGCCCAATGAGGTGCAAAATATATTAAAGATTTTCAACTTTGTTTTGTTCTAGGTTTAATTATCTCTTAAATTAGTTTATTCATCAGTATATGATTTTCATACATGAAAGAGATATAAGACTTCAAAATGCATACATAGCCAAGTAATCCCTATGGTTTCTACCACTTGAACCAAGACAAGAACCATCAAAAAAGGCAAGACTCCTCAGCTATCCTAATGTCCCTAGAGGCTAGAGGATTTAATCACAATGATGCAACTCAAAAGGTATTACACCAAGTAACAAAGAGTAGACTCGTGTTGCTTGCACAATATATGGCAACGAGATCCCAGTCAGATCCTCTATGTCTTATTCCTCTCATCAGAACACTAACCATACCTATGTATGCTTATCTACCTGCCATCACAGAAAATCATCAAAATAGGACGGTAATCAAATGAGCAAAGGACGGGAACCTCATAATAAGCATTTATTAAATAATCAAAGAATAAAACACTTAATTAAGTTTTGCCATTGTCTAGTCGGGAACACACGCCTTTTCTCTTTGAAGGATTAAATGCGGCTTGAGCAGTCATAAAGAGAGCTATGATGCTCTTCAATATTATCATTGACTGCTTGGGTATCCCTCTCCTGTCAATTGATAATACATTGTGACGATTCACCTTTTCTGTCACAGTCATTCTTGTCGAAGTTGCAAATCGTCAATGCCACCAAATCACCTCTTGTTCTCTTGACGTATATTAAAAACTTAAATATGCCCAATACAAGACCCATGGAAATGCATTAGCAAAAAGAACAAAGCTTATCCATCAGTGAAAAAATAAAGCAATTCAAGGTGAACACAACAGACACACTCAAGGGAGAAATCATAACACAGCTCCTAATTAACCCATTGCTTGCATAACCAGCAATTTCTATCCCCTGGTGATAAGAGTCTACACTCTGAGCTCCAGCAAGTCCAATGCAGCCCTCTACATGTCCCGCTACCCAAGGACACTGTTTAACATTCCCAAGTAATCAAGTAAAAAAGTGCAGCAGTCACTAATCAAACCAAAAAGGATAGAATGTGGTAGGAATGTACACGTGGTAACTGCAAGTACAAGTAGGTAACAGAGGTAGAAAATCGATTTGTGTGTTCATAGTTTACTGCACTTTGTGATAGGATCCCCCGCAGCCGTAAAGGCCGTGATCTACTACCATTAAGAACTAATCCAGTTAAAAGGACTTTGGCTCTGCATTCACATGCCAAACCCACCACAAATTTAAGAGGCTTGCTAAACCGACAACGCAACAAAAACATCCATGCTCCATAATCTTTCAAGTGCCACATCTCATTGACCGAAAGAAGAGGCACAACCAAATCTAAGGTGGGAAAGCATTTAATACACCTATACCGCTGATAGTTATTCATTCAAACGGTCATCTAAGCCTGCACTTCAACTTTTCCAATCGTTAACCAATCATATTCACCTATAAAAAGAAGGCCATCCCAATGGTAAAAGTTAACTTGCTCTGCTAACAACCTAGTACTAGTGACTCATCCAAGATATTGACTTGCTCTGCTAACAACCTAGTACTAGTGACTCATTCTCAAGTGGTAGATGGAGCAAAGAGACCACCCTATGAATTCATTACCTTGCAAAATCATGCTTAGAGGACCCCAAAATATGAGGACCTGCACAGGCATGCATTTCTAACAAATGGCGTAAATAACCTATAAAAAATTGATATAACCAGCAAAAACCCACTTTCTAGGAAATGAAGAACATTAGTAATTACGGTATTTCATTGTCCTTAAGTCATACCAAGGATCCATGCACACTCACCCATAATTTGATATGAGAATACTTCATATTGATTAGTACCAACCAAAAAAATTGAACATGTTTGATCGACAAAGAAGACGATTTCTCTACAAGACACATTACAATGTGCAATGCAGACCCACATAAGCGGAAAACAATCAAAGTTGGACTATAATGAAACAGCAATCATTTCCTCAAGGCTTTGTCCTACTAGATTAACTGATTTCAGGATAGGTGTTATAACACAGGTGTGAACCCGAATGGCATGATTGAAGAACGAAATCAGTTCCTTGCAGGTTCCCACAGCTTACAAAGGCATGAGAAATGAAACAGCTGGGAGAGTAACTCTTTTGAATTGAATCTTGCTTTCAGTAAACAGGTTCTCAGTCCTAAACATTCTATCCTAGACCCCTAGGCAAGGCAAATGCAGGCACAATCGAAATGCAAAGGTTAACCTAATAATTTAGCCCTTTAGATCTAAACTTCCAAAGGAAAGAAATAAAATAAATTTTGTAAATGAAAAGGACTATCACTTGCATTTTCCGGTCCTATGTCGAGGTGTGCAGAATTTTAGTTCGTTCACGATGGCACTTCAATATTTATCAATGACCACTCTACCGATTTAACTTGCATCAGTCCCATGTTCCATGATTTAATGTAATCTCTGAACATTTGGATTAATACCCTTGTGCTTTCATGTGGACAAGTATCGCACCAACTTCCTCACCATATCCGCGATATAACTACCTATACATGGTTAATCGTTAACAATGTAATCATCTAGCTTGCAACTTGTGCAATCCACAAGGCATGGCTCAGTTGCTGAACCAATTTGTCCTCCACGTGTGTTGAACAAACCTCATTCGTCATAACAAACCTCATTCGTCATAACAAACCTCATTCGTCATAGAGGTTTACTCGCTCTCATTGCTTAGCCATTTGTAAGTGTCAACATTTTCGACCTTTGAAACCCCAATATTCTCATCATTGTTGACACTTCCCATAGAAAGTTTCACTAAGACTTTCTCAACGTTGTCAACATTCTCCATAATGGATCCCTCTATCTTCAACTCCTGACACTTGGGTGGTCAATGCCTACCTTTAGTCTGAACTTTGAACTCCAATACGAACACATCCTCCATGTGATTAAATAGAAATAAGCACTTCCACGAGACTCCTGAGGGAACATTTTATATTTCTTCTCTTTTTAATAAAGTCCCGAGGTATGGAAACCCAAAAAGAGGCTGGTCCAACTTAAATGAAGTCAACAAAGAAGGAAAGCCTTCCCTCAATCCAACAAGTGAACTTTTGGCTTACCTAAAAGGTGGAGTGAAGGAACTGACCTAAGCATAGCTCTCTCTCTTGCGGAGCTTTATGAAAAGGGTAGCATAGTGTGTAAACCTATCTCCACCATGACCTCTTTCTCCTAGCTCTAGCTGTCGAGAAGGAGCATATCAACAATGTTGCACATCTCATGAGCCACTTTTGCCCAAGGGTACCAAATGACCATTACATGCGCAAGGAAGCAGCAAGTTGAGACTTGAATGTTTCATTGGACTTCAATCACATAGTCAGAATAAAATGGAAGATGTGTAATTGTATCAAAGTAAACATGCAGCTACCATTCATACTTGTGTGACAAAGGAAAGCCCCTCCCATACCCTCTTTTCACATGAAAATTGTGGGGAGTCCAGCTTTTCGAAATTTGTTGTGGAAACCCCACATAGTTCCGTCATTAATTTGTATGTGCCGAGAAGTCATTTCAGACCGATATTTTGTAATTGGAAAATTTTCCAACAAATCAAAGCACCTCAGGATCAATTACAACTCTTCCAGATAATCAAGTCTTTAAAGAGCTAAAATCCAACCAATTAAAAAAATCCTAAATACAATTAAACTAATTTATATATACAAATAGGATCAAACTACCTCGGCAATTGAAATGTTTATGCTTTTCGCATTCATGAAATAAAAAGTGGTTGGTTGATTATTTATGTTGGTCCACTCTTTAAAGTTTGGTTGATAGACTGTGCAACTACATATATCATTTACAGGGTTTTCTGCACCGTGAAACCCTTGTCTAAATCGACTATGTGCTTACAATCTATGATCTACTTAAGAACACTTGACTTGCAAGTATCAACAATATTATGAGACCAAAGATGGAGAAATACTTCATTGCCATAAAAATTCCAGATCTTATCATATCATATTTCAATGGAGAAGTGGTCAAACTAACATAGGACACCCATGCATTGCATGGGCCTTAGGCCCAGTAAGATAATTTTGAAAGTTATCTTTCTACTTTTATTCCTGGAATATAAATTGCCATCCAGGACTCAGTTCACTATATACAAGTAGTTCAGTTAATAAAATCCTCACATCCTGTCCAATTGAATTTAAGTGAATGATGAGCAGCCCCTTGGTCCCAAAGAAATGTATTTTCATAGGAGCAAAAGAATCAACTGAACAATGACTTCTAGCAAGAAAACAAAACTTTGTCCAAAAGTAATATAGGGCTCCCTTATGTGCTGTAGCAAATGACACATCTAAAATTTATTTCTTAAAAGACGTTAAGTTGTGAACTTTAATAGTATAAGGAAAAAATATGATGATGACACCAATACATTGTAGAAAGCTTCATATTGGCAGCTGGATAGTGGATATCCATCTTCACTCATGCGAACATACTCCCTATTGGAGTATCAACACACCCACTTGAAGCAAACAAGAAACAAAACCATGTAATAAGTGAAAATCATTGAATCATTGTCCAAGTTCCACACGAGAATCACACATATCGTTTGTAAGAGGATGCCAAAAAAACAGAGACAGCAGAACAAGAAAACAGAATAGAACAAATATTTTCAAAACGAGGGAATTTCACCTGTCCGTAGAGTCCCCAACCAAAAGTCATTAATGCCCCAGCATCTGTAGATGTATAAATAGAAGGTTAAAAGCCATACGATGACAAATATACCCAGTAGAGCTCACAAATATGCCCAGCAACATAGACCAGAATATATTATCAGCACAACCATAATCATTATCTACCGAACTAGTACAGCATACAAGGAAAACCATTAACATAATAGTTATATAGTCTATTAAAATGTTCCGTTGAAAGTCTGTACGGAGTTGAAAACCTTACCAGTAACTACAGCACTGTGTCGTCCTCCACAAGCAATCCCTTTTATGTAATTTCCAGGGACTCTATAACCCTGCCCTTCTGAGCCCATGCTTCCTCTGGGAAGGGCTGCAGATCTATCTTTTCCTACAGAAGATGTAGCAATGCAGGGTATAGGATGCGGTGAAGATACCATTCGTATGCGAGACCCCAAACCTAGCTGCCCCTCACCTCCATAGCCCCAACCCCACACCTGTCCGATATCTGAAACTTCAGAGAAGTTACAATACATTAAGAATATTGCTCTAATAAGTTACAAAGAAATAACTGCCACCTAATCAAAATAGTTTGTGATTTACCTGATAATGCCAACGTATGTCGACCACCAGCTGCAACTGTTGCTATCCTTACTCCCGGATTCAATGCTACCAAACAGGGCAAAGCCGAGAGAGGCTCATCACCCGACGATGAGCTTTCAACCACTTGTTTGGTTGATGATACACGTCTCCTCTTAGTATTTTCATCCCCAATTGCTTTACCGTCCACGCCAGAGGCTGCACCACCAGTGGATCTTGAACCGTGGGATCGAGGGCTAACTATAGTACGTTTGGGAATTTTAGTTAATAACAGTTGCAAAAGCTCCTGCAATGACTGGCATAGAGTCGAAATTGGATTACCTTGTTCCGTCAAAAACGGATTCTGCCTCTCAAATACATCTTTATCTTGACTTTGAGCCGTGTTTGGGTCTCCAACAACTTTCCCAGAGGGAACACACTCTTTCCATCCCCATGTATAAACCTCCCCTGCCACTGCAGACATAAAGTGAGGTTTATTTGCAAGGTTTTAAAAGTATGATGGGACTACAGACAGGATTTTCATGTTTGAATTCCTCCAATTACAACTCCCCTCCTTGTGGTTATGGATGACTGACCAAGAAAATCATAGTGCGGATTATAGTAAGCAGTTGATATTTGAAGAACAGTTGAAGGAATCCCCAATAAGAACACTTTTGCCCAAAAACAGCAACTGCAGAAAATTAACAAATATAGCATGCAATTCATGAAATATGACCATGTTATTTCAATTGTCTGTTTCATTCACAATAAAAAGAGGGACTAACAAGGGAACTTTGCTCCCAAGCATTCTCATTATTTCATAATGGAGGGAAGCTACAACAAGTGGCAGATTACCACAAGGTAATTACCCCTAGGTGTGTCTGTTAAAGTAATAGTTCAATTTCTGGTGATTCACAGCTGCAGGAGGCATGAGATCATGTTTCTTTTTGCCAATTCAGGCAGACAATAGATAAAAAATTTAGGAGAGCCAAAAATGTTTGTCTCCATTTTTGTGACAATTACTAAGAAAATAGAGGGCTATGCTCCTCCCTGTGTTCCAATTCAGCATCTTACTTTTGAGGAGGAATATCATATGAGTGCAAGAGAATGTGCAACTCCTAGCACCTCCGCGTCACTAAAACCTTTGAAACATAGGAACATCTAAAGATCACGCAGCAGTTTCACAGCAACTCCAAGAAAACGCTAAACAAGCGCAATCTCATCATAGCAGATTCGAATAAAGATAACAGTAGTACCTGTTACACAGGCGCAATGCGCCCAACCTGCTGCAGCTCTCACTATTGAAACTTCTTTCGGAAGAGGGAAAGGTTCTGGCGTTTCCTTAACAAAAACAAGTAAAAAACTGCACATTAGCTTCTTTCAGAAGAAGCTCAATAAATAGACCAATAGAAATCAAGCTGTATTTTTATACCCCATGCTTCCCTGATGTCACATAGCTTTGACCGAGATCATCTGTTGAACCCCATGTGATTAGCTTCCCTGTGTCTAATTGAATAAAGGCCAGTAAGGGAAAGGATGTTCCAAAAGTGTGTACGAAATATAAACCTTTTATTAGGGTACAACACAGACATTAAAATTCCTTTTTGGCAAGATAATAACTATTTCAGGTCCCCACATTGGAGGTTTACCAGGGTTTCGAGCACAAAAAAAGAACTGGAATCATGACTATAGAAAACCCTTCACTTCCACCCTAAAAAGCAACATTAAATAATTACAGAAATGCTGACATTTGAAATCTAACAATGTCAGCTCCAAGTCAAATATGAGCGTGAGCACTAAACTGTGTCAAATATGTATGAGCACTAAACTATGTGTGATTGATTCACAAAATTGTTATTTCATTTGGTGATAAAAGATAAAAAGAACTCATTTGTTTTACCAAGCCCATGCTCTGCTTTAAATGTTAAAACCCCATTCCCAAAGAACAAACCAAACCAAAGGTCCCCTATCCAAAGTGAAGAGCGGCCGTTTCCATTCAGGAATTCGTTTTTTTCCTTCCCACCAAGTCCATATTTTGCTTTAAATCCTAAAATCGTCCGGCCATATGAATCCCTGAGTTCTTAACTCTTCGGCAGACAATATGGGCACAAAGTCTCCCGAGATTGAAATGGAGGGAAAAAAGATAATCGCATCTTGGATGGAAGAATAATTGATCCCAACTTCCGAATAACACTCACACTTATATATGAGTATATGACCACCCCCACTTGAACTTTTTTGCTTGTAGTAATTAAGAAGATGAAGAATTTGCTATAATTTACAAAAAAAGGAACCCGATGGATCAACAAATCTGAAGTAAATTAAAACCCATAAGAAAAAAGGAAGTTATTGTTCCTATCAAATGTCTAAAAGAAAATATGAAGGTATTGGAATCCATCATTTCCCCAAAAATACGTACATTTTGGCTTTCGATTGCAAATGAGTTCATATTACATGCGAAAATGTTACGAATTTAGACTTCTCCCTTGGTTAAATCAAATTATCTCAAAAGCTTTACGACTCATATAAACTTAGTCGCAAAGAAAGAATGAATCAGAGACTACAAACCTGAAATGGCCATAGCAAATCCACAACCGCCGCCACAGACATCTGCCCAGAGCCGACCAGCGTCAATTGACTGCGGGAGCCTAACTTCCACCGGAGACAATATCGGCGACCTTTGAGGTAACGCTCCAGGTAAATATCCCCACATATACACTGACTTCTCCTCACACTTCATCTCCATTTTCATATCTTCATCGCCTTCACCATTCATTTCTAATTTTCCGAAACCCTAACTAAAACCCAACAAAACAAACCCCAAATCAACGAGATTTGACGGAACAATGTGTACGATTGATGTTCTTCTCCAACGTTATTCGAAGTAGAAACTTGGAAGAGTTGAAATTATTTCTAGAAAGTGCCCTAAATCGTAGCATGCGAATAAGAAGAAGGCCGTATCAATTTCGGGGGGGAAGGGGTGCCACGTTGGATGCTCACGTTGGTGTATATGCACGTGGCGTGATATGAACCGGAGGATTAGTTAGGTCATTCTGAGCCACGAGTTCGCGAGAAGTTTCTGGAAGGTCGGTCTAGAGCTTATGATGAGCGTGGTTAGTTGGTGTGGCCCTTCTATTTAATGCCACGTGTCCATTAAAATTTAGCGGGAAAAACTAACCGCATCGGAATATTTTTCCTGGACGATGCCCTTGCAGTCACGTATCCAATCTCGTCTTTACCTTCTCGTGATTGGACCGTAAAACCAAATAACCAATACACTATTTCACTCTTTTATTATTAATTTTAATCATTTTAAATATTATATTATTAATTATTATTTTAATTTGTTTCTAAAAAGATAATGTTAAAATTAATCGATGTTATTTTTTTATTTATTTTACATTTAACAACTATTATTTTATTTAACAATAATTAATTTATTAAATATACTTTAATAAAAAAAATTCTGATATTTGTGTCGACCAACGCATAAAGCTCCGATATTTCGTTTTCAGAATTATTGCAGCCAGCCCAGTCTATGATTATAATGTCATGGAGACATCAACATAGGAACCTACTATAAATGGTAATAATAGTTGGGCCATAAATGGGCCAAAAGGCAGAAGAATCAGATGACCTCAAATTACAATATCAATGGAACCACGATTAAAATAAATTAATTTACAATATCAATGGAACCATGTAAACCATCTACAAGTCACTTGTTGCCTTCTCACCAGTCTGATCCGTACAATCAATCCTGGTTGCATTTATTGCGCTATTCATGTGTTGATATTTTAAAAACATTCGAATAATTCAATCTGATTATTTTTAAAATAAAAAACATTACAATAATGATGAAAAAAATAAAAAACGACTGATCTATAAATCTAGGAATTTAGGATAAAAACGAACATGTCCAAGATCCTACACGAAGTTGAAAGATTTTGACTTACAACGAAATTTGTTGACCAAGCGATTAATAGCGTATATGCACATAATAATGATCACTAACTGTTGTATCATGACTTTTGGTTGGTAACAAATAACTGAAATTTCTTAATATACCTACACTGTAATAAATAACATTTAAGTATACCATGCAACACAATTTCATGGTATGCTATCACATATCCATCAAAGACAATCAAGGGCAAAGTCAGCATTTGGATTCAGGTGATCTTTTAAAAGTTATAATAAGCGGTCAATTATAAGTTCTAATTTAGTCAATGTTATGGATATATTTTATAAAAAAACATAAAGAATGCATTGGCTAAATATATTGTAATTTGAACTATTGATCCTAAAAAACCAACTGTTATTCCTCTAATCCTGATCTCCCTTGACCAATATCCTTATTCGAAGGCAATTGAAAAAACCAAAATAAAAAATATAGTAAATTGAAAGAAAAAAAGCTAATTATATTGGAAAAATAAAAAGTGGATAATTTTATTCAATCCTGTTCTATACAAGATCCTCATTCATATAAGTTACACAAACGAATAATCGTATGAAAAATGAGAGTTAAAATGAGAAGCGTGTAAATGAATTTGAACCTTTTATTACTTTTAATCTATTGTCCACCCATGAATTACATTCTTCACGGGAATTGATTCAGTGCATCCCATCCTAATGTGCAACCAAGGGTGGAGATCCCTTCTTACGCTTTTCACATTGACTCTCTTTATCACCGAAAACCCGACATATGTTACATAAAATTTAGGTTTTTTTAGTCAAAACATGTATAGCATAAACAAGTTGATAACACAAATAACATTTAAACCTCAAAAGATGAAAGTATTATACCATGATACACATGTTTTTAATAATTGTCACTAAATAAACTAATCTCTTGCTCCTTATTTTTTGAACAATGATTGATGATGTTTAACAAGAAATCTGGCACAATTGGATAATTAATTGTTTAAGTTTAAGTTACAATGACAAATTTTTATCATATAAAAATGTATTATTTTTCAACAATTATCTTAGTCTAAATTTTACATGTTTGATGCTTGTCAAATACCGCTCGAAGTAATTGGTTTAATCTCAATCAGACATCCCTAAGCACCACTAAAGTAGGACCGGCTCTAACTTGAACTAAGTTTCATGCAATCTAAAACTTCATTTAATTAAAGTAAAAGTACACGTTTTTCCTAAAATGTATAAAATCCAGTTAAAAACTACATTTTAGGTGAAAATATTTTAATATTTTTTTTTGAAAAAACAAGTGTTCATATAATGAAGTAAAATGACTAGCATATTTCTCGTATTTACTTTGAATGGCAAAAGGAAAAATAAAAAGATCACTAAAAACAGCAGGATCACCTTTGAAGAAACTAAAACAAAAAAAACAAAAAAAATGTCCAAAATCTCAACAAAGGTTTTTGTTGTTCACTTTAACCAAGGCTTTATTGAAAAAACTCAAACGCACAAATGAATTAATCAGGATACGTTAAATTATACGTGGTATTTATTTAAGTAAGTGACATATACCGCATATCTTGTTTAGTTTCACGATTATTTTCATGACGAAATCAAGTGAAAAACGAATGTTAAACTCGAACGTTATTTCGCTTATGACCCAACCTGCATGGTCCATATCCAATGCCCCTCCAACCAACTTCAAACAAGTTATATTCCATGCCCAACTACATCAAAATTGCAGTCGTTATAGAAAATGAACAAGATGTCTTTTTCAAATTCATACATAATTTCATCCCCTTATATTTTAGACATCCATATCACTGACAAATAAATTGTAGCCATTCATTTAATCCAAACTATAGATCATTGTAATAAATATCCATAAATCAATTTCACACCCTTTATGTTTTAGACATTCATAACAAGACTGGTGAAAAGAACTTAAGGGTGTGTTTATGCAGACAAGGTTGGACGAGATGTGACTGAACAAGTAAAAGTGAGGTAGGCAAACGAAAGAATTGTCCAAGAACCCAATTTTGTAGTTTATCCAGTGAGTTTTTCCTTGTATTACAGGACTCGGGATGTTGATGACGAAGGATATAAATAAAGATAGAGTAAATTACATTTTTCGTTCTTGTGTTTTGTTGAAAATTGCTATCTAATTTCGTCAATATGCTTTTGAAATTATAATTTTCATCTCTATGATTTATAATTTATTGTTATTTTCATCGATTAAAATTACAAACTATAAGGATGAAAACTGTATTTTCACAATCCCAATGATAAAAGTCGTAAATTTTTAACAAACCATAGGGACTAAAAGTGTAATATACTCCACCATTGACCAATGAGCTAAAGGGCCTGAAATGACTAACAGAAAAAGTTAAGGGGTCTCAAATGTATATATCAAATTGGTAAATGGTAATTATAAAGGTCATGATTAGTTGGTTAAGCTAAATCTAGATGTGAATGTGATCTTCAAAATTTTAATGCAACCAAACGGATTCATTAGCCCTTCTTCAATCCTCTTCTTCATGGAATCACACAAAGAGCTATACAGAGGGATATAGGTGTGTATAGGCACTTATATATTTATTCAGGTGTCGTTTAAGGCACTTCATTTCATTGGGCGTTGGCACAGAAATATATACATATAATATACGCCAAGAGGGAGGGAGATAAAGCGACTTCAACACTTCACTGAATTGCTGGCACAGTTCGAGCTATCGATCTTGGTGACGAGAATGCGTGTACACACACAGATCCTTGAACTGTTAGTCTACATATAAACGTGTAATCAAGATCATAGGAGGGAGGAGCGGCTCGGATCTGGTGATGGTGTTTGCAAAGATGAAGGGATCTGGGTTGTTAAAATCGTCAATTGTGGTAAAAACCGCCGGGATTGCCTTCATAGCACTATCTTTTTTCTATTTAGGTAAGCATTGGTCCGATGATACTTATCAGCAGTTGATCTTTTTCAGTTCGAACTCGAGCCCAAATGCGAAACCCCCTTCGATTTCGGTTTCACCCAATTTTAACAAAACCTTCGATATCAAGTCTTTAATTAACGACACAACAGAGGTAGAAACAGTAGCAGATCACACGCTAGCTGCAATTCCGCCTGCATCATTGCTTTCTCCGCCACCTCCGCCACCGCCGCCGCCGCCGCCGACGGTGCAGAGGCTAGGGGTAGTGGATGAGAATGGGGTGATGAGGGATGAATTTGAGGTGGGGGAGTATGATCCCGACGTGGGGGAGAATCGGAATAATGAAACAAAAGTGGTGGAAGGTGATAAAGGAGTTACGTTTAGGGTTCCGAAGTTTGATACTTGTCCGGTGAGTATGAGGGAGTATATACCGTGTTTAGATAATGAGGAGGCGATTAAGGGGTTGAAATCCACTGAGAAAGGGGAGAAGTTCGAGCGGCATTGTCCAGAGAAAGATAAGGGATTGAATTGTTTGGTACCAGCGCCAAAGGGTTACAAAGCCCCAATTCCTTGGCCAAGAAGTCGTGATGAGGTAACCTTTTCCTTAGTTTCTGATGTGCATATGGTGCGAATTTGAATACATTTTCTGTAAGGAACAATTTGATATGAGATCCAGTATTAGACTGCCCAGTTTCTGTTTCCGTACTGATTACTAACAGAATGGTGAGGAGTTTTTGCACTACAATCATCTTACAAGAATTTCAAATTGTCTTGCAGCTAAGCTTGTATAAAGAAGTGGGCAATCCAGGATAGATCATTTTGGCTTTCCACTAATTCTAGATAACACGTGCAAAAACAAAATATAGTTATATGCAAAATTAGCAATAAACTCAAAAACTTGAACCTTTTTCTATAATTGGCAGCTTAAATTATTGAATTCACACTCCAATTTTGGTAGCTAAATGATGTTTTAGACATCGAAGGTGCATTCTGTCCCCTTTTATGATATTTTGATTTTGCACTTCGTTACAGGTGTGGTACAGTAATGTTCCACATGCACAGCTTGCTGAATATAAGGGTGGTCAAAATTGGATTACTGTAGACAAGGATAAATTTAAGTTTCCGGGAGGTGGTACACAGTTCATTCATGGGGCAGACCAGTACTTGGACCAGATTTCACAGGTATAATCTTAAAAGGAATTCATGTAATGTTGCTTCTTTCTATTACAAAGTTGGCTTTCTTTTTAATGGAGTTAACAGCCTGGTATTGGATACCTGTTTCTTATGATGCTTGATTCGTCTTGGTAGATGATCCCTGACATTGCATTTGGACGCCATACCCGGGTTGCATTAGATGTTGGATGTGGTGTGGCAAGTTTCAGTGCCTATCTATTTTCACGGAATGTACTCACCATGTCTGTTGCACCAAAAGATGTTCATGAGAACCAAATTCAATTTGCACTAGAACGTGGTGTGCCTGCCATGGTGGCAGCTTTTGCAACAAGGCGACTATTATATCCGAGCCAGGCTTTTGAATTAATTCATTGCTCAAGATGTAGAGTCAATTGGACCCGTGATGGTAAGTCTCAACTCTCATGATTAGTAACTTTTTGTCTAAGAAGATCAAGTGTGTTATGTTATATGAATGCCTTCTTAATTCCGCCCCCCCTCCTGCAGAATATATATTGACCCTTGCACTTGTATTTATCCCTATATACCCTAGTTCACCCTTCAATGAAGATCTTATTTTCATTGCTAGCTCTTTTGAGTAAGGAGACCCAATACTACTGCTATTGAAGAATAATCATTTTTCTTAATCTCCATCAAGCTTTGGCGAGGCAATAATTCCATATTGATTTCTTCTATGTGTGCTATGTCATGTGCATGTTAGTTAATAAAATTATGGACAGCTGCTCACGAGGGGTGTGTTGGTTGCTTCTTGATGTCCAAATGTTGTAAGCATGTAATTTTTTCATCTTATGCACGAGGGTCATGAAATGAATCCCACCTTATTTATTTTCTTAGTGTATTCTTATCATGCACATTGATAGCTCCAATATTTTGGCTCATATAGTCTACATTACTTCCGAGTCTCGAACCGGGACACTCTAATTTGTTTCATTTCTTTACATGTAATTTGATGAAGATGGGATTTTGCTACTTGAGGTCAATAGATTGCTAAGGGCCGGAGGATATTTTGCTTGGGCAGCACAACCAGTTTATAAGCATGAACCACTTCTTGAAGAACAATGGGAAGGTAACATTGTTAGTTTGCTGAAGGGCTGCTCCAATTTGCAACATTCATGTGTTTTTCCAGAGCATGCAGCTATATCTTTACATGCATGACAAGAAATTACTATACCTTCTATTAGTCCTGTTGGTAAAATTGACTTGGATAAATCTAGGACTAGTTAAATAGCTCTATGCCTCCAAGGATATAACCTTTCTACTGTCATTATTGACCTTGCTACTTGAAAATGGTTGATGCTCCTGCAAAAAAAATTAAAATAGCGAAAAGTCAACCTGCGAAACCTGAATCGTACACTGTTTTCAGGAAAAAGGATGAAATGAATTCCTAAAAAGGATAACTGAGTGAACATTAGAATTAAAGAAGTGGCCGAGTTCAGTGAATCATTTTATTACTGAACTGGGTGGATGCAATTAACTGTGTCAACCTGTTTCTGTAGCAATGTTGACCTTATTGAATGCTCCCTAGTCCTCAGGAGTTGGCAGGAAAGTCATTTATCAGACCCTAGCTTATACATAACTTTGAGTTCATGATTTCAGTTCCTCTTGAAAAGTAGGAAGAGGTAAATCTGAGAAGTTGGTGCTGTAACTTACCCTGATGTCTAATTGCCAAATTGTGATTATAACTTGCTTTCTTGCTAGCTTTATTTTGTAGTATCTTTGTGAAGTTTCAATGTGTACTTAAAGACTATATCTCTTGACCAAAGTGCCATTTTTTTTCTTTCTCTCAGAGATGATCAACCTTACAACTCGTCTTTGCTGGAATCTTGTGAAGAAAGAGGGATATATTGCAATATGGCAGAAACCCCTTAACAACAGTTGCTATTTAAGTCGTGAATTGGGGACCCAACCACCATTGTGTGACGAGGAGGATGATCCAGACGATGTTTGGTATTTTTCTATTCTCTGACTCGGCTAAATCATGTGGTCTTTTGTGGTTCATGGTATATATTACTATATCAAGTTGCAAATTTTCTTCAGACGTTAATGTTAGGAGATATTACCCAAGATGATTTATTGCATGAAAATATGGTGGTGATTGTAGATCATTTGGCCAACTTCATAAGTACAAATCTTGTGTGGTGTTGACCAATGTTTCTTTTAGTCTTGACCATGATGGTAGCACATTGTGGTATCAGTGGTTCATTTATGTTGTGATATATGGATGGATTCATATGCTTTGCATTTTCTTGGATGTACCGTTCAAAAGCTTATTTCATGTGTGATTACTATTTCTGAAAACCACCTTTTGTTTAAGCCTTTAACAGAGGCAATCCTTGGTTTTGCTTTTGGCTTTTCTCTGAGAATCCGTATTTGGATCTCATCCTTTTTGCTTTCTTATTATCAGCACTAGAATGTCTAGTAGAATATACAATTTTGCATTTGCTATAACTGTAATTAGGTCTATTGAATTACTTTATGCATTTCGCCTGAATTCTTTACTATACTGGTCAATGTTATTTGGTTATTCAGTGTGTGTTCCAATAGAAATCCATGTAAATTCTATTAGCAAACTGAGCTTGCATGTGTATAAGTAGTTCAAAAACGAAATCTCTCTCTAGTCATGTCTTTATTTACTTAGCTTTAGTAAATTATGATTTATTTAAGCCTAAAGGTACACCAAGGTAATATCTTGCAAGGATGATCCACGTTGAACCATGAAGACCCTATGGTTATATTTGATCAGAAATGCTTAAGAGTGTTTGGACAAAACGGATTGAATGATTGTTCCTAAAACTGAATTTAGCAACCAAAAGCGATAAGCAATTAAAGAAATAATGAAATATCAAGGAGAAAATTTGATGTTGCCTTGTTTGAGAGATTAGGGCTTGACTAGTTACAAACTTACAATATTTCCTCCTTCATCCACTGCAGCCATCCGTTAGGCAAATCATTAAATTGGATTTTGGATATTAGCTATTGATCTACTGATTCATGTCTTTGTACCTTCTTGGGAACCAGAACTGAAACATTAAATGACTTAGGGGCCGTTTACTAAACATGTACCTGGTAAGTGTTTACCGGGTCACTTTACCTTATTGGATAAACATGACAAGGATTGAGAATCTTACCCGGTAAGAGCGATGATAAGGCCCGAGAGTTTTACCAGGTAAGTGAGAATAACGACTCTTACCTGGTAAGCGCTTACCGGATAAGTTGTTGCACACAATGTTGTTTTAATGGACTAAAATCTTACCAGGCCAGTTAAGTGAAAGTGTTCGGCCCTTACTAGTAAGTGCTTACCGGGTAAGCATTGTTTAAACGGCCCCTTAGTCATGAACTTGAATTCAGTATAAAAACTCTTACATGTTAAGTGTAAACACAAATATTATCACTCCGTCGAGCATAAAGTACAAGTCTTAGGAAACCAAAAGTGATTACAATCTAAAGTAATGAGGAACATACTAGAACAAGTTACACCCTAATTTCCTCACGCATGAGAATATGCAATGAGCCTAGCCACCCATACTGGAGTAGGGGAAAATGAGGGGAATAAATTTGAGGAAAAACTGAACCTTTATTTATTTTTATCAAAATCTTCTTCATCGAGACATTTTTTGCTCCATGGACCCCTGTTGTGACCCCAACTCTAACCCCACTGTACTTGTATGGTGGTGGGTTTGTTACACAGCATCAATGTTCTCCATACCCCCACAGGACATAAGCTTCATTCATACCATAGAGGGTATCCATGTCATCTGCTTTGAGGTCTTAAGCGCCGTACTGTTACTTTGTCTTGGTTCGAGTACCATCGTGTCACTTTGTTGTTGCTTCTGTTTGCACCCTTTGTCTTCACTGTCATCCACAGATGTTTGTCCTTTCCCTATACCAACTCGCACGAATATTTTGATGCCTCAAAACGCTAACGGGAAGCATTACAATAGTTCCTTATGATGATAATAAATTTTAATTTTTATGGGATCGAGTAGTACTCTGCTATTGGTAGAATTCTTTGGGTTTTTTTTAAATATATAATTTTCATAGATGCCAAAACTTACATGCACTCTTCACCTTAGGTGGGAGGCTGGGCTCCATAATAACCCGGGTACCGTTGGGCCAATGACCATTTCGTGATAAAAATAATTTTTGGTGAAAATAACTTTTTTTGAAGTATATATTTTCTTCTGTTTTCTTATTTCTTGATAAAAATCAGAACTGATGGTGTTAACTTATTTTCACTTCAGGTATGTTGGCCTGAAGCCATGTATTTCTCGACTGCCTGAGGACTTATCTGGAGCAAATATTACCACATGGCCTGAACGACTGGATAATCCTCCGGAGAGACTCCAAAGCATAAAACTTGACGCCTATGTATCGAGAAAAGATCTCTTTAGGGCAGAATCCAAATACTGGAAAGAAATAATAGATAGCTATGTACGAGCTTTACGCTGGAAAACCTACAACCTTAGAAATGTTCTGGACATGAGAGCCGGGTTTGGAAGGTATCTTACCAATTGCATTCTGTCCTTCCCTGTTGTAGGATCGTGTGGTTTGCCTCTTAAACTCTCCTTAATATCAATCTTTTTTACTTGCCAGTTTTGCAGCAGCCTTGATTAACAATCAAGTAGATTGTTGGGTTATGAACGTTGTTCCTGTTAGTGGTCCCAACACCTTGCCTGTCATCTATGATCGTGGACTTCTCGGAGTTATGCATGATTGGTATAAACTAGTTTTAGTAGATTCTTGTTCTTGATAATAATGATAAGTTCCCCATCTTGATCACCTATCTTAATCACAGGTGTGAGCCATTCGATACATACCCAAGAACCTATGATCTCTTGCACGCAGCTGGCCTCTTCTCGATTGAGCAAAAAAGGTACTTATTTCTCTTCACGGGCCAGATGCGTAAGAATATCATTAATAAGTATAAGAAAACCATATGTTAATGCTGAAATCTCACATTTATTCTTCCTGTTTATGAATATATTCGATTATTGTTTTGATTGTGTTGGGTTAATGTCGTATTATTATATCAGATGCAACATTTCTAGCATCATGGTTGAGATGGATAGAATTCTGAGACCTGGGGGACGTGTGTACATTCGTGATTCCATTTCGGTGATGAATGAACTTGAAGAGATAGGGAAGGCGATTGGATGGCGTGTAATGCTACGTGATACAGCTGAGGGTCCTCACGCAAGTTATAGAGTTTTGACATGTGACAAAAACCTGCGGTAGCAAGGGCAAACTGTAGGGTCCCGTTTGATTAATCGAGGTACACATCATACGTATTTTGATAATTTTATTCTTTGATAGCAAACTGCTTGATGGTCCTATTTGTTTGGTAGAAAACTACAGAGGATAAAGTGTCGGTTTTTTACAAGCTCTATAGTTGTAGTCTTGTGTATCATAGTCGGGTAACCGCATTTTGTGGTTACTCCTTACATTATGTGCAGAATTCTGGATTCAAAACCATCTGATGCAACCCTTTTTCTCCATTAGGCTTTAATGACACATGATATCTACTTTCTTTTTGGTAATTGCGGGTGTACACCATACGGGTTAGCTTATATGTACCTTGCCTTGTTCCATGGCCCTAAAGTTAAACAATCAGACAAATTCTTTAGGGTGCGTTTGGTACCTGGACAGTAAAGACAAAACATAACAACTGTTTAGCATTCCATAAGTCAAGACTGGATGAGACTTGAATTAGTAACATATGGACAGCAAGTCCGAGATCTTACTAGTTCAGCTATCGCTCAAGATATCTACTTTTGTTCGTGTCAAAGAGCAGATGAAACTTTGATTTTAACTTTTAAATCGTATTTCGGTTCTGGGGTTGGTAATTTTCAGTTAATTGGCGTATTGTTTTAATTATTTTAATCATGACTATTAAGTACTTTTAAATAGTAGGGTTTTAAATAAAAAATGTAACACTTTATTTGGTACTTGATATATGAAGAAAAGAAACTATATAATGATTTATTCGATATCTAAAAAACAAGATGATCCGATATTATAAATGTTACCGAAACAAATTAAACTTTCAAAGATGCTTTTTACTGGTTTTGATGGAGACTTGATTGATCAATAATTTGTAAAGCGTAACACAATGCAAAAGTTCAAGCCCGATATATGCCAAGATAGATTTCTAAACGGTTCTTCGTGTTTGATAGATTTGATTGAAATCTTAGAATATTATCTTCAGTCATTCAAACCCGACATATCATATATACCAAAGAAACGCCTTTTATTTTATTATAGCATCATTGATAATGCGAGATTCTAAGGATATATAGCAACATCTTTGACATTGAAAAGCAAATATCGATTTCCACTAAGAACTATTTTATCTTGAAGTACGATTTTAAGATAAGAACCTGATGTCAATAAAATTTTTATTCTTTTGCAAGATATGTTCAAGCGACATAACATAAAAAAACATTTTACAGAATAACTTAGAATCCAAATTTAGCTTGTATGCTTATAGAAACTACTGTAACTAAGCATTATACAGTTTCTAGTTACCAGTTGTTTTTCTTCAATCTTTACGGTTATTTTCGATGTTTATAATCTATTACGGTATCGGGTGTATATTATTATTGAAATATTTTTAACCATCGTATTTGTTAAGTATTCAAAATACATTGATTTTCTAACTTTTGGTTTATTTTTTAAAGGAGAGGACGAATATTTAATTAAAATAAAATGATAAAAAAGGAAAACTGAAGTTTATTGTTGTTGAAAATGAATTGTTAGAAAGGTGAAAGGAAAATAATGAAAGGACTGAAGATGGAAAGAGATGGATAGTATGGGGATGGTTTTGGTAATTAGGTATAAATATTGACTTGGAGTCCACATGATATTTAGATTGGAATCCAGCACACAGAGAGCGACGCCGTGGGGTTGGACCAAACCAACCGTAGACGCAGCTGCACCTGCACCTGATGCTTCCCATTCTGATCAAGAGTTCACGTCTATCCATCCACATACGCAACACCACCACCACCACCACGGATTCCGGCAATCTCTCCCGTCTTTCATTAATCAATTTTAGTCGTTGATTTTTTTGGCTTGGGGGAAAACATGTACACTATCGTCTTTATTATTAGGGTTAAAAAGCATCGTACTTTAAAAAATCTATCAATTACAGCAATGAATAATCTGTTAACTTTTAAACCAGTTAACCCTTTAATTTTTTTTTTTTTGCTTATGTGACTTTAATGAGGTGATGTGGATGACACATCATTGTGATGACTTAATTAAAATAAAAATAAAAGCATATTCCAAATTATTATTAGTGATTTTTATTTTTTGTTGCTATGATTTTAAAAAAACATTTAATTTTTTTGACTTTTTCTTATTAAGTTGCATGCAAATTAAATATTATACGTAAAATATTTCTTAAATAAATATGCTACATTATTTTCGACATATATTTTGTTTGTAACAAATGTAACACTTATTATTTTATATTATTCAAAAAAGTACATATCTTTTAAAGTTCTCTTTAAAATGTTAATAAAATAAATTGTGTTCTACAATTTTTTAATATTGTTATATTAATAAATAATTCAATAAAATCTAATTAATTTAACATATTTATATGTCAAGTAAAAGTTTTTGAACAAATAGAATATATTCTTTAAAATATAATATTTTTTTGGTTAAAAAAATCAATTCTTATTTTCTTTTTTCAAAAAACACATTTTAAAAAAAATAGCGAGATAAGTTGTCTTCTACTAGTTTTATTAATACTGGTATATTAATGAATAATTTAAATTTTTTAATTCATTTAATATATGTAATATATTTATTAAATAACATGTAAAACATCTAAATATTAAAACTAAAAGTACATTGTTTAATAAAAACTAGTAGATGTTATAATAAAATAATTTTAAAAGTACAATGTTGTAATAAAAAAATCACATCACTATAGTACATGTGGACAACTTACGTGGACAATGATGTGAAATGGAATCCTGGTATAATTGGTAAATTTAAATCAAAAGGTTATCCAATGCTATAATGGATAAATTCTTCAAAATACAATGTTGTAATAAAAAATAGTTTGAAAGCACATTGTTGTAATAAGAAAAACTGAAAGTATAATGAAATAATAAAGAAATTTATGAAAGTAGATTGCGCATTTTGTCCTTATAATTACTATATAAAATGTCACACGTTTTTTCATTTTATATTTGTATATCCATAACGAAATGTGGATCTAGAATTTTTATTGATTTTGAACCCTTTTTATTTTGATTGATTTCGAGGGATTTTTCTTTTCAATTTTTGATTGATCATTCCTTCTGTTTTCTATTATACCAAGCACTCTAATTAATTCACTTGTGAAAATCGATTGTACAAGATCCCAATAGAGCCTTCATAGGTCTGCCCAACACCTGAATAATGTTATATATATATATATATATATATATATATATATATATATATATATATTCGTATTCTTAAAATTACGTGTATTTTTCTTTATGGGCATTTATTTTGGTATTATTTTATCTTAATCGGAAAAAATTAGACCTGATCTAAAACTGTTCCTTTTCATGTTATTTGGTTGTGTTATATGATGAAAGACATTTATGCCTTGAACTTTATTAATAAAGTAATATCTAACAAACAATTTTATATCAATATTTAAGAAATTGATGATCACGTAGACATGTGAAAACCATCGAATCGGTCATCTATTAATGTGTTCCTCGTGTCATCGTAATGTTGTATGGGAAGAAACGTCCACTTCTAGTTACGTGACGAGCACGAGTTAAAAGGGTGGCTTTTAGACTTTAGTTTCACGTCAACATGATTTTACCTACATGTCTAGCGTTCGAGTAACATGATTGTACCTAATGTCTGGTGTTCGACTAACATAATAAAGACGGTTCGTTATTAAGCTTATATTAACTCAAACAGGTAGTTAGGACATTTGAACCTTTTTGTTTGGTGAAGAAAACTTTATACAAAATGGAAACCAAAAGAAAAACTATATAAAAAGATGGTAGGCGTTTTAACAGTTGTTAAAGGATTTATTGTTACAAAAAAAACTGTTGTAATTTAAATACTGATTTGAAAAACATATAAATATAATTGTAGAGACTTAAATTTAATAACGATTTTAAAATAAAAAAATATTTTAACCGCTCATAATATTATTTTGTTTTTTCTTTTCTTATACATTTTTGGAAAAAGTCTAAAAAAATCTAATGAACTTTAATGTTTGGAATTATTAAGTGTGCAAACAATTTTTTGGAACAAATAAGTCATTAGATATTTTAAAACATGTTAAATAACTCATTGGTCTTTCCAAAATCTGTTAGATACATTCTTATGATCTATACAGCTGGTTAATGTGGTAAAATAATAGAAAAGTCGGGAAAAAAACCAATGGTCATTCACATTTTAAACGATTAAGTCTCTAAACATTTTTTTGAACCAAAAGCTTAGATCAATAAAAATGAAACAAATATACTAAAAATGTATTTATATTTACAATAAAAAAAACTTACATTTAATTTTTTTTTGATAAAATTTATTTTAATTAAAAATAAAATAATTTTGTCAAATGATTTTTCAAACTAAAAAAATTAAAAAAAATTAGATTAATGCTTAAATTTATTTTAATTAAAAATAAAATATATCATCGTATGTGATTTTAGAAATTAAAAAAAAAGATTTTAAAAAATTATTGATGAAACTTATTTTAATTTAAAATTAAAATATATCAATAATAATTTTTTTTTAATTTGAGAAATCATTACGAAATATATTTTATTTTTAATTAAAAGTAAATATAATCAATAATTCTTTTTAAATTTTTTTTATTTTTTTTTAATTTGAAAAATCTCTGATATAATATATTTTATTTTTATTTAAAATAAATTTTATCAATAAATTTTTTTAAAATATAAATACTTTTTTATTCAAAAAATATTTAGAAACTTAATCATTTAAAATATAAGTCCATTGACTTTTTTCAACATTTTTTCATTATTTTATTATATTAATCAGTTTTATAGATAATAAGGATGTATATAACAGATTTTAAAAAGTTTAAATAGTTATTTAACAGGTTTTGAAATGTATAATGACTTATTTGTTCCAAAAACTTAATTATTCTAAAAACTAAAGTGAAGTTGATTTTTTTAGATTTTTCTCTCCTATCTTTAGACCATTCAACAACTATTTTAAAATAAAAAAAATATAATATAATTCTACTCTAAAAACTATATTATCAAAAAAAATTCCGAATAAAACTTTATATTTACTAAAGAAATAATATTCAATTATTTCCTTAGATATACTGAAATTATAAAAAGAAAGAATAAAATTTTATTAATATAATTATAGCTTGAAGATAACTTTTTCTTAAAAGAAACTATAGAATATTCGTTAAAGATGCTACTTACATAAATCAAATACAGCATTGATGTCGCATTTATACAAATTAAACATGTGTTTATTATTTAAATTAATTGGATCATTTAATATTAATTTTAATTTTCTTATTTAGTTTCTTGAGCACATCAACAGATTTAATTTACCAGAAAGAAAGAAATTCGATTAATATCATGTCCGATTGAGGACCGGAGGGATATTACTCCCTCAAAAAACTATACATTTATATCTTCATCATCGTTAATAAGACATCAAATCCTTCATCTTAGAATTAATAGTGGCTTATGGTTATGGCTATACTGTTCTCCTCAGATCAACGACCACCACGCTGACGTTATCCGTGCTCCGTCTAGCCAACGCCAATTTCGTTAGAAGTATCGACGCATCGGAGCATGCTTTGTCGGAGCTCTCACCGCGAGCAACATTTAGTTCACTTCCCGGCGACCGCGGCGGCGATGGAACATCCTGGGAACTCAGGCACATGCGAGCCACACTGCATGCCACATCGTTTGATACCACATCCCAGAGGCCGTCGCTGGCAAGGATAAGGCACTCGTCCTCGGCCGTCCGTTCCGTTACGGTTACCTCCGGTTCCGGAATCACGTACGGCTTCAAGTAGTTGTCGCCTGAAAAATTAATTGAGATGATTAACACCAACATTTAATCAGTTTTGAAGAATCCAGATCTCGAAAGTATTCAACAAAATTTCGATGAATAAGAACATATTACATACCGATTGCTCTAGACATGGCTAGAACGCCGAGAACTCTAGCGCCATCCCAGTATATTACTCGGCCACCAGCTTCTTCGATCCTCTCAAGTTCATCAGGTCGATCAGGCTACATTCAGAAACAAATTTGTCAGTGAATTGAATCGGTACGTATACATAAGATCAACTAGACCACAAACGACGGGAAAGATGATGGAAATCCAGGCAGGTGTTGCGATTGTTTAATATATACCTTATGATCGGAGGATAGGGGAATAGCAACGCCGTTCCGGCAAAGAACTGCACGCGAATCTCCGCAGTTGGAGACGACGATCTTATCGGGAGTCACCACCGCAACGACCGCAGTAGATCCAACGGCGTCGCACTGAGGAGTTTGAAGTTCGCATCTACAATTCGAGCTCGAAGCATTGTTGCTCCATTCTGTTACGTCCTTATCCATTCGTGAGAAACTCTTCACCATAGTCTGTTTCCATTCCATCGACTTCTCGCCATTCTCCACTTCTTCCTTCACTATTTCATGCATTCTGTCTTTGCACTTCATTGCAACCTAAAGAAACAAAAAGTAATTCAGTTATACATAACGGATTTTACACAACTAAAGTGTTTCAGGATCGGATTAATTACATGCGAGCAGCCATGGCCATCGTAAACGCCATAAAAGTGCAGGTCGTTGCAATTCTGAGAACTCGTCTTACAAAACGACGGTTTTACAGCAACGGCATCTTCCAAATCTCTCCTCCTTCCACACACAACGGTGAGACCGAATCTAGAATTTTCCTCATCAGAAACATCTCTGTCCAAAGTCTCCAACGAAGCTCCGCATCTATTCAAACGCTTGGTCTCCGAAGAAGTACCAGAAGATCCGACTTCTTCCAACTTCATATCACAAGCCTGAACTGCGTTCTCGAACCCTTCCGGCGTAGTCACAGCAATATCACCACCACTACGACTAGTTTGAATCATATCGAGACTTTCAACCTTTCTTCGCTTTCCGGTACTCCCGGGAAGAGGCATCACCACGTCAGAGGCGGCAGCCGCTAGGAATTTAAGCTGTTGAATTTCCATCCGGCGACGCCTCCCTTGACGACCACCGCTATGCTCAACCGTGGATGGCGTGTTTGTCTCACCGACGACACCACAACACATACCAGCCATATCAAAAAAATTATGAATCGAATAAATCCAAATAAATTTCAGGCTCTGCAAAGCTAGAACTGAAGTGTACGTAAAAAGATGAGATACGAGAAATCTTTGACGGAATTGAAACGAAGACCAGGAAGATTTTAAAAATTGAATAAAAGGTTTGTGGGAAGGAGGATGGAGAAGAGACCATATTATACCTGCTGGAGGAGTGGTGGGGACGGACAGCTGCCCGTCTCCGTCACGGGTAGACTCATCCGACATGTATAGTTGGTATGACGTAGAAATTTGAACACCGAGATGGAATCTAAGCCGTTGATTCCGAAATAAAATCTTTATGCTGGTGATATTCGTAGGGCACCACGTGGAAGTCTCTGTTTGACGGTTACGTGGCCCAATTAGAAGCTACCACGATTTGGTGAAGAAACAAGCTTCCTTTTATGACACGGATGTGGTCCTATACTGTGGACTCCCCGAACCGATATTCACCTTTTCAATTTCATTTTCATTTTATGAAAGATAACATTATAAAATTTATATAGAGAGTTCATTGCAGTTTGATCCCTGTAATTTTGTCTATTTCTTGGATATCATCCCCTATGATTTTTTTTGTTGCAAACAAAACCCTTACAGTATGCGAAAAGGTTGGTTTTGGTCCCTCTCATTTATTCTGTTAAAATAGATTTGTTAAGTAAAAAGTTTTGTGGTCGTTTTTAATATAAATAAATACTTATTGAACTCCAAGAATTCATACCCAAATTTTAATTCAAACACAATATGTAAAACCGATAGATTCTTGATTCATGGTGACCAAAATCATATATATAACAACAAAATCAAAGAACCCTAGTTTTATAAACACAAAAATCGAAAATCCCGATTCAAGTATCACAGAATTCCCTTTAAAGAATGAAAACCATCATTGTCAAACGATTGCCATCGTCTATCTCTTCATTCCTCTTTTCTACAAAGCCACTAATACCATCAGGTCAACCGTTTAATATTAACCAATCTCTAGCCTCTAATGGTGAAGTTTTTTATATTATTTGAGCCAAATAACAATAATTTGCAAGGATAGGGGATAGTTTGCTAGTGAAGGGGCATTAGAGATCGGTTAAAGTAGGGGGAGAACGGCGATAAGAAGAGAAAAGAAAAGGGATAGAGGGAGGTGTTAAAGAGAAGTGGAAAGGAACATGGAATGGTGGTCGTCAACGTCGTTCATGGACGAACAAATCAATGTAGAGGTGAAGCTAAACGATGGTTGGCAGTTGGAGAGGAGCTAAGGTGGTTGTGTTAAGAGATGATGGGTGGTGGTGGGAGGAAGATCGTTAAGACAAAGAAAAACGTAAAATGACTAATTTTATCCTCATGTGAATTAACTTATGTAAGGGGCTGTTTGTTTGGCTCTTAATGGTGACATTAAGAGCCAACCTCTTAATCGGTAAGAGGTAAGGAGTGTTTGGCAAAAAAAATTAAGCCTCTTAATGGTTACATAACCCTCTTAACCATTTTGCAACCAATGGGTCACTAAACCATTCAGACTTTTATTTTCCCAAGTTTACCCTTCCCAACCCTTCTTCCCAACCCCTCTCTTCATGCACCTTCTTCCTCCTGCTTGTTCTTCTGGTAATCTTCCTCAAATCATCTTCTTCATCTCCATCTCCTCAATCTACCAAAATACACTCAGATGCAGACTTACAAATCAACCCATCATATTGCCCTCCACAACAACACACATCAATGGCTCTACCCACTGCTCCTTCCCACTCCCCTGTTCGTTGCCATTTTTCGTCACCGACGACAATCGGCCGACAAACAGCCCCTATCTACTCTACTCTCTCTACCGTCACCTGAATCTCTCTATTTTGACCATCGTCGCCTTCACCAGAATCTCTCTATTTTGACCATCATCGTCTTCATCATCTCTGGAATGGCATCGGCGCGACGAAATCGGTAGATCCCATAACTTCTCCTTCCCGACGGCGACAATCCTTAGATCCCATCAACGAAATCGGTAACGTCTCATCCAGGAAAAACATAACCCAAATCCAAAAGTGAGTGAAACCCTAATCAAAACCACAAAAAGTCTCTTCTGTATTGAAATCAAAATCAAATCATAGAACCCAAAAATAAAATCGAGGGTTAAGAACTGTGATAAGAAAAGCACACCCAGTTCCATTATCATGAAGAAGCAGTCAATGGTAACTATTGAGTAGCCAAATTTGGGCAACAACGAGTTGGTTGGGGAAAATTCTGAAATTCGTTAAGGGTTAAAATGGTAATTTGTTGTCATTCAGAGAACAATTACCAAACAACTTTATTTCATTATGCACTTAACCATTCTGACCCTCTTAATCATTCTGCACTAAATCATTCAGCAACTGCCAAACAGCCCCTAAGTTAATAAACGTTCGTGGAAGGGAGCAAACCAAGCATATTGTTAGCACACGAGTTTTTTTTTTGCAATAAAAAAACTGTATGACCAAAATACAGTTAAATTTTAAATTCACCATCAAAATAAAATTTTAAATTTTGATAACTGATCTCTCGATTTTACATATATCTGAATGAAAATATTTATTGGACAATCCATCATTTAAAATGCATTAAAAACCATATGCATCTTCAATGAAAGTTTTTGTAATATATAATTTTTTCATATATTTTTACTCACTAAAATCTAAATTAAAAGCTTATATATAAAATTAAAATGGTGGTTCTTATAAGACTTTTTTTAATAATTATTATTATATGAAAGTCAAGAAAACATATGATTTTATTAATATATCAAAATTATTGTATAAGAAATTAAAAAATGTAAAAGTTTTTTTATGAACTTTTTACGGTAGTAAATCTTATAAAAACTTGCACTTTTTGTTTATAGTGACGTTTTATTAAAGATGCTTTAAAAATACTAGCATGATATATCATTAATTGTCGTCTACAAACGCTTACTTAAGTAACTGAAGACAAGTCAAGCGCTTATTAAGTCATACTACCTTATTGTATGAATACGGTAAGAACCATAAATCATACCTGGTACGAACAAGACAAGGACCAAGAGTTTTACCTATGATTCTTACCCTGGTTAAAATTTTAACCGGTAAGTAAATGTTTAGTGTTGAATTTTTACCGATAAATGTTTATCGAATAAGTGTTTGGTAAACGACTTTTGATATTTATTAAAGATGCTTTTAAAATACTAATATGATATATCACTAATATTTTATAGTTAAATATACATGGTTAAGTTCCAGTGAGAATGAAAGTTAAGGTGACAAATGTAGGAAATAATCTACGCCCTTGAATACATCTTAAAATGAAATATACCGAGATAAGATATATCAAGAAACACCAGATCAATCCCATATAATACATGATTTATAAATAATGTAATAAAAAAATACAAATCCTCTTTTAAATATATTTTAAATTTTAAATATATAATAGTTTAATTTTACAATAAAAAAAATGGGGTGTAGAAAATATCTTGGTTAAATAATTAGAAAATGAGTCGGGAGTTGAACAAGTTGGAAGGTGGGGGCAGCAGTTTGATTGACGGCCTGTGGGAATATGAGATGCCTCTGCACAGTGACACGTGGTTTATCTCCTGACGTGGATCTGGATTTCATCTTCCACCCTAACATTTCCACTTTCATTATTCGTTTTTCTCAATTATATTAACATTTGCCGTCCAATTTTCAACGACACACAATGCATGCATCTTCCCCAACTTCCCAACCCTTTTTTTATTTTTATTTTATTTTCTTTCAATATTACATAAATTATCATATCTAAAAAAAGTAAACTATCATTTTCCTCCCCCATTGTTTGTGAAAGATTACGATTCTGGTCCTTACAGTTTCGATTTTCATCACTATAATTTATAATTTGTTATGTTTTCGTTTCATGATTTATATTTTATTATTATTTTTATTATTAAGATTATGGTGACTTTTTTTAAGAGGTGTTGAAATATAAAGTTTGATTTCATTTTTGATTTTTAAGAGTTGGTACTGAAGTCTGAATCAGTAAGACTGTCTGTTTTTACGTCTGAAGTCTAAAATCTGGATTGGTCAAACTAATGCAAAAATATAAAGAATAAATAGTTTATACAAAAGTATAAAAGATAAATAGTTTTTGCTAGCAATTTTTTTTTAATTAACATGAATATCTAACCCGCTTTGCAAGCTGACTAATCCCAGACCGACCATATGCTTTGCAAATAACCTGAAGTTACCGCATTTGAATGGACCATGGCCACAAGGGGATTTTTATTCCTCCTTGGAATTAAACCTGGAACCTTCAGGTACTTTTCACCTTTGAAGTCAAGCTCAAAGCAATCATGCACCACCCTTGTGGTTTAGGACCTCCAAAATATGAATCATTTCATAAAGGATGGATTAGGATTAAGAGGTGTTAAGGGATACGTTTACTACTTACAATTTCAGAGGACATTTAGAGCTTTTAAGCTCTTATTTGAAAAAACAAACAAATGCTCTTAATAACTAAACGTCTGAACGAATCAGACTTCAGAGATGTTAAGAGATAATTTTGAAAAAATAAATAGATCTTAAATCAATTAAAAATCCTTTATTTAACTTGGGAGTATTTTAGTCTTTTTAACTTTTTTTTGTTTATTAAATATCTTTATTTGGTTTATTTCTTTGGTATTGTTGTCTTTTTTGTATTAATCAAACTATATATTTTTCATGAAAATTAATATATATATAAAATTATATTATTGTTTATGATAAACTAATTAAATATTTTTCATGCGATTCGTTGTTTTGTATACTTTTGTTCATTATAGTTTTAATTTCTTATTAATTGGATTTCTGTAACTAACGTCATTTAACTATAAGTCGTTGAGTTGTGGAGTATCATTTACATGATGATATTTTATTTCTTTTTTCTTCACTAGGGATTAAACGACTCATTTTTATAGGGCCAAAAAATCAACTTTATTGAGTTATTTTTACCAAATAAATGTATGTAATTTTATTAATAGAACGTATAATTTTATAAACTTATTGTAATACGTTTATACAATATGTACATTTATTTTGTATGATTGAATGACTTATGAAACTAAATAATTGTACGTTCTATTAATAAAATTGCATACATTTGTTTGGTAAGAATAACCTAAAAATAGTTAATTATTTCGTTCTATAAAAAAATAGAATCCTTTGGTCTTTAATGAAGAAAAATTAAAATACACTTATGTGAGAGGTACTTAACGGCTTGTATTTGAACGATGTTAGTGAAAAATCGAACCCATAAAAAACTAAAATATTAATGACTAAAAATATATATAAAAACTAGTTGTATTAAAAAATATTTTAATTAGTTTATCATGGACAATAATAAAACAATATAATTTTCTATCTATTAATTTTTTATAAAAAATATATATAATTTTATTAAATCAAAAATACAAAGATACCAAAAAAGAAACCAAAAATATTTTTAATAAATCAAAAAGGAAAAATAAATAAAAAGACTAAAATACCCTTAAGTTAATGGAGAAATTATAACATATTTAGTTTAAAATGGCGTTAATTTTTTAAGAGATGCTGAAATCTGAAGTTTTATTTCATTTTTAATTGATAAAATATAGTGTTGAAGTCTGAAATATGAATCATTAGGATTGTTTGTTTTTATAAACTAATAGATGTATGAATTTGTTTAAATTTGTCAATTTTACAAGTTAGAAAATTAATGTGTTTAATTTATAGATAAATTTATACAACTTCACATTTTATTCATCATCGTTACAAAATTTATATCTAAATTATATAATTAATATTTATTTAAACGAAATGTCATTAATAGTATTTAACACATTTTAATCTTATTAAAATACATCAATTGAGAGAGTGGTGAGGATTAATTTGGTAAGAATCAAATAAATAAATAATCGATTAAGGTTAATTGATTGAGAAACATCGTTACTGAGCATTTGGAGAATAATAAAAGACAAATAAGAGGTTAGTTTACCTCTTATCATATAAGAGGACAATAAGACATACGTACCTCTCAAAAGTTGGAAAAAAACAAACAGTTTGAATAGTTTTACCTCTTAACAAATCAGACATAAAAAACTAATAAGAGTTTTTTTTAAATAAACAAGACCTACCGCACGAAAAAAAAGTAATAAACTACAAATAATATGAATAAAAATCTCAATTTCAAAATCAAGGATGAAACTCGCAATCTTTTTTAAACCATGAGGACAAAAATTGTAGAAAAATTTCCTATTTCATAATTATAAAATATTTATTCAAATAAAAATATGTTTTTTGACAATAAACAAAACTACTCGAATTTAATATTACCTTTAAATTTCGAACATAAATTCATATGCTACATCTTATCTTTTTCTATTCAGCCATTGGACCCCACTCCAATCACGATCCCACACGTCATAGTCTTTTCCTTTTTGCAAGGTATACGCAATAATAATAATAAATAATCATTAGTTTTGGAAGAGGATCTAATGAAAAAAAATTAAAGTTTTGAGAAATGTAATAAAAGGATTTTTATATTTAGATGTATATTAGGGTTGGAATAACCAGATTAATATTTGTATCAAGCGTTATTTAAAAATGGGTTTAAAATTAAAAGTAATTAAGAGTTCAGATTTTTTTTACGCTTTTCACCGTAATTTATTTTTTCACATGATATTTCGATGTATAAAAGTACATATTTAACAACTGAAATAGATTTATCTAAATATATAATATCAGACACTCTTTCATTTTTTAAATATCTAAAATTATTACTTACATTTTTAGAGTAAATTTCATTTTTGGTTCTTATGGTTTGTTAATTTTCTTGGATTGGGTTCTCATAAAAGTTATTGCAAAAGAACCTCATGGTATGCAAAAATACTTAGGATGCGTTTGGTTTGCATGAATGTTTCTGAGAGATTTGAATTTGCATGAGGGATTTGGAGTAGATTGGATTTAAAATCCATTATTGTGTTTGGTTTGCAAGATTTGGATTGGATTTGAAATCCATTTATTCACCTTGGCTAAAAACGCAAGTTTTCACTTTTCAACATTTAGCTAGATTACCATGAAAGCATGAAAGAATTTCAACAAGTAATTCAACTACACAACAACCGATACATGCCTGAAATTTGCAGGTAACATCCTTTATTGTCCCTACTCGACGGATTTTTGATCTAGGCCATCTAAAAATATCGAAGCCTTGGGTTATTGAGAAACGCCAACTTTCTCTTGAACTTGAAGGAACCTAAGGATACGTTGTTTGTGGTCTGCAAAACCTCGAATTGGACAAGGGAAGCGAGGTGCTTTTGTGGATGTTGGAGATGGGGTGGACGACGAGATAAAACGGACGTCAAAAATAGCCTTGATGTAACATTGTGTCTCGTGTGTGTGTGTGTATATATATATATATATATATATAATGTTTTTTTAATTTTGCAATAGAAAAATGTAGAATGAGCACAATACCCTTGATTTAACGATTTTTTTAATAACCTTTTTATAGCGATCCAAACCTAAAAAACAACAAACCACATGGACCAAAACTGTAATTTACCCTACATTTTAAATTGTCAATAATCTCCGTATATAAATAGACGTGTAGTTTTATCCCAAAATAAATACCTAATTTTTTTTCTCCTTCCATTATTAAAAAAAGTAAAAAGAAAAAAGAATAATGGAGGTGTGAGGGGTCCACAAAAGACATTTTGAAATGGTGTATGTGATGAGTCATCATGGGATATTATTACCATATGCCATATACGTAATGTCATGATTAACTACATCATAACATCACATGTGGCATGTTTATTATTATGCTATTTGTTTTTATTTTAAAAATATATATATATTTAATAAAGAGTAAATTATAACTTTTTCTGTTATTTAATTTGTTTAAATATTAAACAAATTTGATTAACTAATAAATAAAAAGTTTAAAAGAAAGTATGAAATAATAACTAGTGAAAGTAAAGTGTATTTAATAAAAACAAGCAAATTGTGTACATAATTGTTATTGGTTTTTGATTATTATATTATTTCACATTATTATCATATTATAACTAATAAGCCTTTAAGGCAGTGTTTGGTACGCATACTGGATGAGACAGGACGGGACGGTACGAGATAGAACAGGACGGGACGGGACAAGACTAATTGTCTGTCCTATGTTTGGTACGACTAGGACAAGACTGGACAAAACTATTAAAATGACCATATTACCCTTAAATGTTGTTCAATATTATTTTATATCATATAATGATTGTAAAATGACAACAAATCAATCAAAATATTGTCATTTTAACTTTAGTCCCATGTTATTACACTTTTTTTGGTGGAACAAGAAATATCAACATTTGTCCCACTAAAATTAAAAATAGTCTCACCTTGTCCCATGTTTTTTTTGTCCATGGCATGCTAAATATGAGACTATTATTTTTGTCCCGTCTTGTCCCATGTAGTCTGCATACCAAATACACCCTAACTGTTATTTTTAATTCATAATTTTCTCGTCTTAAACCAATCGAGTTTTAAAAGGAAGTTAATAAAAATACCAATCAGTTTTTAAAATAAATAAATAAAAACTTTGATTAAAAAATTAATAACTAAAATATCAAGACATTTATTTATTTTAATTTATTATCCGAAGAAATTTAATTGCATTCAAGGAAACAATAAAATAATATTTCTTCATATCAACCCGTTATTTTTATTAAATGCACTTTATTCTTGTTATTCTTTATTTTCATTAAAACTTTAATTTTTTATTAATTAATCAGATATGTTTAGTATTTAAGTTAAAAAAATACACACATATATATATTTACACACACACATACATATATATATATATATATAAGTTGGTTATTATACAACCCTTGTCATTTGTGCAACCAATACAACTCAATCTCAACCGTTCATTTCATTTGATTAATATGTGATTTTATAGAGGTTTTGATTATTTCCTAATATAAAGTATTAATCATAATTATTGAACCGTATTCATCTTCCATAAGTATTTAAATCATAATAAATGAACTCTAATCATTTCCATAAATATTTTAATTTATTGGGTTGCATTGGTTGTACAAATACGATAGGTTGTATTTGAAATAAACCCTATATATATATATATATATATGTGAAGGTTTACTTTGCAAACCATTCATTTAATACAAACCTTACATTCATCCATTTTTTGATTAAATGTCAAGATTGAAACAAGCTAAATAAGTAAAATAAAAGAAAAAAAGAATTCATATTAAAGACACGGAAGGACAAAAAGGAGAAAAACATGTTCTATAAATTTATTTCATTACAACTGTTATACATATGAACATTATGCAATTACATATGACTTATGAACTTGTTTCATTACAGCTGTTATACATATGAACCTGATGCGATCATATATGACCTATGAACCTGTTTCATTATAGTTGTTATACATATGAACCTGTTTCATTACAAACTATCATACATACCTATGAATATAAATTTGTTTCATTACAACTGTTATACATATGGACATGATGCAATTATATATAACTCTGTTTCATTGAACAACTTGAGTTTGTTTTATTTGAAATTACTTTTTTTTATTGAACAGTTTAGGTCTCTTTCATTCGAAATTAGTGCTCTGTATTTGTAAAACAAAATTATTCTACATTTTTTTAAAATGTGACGATTTTTTTCAAAAAATTTAATAGATACCTCAATTAAATATTTGCTAATAATTATGCTAATCAATATATTATCCATGTTTATATAAATATTATGTTGTTACCAAACTTATCTATTAATATTAAACAATTACCAAACATAACTATTGTAAATTCAAATGACCGTAATACCCTTGTAAATATAAAAAAAAACAAATGGATTTATGTGATTGGTTGTAATTAGTTTATAAAGTTTATACAAATTAGGACGGTTTATATTTGATTCTTCATATATATATATATATATAT
>NC_037528.1:4012692-4028738 GCF_001531365.2 Cynara cardunculus var. scolymus
TATGGAAGATGAATATGGTTAATTAATTATGATTAATACTTTATATTAAGAAATAATCAAAACTTCTATGAAATCATATATTAATCAAATGAAATGGACGATTAAAATTGAGTTGTATTGGTTGCACAAATATCAAATGTTATATAATAACCAATCCCTTTCTCTCTCTCTCTCTCTCTCTCTCTATATATATATATATAATTCGTGGAAAAAAAGTAATATTTCTTTATACTAACTGCTTGTTTTTATTAAATGCACTTTACTCCTACTATTCTTTATTTTTATTAATTAATCAAATGTATTTAATATTTAATAAACACACATACATAACTGAGGAATAAAATACAAACTAAATTATTTGTACAAACCGTGAAAATCGTCTATTTCATTGTTTATTTTAATGAATTTTTTTCATAAAATTGTTTGATATGATAAAATTATTTCAAATAATTAATTTCATGATGAAAATGTTTCATATATTTTTTTATATGTAAAAATTAAATTGTTTGATTTATTTTTTATTTTGATGAAATTTGTTTGATAAAATTAATAGAATGAAGATGATAATATCTATAGTTATTTAAAATGGATAATTTGAAACAATTTCATCATTTTAAACAATTTGATGAATTTTTTTACTAAAATAAAAAATGAAATGGATGATTTTCACGGTTTATATAACTAGTTTGGTTTGCAAAATACCCGCCCCCAATATATATATATATACACTAGAAGGGTACTTGTGCAATGGATCGAGACACATTTCGATATGATACGATTTTATGTGGTTTTGAGAAAGCGATAATGCTTTTATTTTTGAATAAAATATAAATTTAAAAATATCATATAAAATTTGTAAAAAAATATATCAATATTAGTATCAAATTAACTATTTAAAATTTTTTGTTTGTGTATTTTTCTTAATTCAATTTTTTATTATAATTTAATTTAACATAACGAAGTAACTTAATTTAGGTTTAATAATATATTTTTTTATAAAAGTAATAATTAACTATTCTGTTATGACTTAATAATTATCCTCATTATATTTTATATTTTTTAAAATGAGATGTTTATCATCTATTTGATTATGTTTATCCGTAGTTAGTTACACATATTTAAACATAGAGCTTTAATAAGTTGTATTTATGCACAATTTACTTGTAATCTTGAATTTTAAGTAATATGCATCAATAAACAATACTTTATGCTTAAAAAATGATTTTTTAGAGTTTTTGTCAAATGTTTTATAATATAGTGTAGATATATATATATATATATTACTATAATATAATAAAGAGAGTAACAAATGAAATTTCGGTTGAAATATTTTATATTTTATAGATCACAAGGACTAGATATGTAATTTGTTCAAGACATTTAACGGTTATTCTTGACGATGTTAAATGCAGCCTGCAGGGATGAAAGCAAAAGAAAAACTACGGAGATGAAAGAAACAGGTTTTAAACCACAGGGACGAAAATGTTAGAAACATCAAACTGCATGGACGAAAATCTTAGTTTACTCTTATGATAAATCTTATCTTATGAAATGAAATAAGAGCAATGTTCATTTATGACCTTCTACGTGATTCTATGTATCTCTGCGCGGTCGAATAAAGATGAGATCTTTATTAAATAGAAATATCTCAAATACCTTGTAAGGGAAACACGTCTTAATATATTTTTTTAAATAAAAAATCAATAGTCAAAATCTTCATATCTTTAATATTTTAATAGTTTATTTATTTTAAAGATTACTAGAAGTATACTCGTACTGTGAATATATTTTTATTTTAATGTTTTATTTTTTTGTCTTAGTTGATGTTATAATATAGTTTTATGTGGTTTTAAAAAAACGATGGTGTTTTTATTTTTAAATAAAATTTAAATATGAAGATATATCATTAAAAAATTAAAAAAAAATAATGATATTAGTACTAAACCAACTATTTAAAATTTCTTATTTTTTTGTGAATTTCTTTAATTCATTTTTTTTTAATTTTTGGTTTAATAATATAATTTTTATAAACATAATAATTAAATATTTTATTATATCTTAATGATTATCTTAACTATATTTTAGATTTTTTACGTTTAAAATAAGATAATTATCCTCTATTCAATTATGTTTATCTGCAGTTAGTTACATAAATTCAAACATTAAAATTTAATAAGTTGTGTTTACGCACAATTTACTTGTAATCTTGAATTTTAAGTAATATGCATACATAAACAGTACTTCATGCTTAAAAAATGGTTTTTAAGAGTTATTGTCAAATACTTTAAAATATAGTATAAATATTAAATTATTCAATATTTTTATAAAATATTATTTTCTTCTTCTATAAATTTAATCTCAATATTTCTTATTATATAGACAAAAAATAATAATTACTCTTTCATAAATAATTATATTTGAAGAATTCTACAAAGTTGAAGACTCTTCACCTTCTTTATTATGAATTTTTCATTTCGGATAAATCCCAAAATTTCTATTTTAAAAAATCTTTTGGAAACGCTCCAATAGTTTACCATTACGATAATTAGTAGCTGGTCCAAGAGAGTGATTAGTCACGTTAAAACTAAGACATGATCCAGAATTCATAGTATAAAAATGATTGAGCTCAAGCCAATCCGTGAGCTAATCAATCTAGAATTCGAGCCCATAAATTAATAGTGCATATGGGTTTGGCTGGACGGTTTGAAACCATTACCCAATTACCTCGATTTAAAAAATTATCACTCGTTCAACCTTTTCCAGTTTATAACCCAACCCATTACTTGTTAATGCAACTGTAATTCATCGAACTACTTACTCGTGCTTGTTATTAGACATTTAGAATTAATAATAAGAATTTTTAATTATTATAATTTTGTTGGGTTTTTGTCGGGTTGGTTTGGCTTATACAGATCTAACACATAACCAACCCTACGCCAATCTTTGTATATTTCATAAACCAATTAAACTCGAGTTAAATTGGGTTGGGTATGCCGGTCTATTCTTCAAGTTGGGTTAGACAATTTGATGGTCTGTTCGGTTTTTTTGTGCACCCCCTACCGTAGAGTATTGAGCTCGAACTCGAACATTGGAAAAATATTTGAGTTTGATTTCTATTATGAAAAAAGTTATTCGAGTTTGAGTTCAAACCTGATAACATTTTCTCAAGCCGACTTTAAATGATATGAAACTTTAAAAATAAATATTTTAGAAAAAGAATTAATATTTTAATAAATAAATAAAATCTATTAAAAATGAATGTAATTATTTTAAACTTTTTAATTTTTAATTCTTTATTTTAGAGAAATTTAACGAACACTGTGTTAAAAAATTCAATTATTGAGAATCCTCAACAATATTTGAGATTTGGAAAATTGGTGGGAAGATGGGGGGGTGAAAGTAATGGTTTTTGGTTTGTTTTGTTAATTAATGAGTGATTATTAAAGGGTTAATAAGAGACTGGGGCCCACCTTTACCCAACTTCGGTAGCACTATCATCAACCAGGTGACACGTACGTGTTGTTGTTGTGTGCTGTCCACCCAACTTTTATAAAATTACTTATTCACCCCTACTGCGTCAACTGACGGAACACCACACGTGATTGATGCTTCAAATTCAAAAGCATCAGACTTCCGTTAAAGTGAAAAAGAAGGTCCACGGAACCAAATGGAGACACGTACCCAACCAAACATACATTCCGTCTTATACACCCCCTGTACTATTGTATAGTTGGCATCTTTGGTCCACGGAACTTAGAGGTTACAGAAATAGTCCTCAAGTGAACAGTTCACTAACAATTTGGTCACCTCTAGCAATGTATACAATTTGGTCAAAACTATAAGAGGCTTTTACTTAATGACTTTAACAAAAATACTTTGAGGTGTTTAGGATTGTTTATTTGAAATAATTTATGTTTTTTTATAAAAGTTTTTATTAATTTATTATAAGTTAAAATGATTTAACTTATTGAAAAACTTTTTATTACCAGTTTGATACCAGTATAAGTTGTTTATCAAAACACAAAAAAATGCTTAATATTTGTGTCACACCGGAATAAGCGAATCTTTTTAAACCACATATATATTTATTTTATCATTATATATTTGTTTATTTATTTTAAGACATCTTATTATCATACATTTTAGACATAGAAATTAATCATAGATTTATTGAATTTAGACACGCTTTAACACTGCCTGTTGCCAACCAACAAAAATGAGAAAAACATAGTATAAATACAATTATTGCCCTCCATTTTCAAGTAGTTACGTCATTCTTTTGATACTTTACGACCATTTATTCAAACCCAACGTTTAATATGTCAAATAAACAATAAAGAAGGCCTTAATAAAAAACACACACACATACACACACTTGACAAGGTGAAGGATCGTGTGAGAATGACAGTAATGGTGAAAAACGTAAGAATATATTTGAATCCTTGATCACTTTTAATCTTATGCCACCGATGAATTGTAGTTTAGAAGATAATTGATCCAATGCATCTCGGTGTACCTCATTAGTGATGACAATCAATTAGGATTGACCCAATAATGAAGATCCATTTTTACGTTTCTCAGCATACCTTCACTTCTCACCGAAACCCAATCCCACTTGACAAATGGGTAAATATATGATATCCATGGACATGACATCATATATACAAAATATAGTTCTGGAATTATTTTTTAACTTTTTTTTTTTCCGTATAGTGATGTCATAGAAATTGTCACAATTTTTAAGCATTTATTAAATAAACATGACAATTTGTATCTACTGGTGTCAATAATTATGTAAATTTTATATTTTAAACAAATAATTATCAGATAAGGGGTTCAAAATTAATGATTGATATGGCTTATGATTTATGTTCAATGATTATGACATTAGGTTTGAAGTTTGAACTGTATGCTTGATGTTGGCCCATATATTGTGTACTTAATATTTGCCCATATTGAGATGGCCCAAAAACATGTGGTTTAAAAATTGTATTTAAATTATAACATTAATATAAAGAATAAAGTTTAATTTTAGTCCTTAACGTTTATAATTTTCAACATATATCATTCTTAAGCTTTAAAGACTTATAAAGTAAGGATATTGGAATCATTTTCATCATTTTCTTAATTTTATATTAAATTTTAAAAAAACACGTTATACTTTAATTTTAAATTGTAAAACAGAAAAAAGAAAACCTCAACACCACATCTCTGCAAATATACACTTTTTTAATTTCCTCCCCCTTGATGGTCATGGGATCGATGGGGTAGGGGCCACTTCAGAGGGTGGGTCTATAATGACGGCGCGATGTCATTGCCAATCCACAAATGATGGTGTTGAGATCGGTACAATAACTATAATAGACAACTAAAAGTGACATACAATATTTTATTTGTAATGATGATTGTTGTTGTTGTTGTTGTTGTTGATGCTTGTTGTTGATGGTTGTTGCTGCTGCTGCTGCTGTGTCAGTTTTTGGACATTTGTTTTGGAAATAAACTAGTTGAAATCGGAAGGTTTAATCTCCAATTGGGAGAGTGAAGTTTTGATTAGCCGATAAACCTCCAAAATATTTTGTCCCGGTTGACATTTGATACTAGTCTATCCCAGATGATTATTTCCTTTTGCCTTTTCATGTTTCTTTTATTTTAGTTTGCATTTCATTTTAATAGTCATTAATTTATTAAAATCAATTTTCATGTAGACAATCTATCATCGATAGTATTTAGTAGGTTATTATTAGAAGGTGTTTGGTTGAATGTATTAAGCAGTAATTAATGAAAATGAAAAAAAAAAGTTATTTGATATTATATAATATAGTGGACTTATTCCTCCATAAGCCCAAATTTTCGTTCCAGATTAAATAGGATGAATGAAAATTCATTCCATTTTCATTCTCTATTATTTTCATTTTCTTTCCACAACATGAACCAAACAACCCATTTTCTTAGAGGCCGTTTACCTAAATGCTTACCTGATAAGTACTTACCGTTAAGAATCAACATTATAATTTATTTTACCGGGTAAAATTGTAGTACATCAAAACGTATTTATACAACAATTTACCTGGTAATCGCTTACCCGGGTAAGAGTCGTCATCCTTACTTACCGCGTAAGACTCCATCTTTATCATCGCTCTTACCGGGTAAGATTATTGCCCCTTGCCATGTTTATTCGGTGTGAGTAAGTACTTACCAAATAAGTGTTTAATAAACGGCCCCTTAGTATTTGAAACGTATGCAATGACACCATGATTAAAATGATAACGTTAGATCAAATTAGACCACCATTTACTCGACATATGATGTCTAAAGATCAAATTTTGTTTATGGCAACTAGGGGTGAGCATAGGCGGGTACCCGCCCTTTTTGACAGGAACCGGAACCGGAACCGGAACCGGCGGTTCGTGAGATATTGGAACCGGAACCGTCGGGAACCTGTTCCGATTCCGGTTCTGGATACCCGCTTCCTAAAATATTAAAATTTTATTATTTAGAAATAAAAAATAGAACATTGCCAAAACACTAAATAAATAAGCAAGAATACAAATTATACAGAATAATTGTTACAAATATTGTTTAACGATTACAAACTATAATAGATTAATAGAAAATATTCAAAGTTTAACGATTACATACTATAATGGTAAATGTTCAAAGTTTAACGATTACATACTATAATGGTAAATGTTCAAAGTTTAACGATTACATACTATAATGATAAATGTTCAAAGTTTAACGATTACATACTATGAATCAAAGTGAATACACAATTTGAAAAAATACGAATCATTTTATATGGAGAATTTAGATGAATAATGAAGATGACGACGTGCTTTCAAGATGTAAACCTAATATAAATTTGGTATTACAAAATAATAAATATTTTTTTACTTGAAAAATACCGGGTACCCGGTGGGTAACGGTTCCGAAAAATTGAAAACCGGAAACGAAACCATTCTCAATCGGTTCCGTATTTTAGGAACCGGAACCACTCATATCGGTTCCGGTTCCGAAACCGGCAGTTCCGAGGCGGTTCCGATTCCATAGTCGGGTACCCAGTTCCGCTGCTCACCCCTAATGGCAACTATATATTATTGTGGTTTTGAAATAATAAACACTTCATGTTAATTAGCTTTTTCTTCAAGGCTAAAAAGCGTCACTCATAGCTATATAAACCCAAAAAAGGTGAAATATTTTAAACATCCATTGATAATCCATAAAATACCATCCTATTTTTATATTTTTCATTATAATATTATATTTCTAGTTTTATTTTATAACAATGTATTTTTAAATTATTTATATTAAGACATCGTATTTTGAAGAATTTATCTATCATAGCATTATGTAACTTTTTATTTCAAATTTACCCATCATACCATGTCACCTTACTTCCACGTAAGCTGTCTACATGTACCATCCCGTTGATGTAACATTTCTTATTATAAAATTATACTTTCAAAATTATTTTATTATAGTATCATCCGTTCCTATTACAAAATTGTACTTTTATTTTTAAACATTATACATTTAATCATACATGTTTATCTAAATTTAGTAATGTTTCTAATCCTAAATTTCAATTAAAAATTTAGTCTACCAAAATCGAATTATAATAATAGGTAACCTTTTGATTTGAATTAAGATTACATGACATAAGTTTGTCCTTGTCCATATGAGATGTCCATATAAAGTTTTGTTCACGTGACGTTTCTTATTACAACATTATATTTTTATTTTTTTTTCATTATACATATTACCATAAATATATTAAATGTATTAGAAAGTTTCTAAATTATTCGTTAATATATCAATATTAAGAAGATTAGTAAAACATAACCTATCTTGCTAACATTTAAAAAATATATTTTTTGGAAAAAGGAAATAAGAATTGTTAGGTTTTTTTTATCAAAAAAATATTTATCTTTTAAAAAATATATCATACTTGTCTAAATTTATTTTACTTGATATATAAATATATCAAATTAATTAGATTTTTATTGAATTATTCACTAATATAAAAATATTAAGAAAACTTAGGAGACGTTTGGTTCGTCGGAATCTGGTGAAATTGAAATGGTCAATTCCATTGACCGAATTCCATTCCAATATTTGGTTACCCATGGAATGGAATTCAATTCCAAAGATTTCATCATTTGAGGATTTCACCATTCATTCCTAAAACTGATGGAATTGAAATCCATTCCATCTGAAAATGTGTAAATGACAAAAATACCCTATGATTAGAGCTTGCTTCTGATTTTTGTTTTTCAAACACCAAAATCAAACCGATTACTGCATGCTTCTGATTTCTGGTGATGATGCTCTCGATCGATTACTGCTTGCTTCCAATTTCTTCATTAAATGTTCAAACAAACCAGATCTAGGTTCACTCTCGCCAACACCCTCTAAACCCCTTCCCTCTTTGAAGCTTCAACCTTGCAACTCCATAAATCTAAAACCAAATCTGAGAACGAGAAAAACCTAAAACGAAAAATGGGTTTTGCGGTGGTTGTGGCTGCAACGAAAGGTAGAAGAAAAGGCGAAAGGGCAATGACCATGGAGGATGGAGAGGGTGGTTGTGTTCCCATGATGATTTTTTCCAACCAATATCCGACGAAAGCAGTGGAGCATGATCATGGTATGGGAGGCCAGAGATAGAAGGGCGGATGGCATGGGAGGTCGGAGATGAGAGCATATAAGTGCGGGGTGAGAATGGGGGTCGACTAGGATGAGAGAGATTAAACATTTTAATTCATTTATGAGATTTAATTAAAAAATTTATTCTCCAATTAAATGTTAATTTTATTGTTATTTGTAATTAATTTTTTTTTATAAATATCAATGAAAGGGTATTTTTGTTTTTTTTCATCACTCCATTCCAATTCTGCTGCAAACCAAACAGGAAGATTTCAATTCATTAGACATATTAAATTCCATTCCTGCCAACCAAACACTTGGTCAAACATGATAACATTCCATTCCAATTTCTTCAAGATTCCAATTCCTTTGACAGATTTCATTCATTCAGAAATCATTTTGCGAACCAAACGCCCCCTTAGAGAGAACAAATTATCTCGCTAACATTTAAAAAAAGGTTAAAATATATGTATTTTTTTTAACAAAACAAAATAAGAAGTGTTACCTATTTTTATAAACAAAATAGTTATTTTGATAATAATATATTGTATTTATTTAAGTAATATTCTACTTTAGAATAATTTATGTGCAATTAAATAAGGAAACGTTATAAGAAATTGAAATGTTTTTTTCCTGATCGTCACAAGGAAATAGTGAAAATCATTAAAAATAATTTGAAAGAGGTTTTCCTTTATTTTGTTTATATCATGAAAATGATGTGTCATTTTCATTTAAACCAAGTAAACAACAAAATGTAAGAGTTTAACCGGTTTAAAACGTAGTAAGTTACCCATTGCAATAATAAGTAGATTTTTCAAAGTAATTTAAAAATATGTTAATTAATGTATAAGAAAAAAATAAAAAATACAATGATGTAAAAAGAAATTTTATAAAAATAAGTTATGGTTTCATTTAACCCTAGAAAATTCTGAACTACAACTCCTTTTCAGCCTCGTAAATTCTATGGTGGTAGCAATGAATTCCCCAAGGCAAAAACGAAACCGATTTTACATGCCAATGTGTTGCCCAATACATCTTTCTTTGCTCCTACACCACCTCTAATTAGAAACCCTAAACACACCTCTATTATCAAGAACTCAAACTAGACCACAAATCCCTAAAAACCCATGTAGAAAAGATTGGTTTTCAGCAAGTGAACACATCCAGGAATGGAATAAATTTGATGGGTCACCTTACATTATTAAATTCTCACCATAAATAGACATATTCTTAGCTTCTCTGCGATACCCATTAAGAACAACACATGTTACATCACTTTCTCTTTCTATTTTTGCAGAACTCAACTGAAACAAACTCAAAATGGGATCTTAATTGGCACAGCATCTGTTATCTGCAAGAACCTTCGGTAATAACATATAGCTTACCCACATCTAGTTAGGGTTTTGGGGGGACATTAAAGTTTATATATAGGGTTTAACATTATACATTGAGGCTACGTTTCGCAAATTCTAACTGATAAGCTAGCTAGCTAACTACCGGTGCAAAAGCTAATTGTCGATTAGGAAACGGTCTCTTAGTTTAAAAGTTAGTTGATATATTAATAGTGAAAACTAATAAGATAAGTTAGGCGATAATGTAAACCATTTAAATTGAAATAAAATGAGTATTTAATTTATGTAAAATATAACGAAAATAATTGAAGGAAAAACCTTAAAGGACAATTTTTTTAAAAAGATGGCTTAATTGCTATCAATAAACATAAAAATAACTTGTGGTTTTTAGAAATGGTCTTAATATATATATACATAAAGTGAGAGGGGTTCAACCTTTTTTGCTCGTGTTCTTACACAAAATTTGGTTTCATAAGATGCTAGAAATGTTAATAAAATACTTTGTAGAATTTAAGTTAGGACAAAATCATAAAGCGTCATATTCCAGTATTACAATAGGTTTATAGGATGTTTTTAAGCGTTTTAATAACTTTTTAGAATGCTTTTAAAATGAAATGGCGTATTAACAAGTTATTTTACATAGATACTATTTAAAAAAATAAGTGTCCTATAGAAATATGAGTTTATATTGAAAAAGTTCCAAAAAACTTGTTAGAACACCAAACAAAAATGTATATATACACCCTTGTATGGGTGACAATTTTGTACCAAACAAAATCAGCTAATATGTGTATCAACTGTAACAATTAAATCGGTACAAATTATAACTAGCTGATTATACCGCATCAAGTATTTGAACTTGGTTGGTATGTGGTATTGAGTATCATGTACCACGGTAATAACATGGAACCAACTTATTTAATAATTTAAGTAATTTTTAGTTATATTAGTTGATAATATTAATTTTGAGTTTTAAAATTTGAAATAAAAAAATTTCAATTCTTTTTAATTATCTACCCTTGCTACCTAAAGACCCTAAACCCTAATCCAATTCTAATTCTAACCCTAAAGGTCTAAACACCTCAATCATCTCCAACGGTTGAAGAAACGGTCTCTTATTTTGAACTAGTTTTTTTTTTTTTTTTTTCCATATATTGAATATTAAACGTTGCTACATTTTACATTTTTGTTTGATCATTTGAGCATTTCGAATTATTTTATTTTGTTTTATGTACATAAATTTGAAATTGGTACATGATATATAATTTTAAATACCAATTATAATTGATTGGTACATAACAAAAGGTCCACCCCTACACCCTTGGCTCTAATACATACAAAAAGGACAATTTGGTGGTTAGACTTTCATTGTTACTTCGTTTAGAATAAAATTGTATTTTTGGATCATTGCATGAATTTTATACATTTCATATTCCATTGTATTTTTAAGTTAAAAAGCATTTATTTGTTTACAAAATTAAGGTTGCTGCCTGCTTTTTTTCATATACAGGATTAATTTGTTTATTTTTTTCATCATAATTAATTTTAATCAAATAGTTAGCTAATAATTAAAGTAATTAATTGATCAAACATCAAGATGTCTGGTACGTACGTAGTATGCAAATTACAATTAATTATATACAGATAGATAGGTCCGTACGAGAACAATATCCAAATAAGAGAATAAAAACACGATCAAAACACATGTGATTCATGCGACTTTGACTACGACACTATTAGAAAACTATGTATTAACAACGAGAGATTTGTGACGTACGACTTTCTGGTCAATCCGTTTGTTATTAGCGAAAATAGCGACGGATTAGCCAGGAATTGACTACAAAGCCATATGTCACTAATCTCTCGCTAATTTAGGGACAAATTTAGTAACGGACATGTGACACCTATCACTAATTAGCGAGAGATAATTAGTGACAGATATATTTATTTTTCTTGTTTTCTCATTTGTATGTGTTATGTGTACACATCTATATGTGTTATATGTACCCGTCGGTCCGTGTTATGTGTATGTGTGTTGCTAGCTTGCTAATCACAATTGGATCTATGTAACTATTGTTGTATATATGTGTTGTATATATGTTTATATGCATGTGTATATATGAATGTATGTATATTGTTTGGTAACCACATACAAATAGGTGACAAGTCACTATTGGTGTTATTGGCCTTAAATGAATCTTAATGGGCCTTATTGGTTTTATCGAACCCAATAGACTTCACATACATACGTATATATAGTGGGACTTAGGGGCCGTTTACCCAAATGCTTACCTGGTAATTAAGCGCTTACCAATATGAGTCAACACTAAATTTATTTTGATGCGCAAGATTTTAGTATATCAAAACATATGAAATACAACAATTTACTGGGTAAGCGCTTACCTGGGTAAGAGTTGTCATCCTCACTTACCGGGTAAGACTCTCCATCATTCTCATCGCTCTTACCCGGTAAGATTCTTGGCCATTTTCATGTTCATCCATTGAGGAAATTTATGCATTAAACACTTACCAAGTAAGTGTTTGGTAAACGGCCTCTTGGTTGGCTTTAACGGACCAATTTAACTTTTCCACCCACGGACTATCCGTGACGGATCCGAGCTCTAGCGACGGCTTCGTCCGTCGCTAAGTGCTGCTCCGTTTTGTAGTGTGAGGTCGCAGGCCATGTTAGGCCATGTTGCCCACACACGAAGGTCGAAAACTGTTGGACATTGATGATTAAGATAAAGAAGAAAGGAGGTAGAAAAGATGATTACACAGGTAAGTTTTGGCATTCTACTGGAAGTCCATGGCATGTAGCTCACCAAACTGTCACTTCTTTTTATCCATCACAGTGAAAACTTGTGGCTTCTTGGTTGTAGTTTACGTCGTCCAAATAAGAATCTTGAGATAGCTCAAAAACCCATAGCCAAAAATGGCTTATTACTCACAAAACCGCATACCATACGTTTCAAATTTATGGCATTGTTGCTTGGTCTATGTTTTTTGCTTCTCCTAAAGAAAAATACATATGTATATATTAAATATTAATTATACATAGCAGGTTGGATATTCAGGTTAATAAAAAAAAGTTAGTTTGTATATTTTACAACAAACCATCATAAAATAATTATTCTTTAATTCATCGTCACAAAGGTTAAGTTTGTTTTTGTATTATCATTTGATTTCTAATTTTACACATTGTTAGGTATCATTTCTTTTCTTCTTTTTTGGACTTTTGTTTCATCTTGTTCAACCAATGAAAATTAAGACACATCAAAGTTTTATATATTCTAGGTTTACTTTATTTAAGTACACATTCTCTTTCTACTGATGTGTAATTATGTGACTAATGGAGAAGAATGAGACGTCAAAATTTTGGACGAGATTTTTTATCCTAATATTGTCGGTGGCATATCTAGATTGTCGTACCCCAATGAATTTGGTTATCGGTAATCCGTAGTTATGGTCATTACACGCCTTGCCGCACTCCCTAGAAATTGAACGATGTATGTTAAGTTTTGAAAACGCTTGGTTTAAAGATCCGACAAGCTGTAAAAACTAAACATTCTGCTTCCTGATTACACAACAATCATTCTCAATGCAGCAAATTCTGAAGGGATTATTGAGGTTCCATGTGATCCATCAAATGGGGGGTTGTTTGCTATATCAACCAACTCCATTGATTACTTGTGTTCTTACAAAGTAAATATGTTGATTAGTTTGAAAACGAAGTATCAAATACAACTATTTAAATGTCGATAACAAGAGTTGAAGAGTTCGAATAAGGAAATGGAGATTAATCAATACCATTTTGATTTATTTCACACATAATTATAATCAAAAGACAAACTAGAGAGAAACTGATGAATTAATACATAAGTGCTTCCTTTAACTTGTTTCTAGTTAATCTTAAAAGATTTAACAAAAGATCGATTCAAGATTGTCAAATTTCTACTTCACTAATTAATTTCTTAGTAATCAGGAAGCATTCGCTAATTATGTAATTAACCCTATAGCTACTTCCTTAGCTTAATTAGTGTTGAATGATTCACCTTGCAAGCTAGCTAGCTAGCTAGCCAGCCAGCCTCAGCTCAAGATCTAACCCTTTCATGGAACCGGCCATGACCGGCGGTGTAACAGCCATCTTCTGCCTCTTGTGAACAGAAGAAGTCGTATTTGAACATGAATCCAGGTGATCAAACCCTAGAAACAAATTTGTTTCAACATCAGTACCATTGCCTTGAGCTACTACCAACACTTCGTCATAAACACAACTCTTAGTGTCGGAATTGCTATCAAGACTTTCTTGACCTAATGCTGGTATTAAAGAAGGTGTATCAGGGTCTAGAGACTCCAATGATGAATTACAGAGACTCTGCTTATTATGGTTTTGTTGTGTAATAGTGCTAGTTGTACTAATAGGAGCACTACTGGTACCATTAACAGTCTGCTTCAGCTTGGCTCTTTCTCTTCTGTGGACATTCATGTGACCACCTAATGCTTGAGCTGACCTGAACTCTCTTCTACAAAAGCTACAAGAATAAGACCTCGGTGGCCATACGAAACCCCCAAGAGGACCTCGAGCATCTTGTGCGAATGCTTGTTCTTCCCATGAGTAGCTTGACAATGGATTCATAAGGATTTTGTTGTTCTTGCTCTTCGCCAACATCAAGTATTGTGAGTATTGCTCCATTTTCAAACTTCTTGAGAGAGAAAGAGACATATAGCGATTGGTCAGTCAAGACCTTATGTTGGTATGCAGAAGAGTGATAGATATTCATATACTTATAGCTGGATGAGAGAGAGAGGTTCGGGTGGTGTTCTATATTTTGTTGATATTGAATGCATGAAAGCTACTAGAGAATCTCAAAGAAGAGAATAAGGGTTAGATGAAAAGGCCATATACGTTGGTTTTTAGAATTGAAGAGAGAGAGAGAGAGAGGAGAGAGAGGTGTAGTTGCTCTAGTTTGGCCGTTTCAATGGAGGGTACTTGAGTTTTTTTAGTTAAAGGTTGATAAACAGTCACTGTCCTCTAACTAAAACCCTTACCTCCATATATCATACGGTTATTACATATATACGTACATATATATGTAGGTTGCTGTATATGCATTTATGGTCATCTCATGGAACTATTATTTATTCCAAGCTCACTCTAGGGTTCATTTTAAAAACCCCCAAAAATAGGGAATTAATTTACCAAAGAATTTTTACACAAACGTAGCATATCAACCAATCAGATATTGTCATTTGTAATTATTTTTGGGTATATATTGACCGTTTTCAAAAGATGAAAACGCGTCGGGTACAAGTTTACGAGTTGTTTATCGGTACCATAAAAACCATATTTTTTGTAATTATTTTTAGATGTATATTATATTATATTAATTATATGGTGCCACCGTATAGAAAATTTTCTGGGTCCGTCCCTGACCTAGTCCATAAAATGATGTTGTAGTAATTTACAAATGCCAACAATTTTTAACATTAATTAATTAATACTTTAATGGGTTCTTATATTAATTTATATTTTGTGAGCAATGGGTCGAGATAATATATTGACAACATGGTTTTGTTTGTAGCACCGGCCATTTTCTTAAATGTTCAAGTTAAAATTTAAAACAATTAAATGGTATTTATCTTTTTGTGCACGTCCCAATTCAGTTTATTAATCTTTTTAATTAAGCTCAAAGTTGAATTCAAAGTCAAAGTAAACGATACAACTAATATTTTACTATTTTTATAGCTAGTCGTTTATTTTGAGAATGTGCAATTAATTTTGGAAGGATATATATTAAGACCATTCAAGATTATATATATATATATATATATATATATATATATATATATATTTGTTTTTTATAAAAATTACAATAAATTATTAAACGGCCACTTTTCGTAGACAAATGATGCAATGAAATCAAAGAGAACGACAATACATCTATATTATATTATTTGATTTTTTTTTTAAAAACTATTTTTTATGCATAAAGTATTGTTTATTAATATATGTTACTTAAAACTCAATTACAAGTAGATTGTGCGTAAGTA
>NC_037528.1:4028903-4049763 GCF_001531365.2 Cynara cardunculus var. scolymus
ACATTGATATATATATATATATATATTTAAAATTTTATGATATCTGTAAATTTATATTTTATTCAAAAATAAAATCAAATTATTGCTTTCTTAAAACACATAAAATCGTATTATAACATCTACAGAGACAAAGAATAAAATAAAACATTAAAATCGAGATGTCTCTCGCTGCATTGCGCGAGTACCCTTCTAGTAAAATTGTATTGGATTTGGTTCGAGTTAATAATATTCATTTTTTATTATTTTTGAGGTTCATAATTTTTGAACAAATTTGTTATTAAAGAATTTTTATGTTAATCGGAAAATTAATAAGACGATCAGAGTATAAATAAGTCTTCTCATGAACTATTCATTACGATAAAAACTCGTATACTTATATGAAACACACTGAATGATAGATTTGGAACTGAATTCATATTTAGTTACCTTTTATTGAATCAGTGAATAGATCATTACTCACTTGTTCATTAATTTTATAATGATTGAGGTAGTGTTCTTTGTTTGTTTCTTTAGTTAATTTATTGAATGGTTCAATTATTCATTTAGATTCGTTTTAATTTATTAAAAGTGTTTATTTGTCCATTTTAGTAAGGCTTAATGGTTAAGTTTGTCTTTATAGCGATTCCCACATTCTATTATACCCAACCATTTAGGTTATTATTATTGAATTTGTAGTACTCATTGCTTGCGTCCCTCTGATCCATAATTGGGCATCATGCAAAACCTTTTATTTGCATGAACCAGACAAAACTTTAGTTCTATCAAAAGGTTGGCGTAGTCCATATATAAAAGAGCGTCCTCTATAGTTTAATTTGAACCGAGTCTCTTTCAACACTTTTTATATTAGCCTTTTAGGCAACAAATGTAAAGTCATTTGACATCCCTAAAAGGGCAAAATAGTTAGTGCTTAATTAAGTTGCCGATTACAAAACACTTATCTAAGTATACATGATTTCACACTCAAAGATAGCGACCATGGTAAACGTTAGGTAATTCTGAAGCAAATCATGAATACTTATGACGCAAAAGACACTATTAGAAGCTAATAAAAGCAATTGTAAGGGTTGTTTCATTACAACGTAAAAGATGATGTTGTGTGCCAAAATTTCATTGTACATCTGAACAACGGTACTTTTGAGGCTCTAAGCCAAGTTACCGACTAGGTAAGCAAGGGGTTGTAAGAGACATTTAACAACAGAAATGTCTTCATGTACAAGGAAAAAAAGTTTATCGACATAAGATGATATGAGTGTGCGTGAAGGGTAGGGATGGGAAAAAGTAGACAAGTATATAAAATTTATGATGATATACTTGTTTGTGTTTAAATCAACTGTAGATGACCTTATTACTGGTCCCCTTTTACAAGAACAGACTAATAGGATCTGCTTCGTATCCAATAAGCCTTTATACTTAAAAACCCATTGTTATAGGTAGAACTCTTTATGTTGGATTGATCATAATGATAAGAATTCGCTTTTAATGTTATTTGGAATTGGAGCCATTAGTAAACTCAATGTAAGACAAACAATGGACTTTTGAGTCTTTGAGAAATACGATGATCGTTTGCAATTGCATAACAAATGAAATGAATATGAAGTGTTGTTTGATCCAATTAATTTGCCATACTACTATTTTGGGCCTAAATATCTACTTGGGCCTTTATTGGATTAGAATCAAAATTTCAACCATGTAATGTAAAGTATGTTTATATTTTGTAGCCCACGTAAACGAGGAAAGTAGAAACAAAGGGTAAAACGAAAGTGATTTTTTCTTCCAACAAACAAAATTTACACAAGGACGGTGAAAAAAATCCATGGAAATAGAGGTAAAAACACATAATATTTGACATCCTCCCGAAAAAAGAAAAGAAAAAGATACTGTTATTTCCCTTAAAAAAAGGTTTAGAACGTATAATTGCAACTTCCTTTCATCAAGAGACTGTTCCAAACCACAATCAGTGCCACCTTTACGCACGCTTTCTATTCCGCACCTTTTTTACCTGCAAATATTAAATAACTTACTATTTTGTCCTAAAAAAATATGTGCTTTATATAAATCCTTATGAAGGCTGAATTTGGTTTGGATTTGAATGGTATGAAAATGGGAAGTTGGAATTACCGAAGAATGAACCCCTGTCAATGGAATCCTTGTTGGCATCACCAAGAGCCGCAGTTGCCAAATAGGTTTCAGCCAATTGGACTCTCTTGACGTTATCTTGTTCCTGAACCAGCATGTTCCCGTACTCCAGGAGCTTCTCGATCGTCATCTTCGGTTGCTCGAACGTTGGTGGCCCTTCCCTTGAGTTCACTAGCTTCTTTCCAATCCCTTCCACTCCAACGCCTCCGATCCAATTCCGGACTTCATCATCGTACACTCTTGCCCTCAATGCACCGAAGAAATCTAACATTAAACAAAGCAAAATTGTTCATGTTAACTAATTCATCTGTGATTTTATCGGGTTTGGGGGTTTACAATCTTATATAATTTACCGATGGATTGGCCTGGGAAAGTGTCGACAAGTTTCACAATGTCGCTGTCTGCAATGTTGTCGGTACGGAAGATACCGATACACACTCCAATTCGGTCTTCTCTGGTGGGGGCCCAGTAGAATTTTTCCATACGACCGTCACGGATSAGGGGAGCGTASAGKGTTGAGAAGTCGTTWCCGGTGACGATGATSGGGACACGWGSGTTYTCYTCYTTGTTGTACATWCCKGGGAGTTGRACGTTGGTGGGGTTRTCGGCGATGTTCATGAGGGTGGCGTTTACCATCTGGTTGTTGACAGTGTATTGTGTTGTTCCACCCATTCTACCTGCACCGGCATCCAGATCGTTGATGAAGAGACAACACATTTTCCCCTTCTTGATGATGTCCGCCGCCTCACGGTACCGTTGCCGGATCAGTTTGGCTGGCTCTCCGGCGTTCCCACTTTCCAATTCTCCGGCACTCATCATGATCGGTCTGCCAAATTTAACACACCCATCAACTCAAAAAATTAAAATCATGATGTTTGACTTTTAGATTGACTTCAAAATTGACTCGATTTCTTGAAACGAAACTTACGTGATTCCCATCTTGGCAAAAACAAGTTCACATTGGAAAGATTTGCCCTGACCTTTGCCTCCCCAGACACCAAGAATTAGAGGAACCTGCACAAAGTAAAATTTTCAGAAAATGGAAGATGATTTATGATGGCTTTCTTGAATTTTAGCAATAAGATTGCATTAGAAATGAACCTTGATGTTGGGCAAAGTCAAGAAGTTCTTGGTGATGTGAACAACAAGCTTGTCCATGAAAGCCGGTGCGATGTAGAATCCACCCATGTTGTTGTCCAAGTTGTATCTATAGATTCAATGATCAAACAACAAGAACATAATCAAGATCTAATCGAATTAATTCTTTTCAGAACTAATCCCGGCAAATTGTTGTGTACGTATTGCATCGAACAGGACCTCAACCACTTCGCAACAACCCTAGTGGTTTGAATTAATTTGTTGGTTAATTAATGAAAGGATCAATGGGAGTAAGTGGTAGATTACGTACGTTTTGAGTCCAGTGCTGATATACTCGTAAGAACTCATGACGGCGAAGTGGGTGCCGGCGTCTTGTGGAGCCTGGAAGAGCGAGTCAACCATACCCTTACCTCTGGTGATATCTTGTTGATCATCGGATATATCGTATGCAAGTCCCTTCCATTTATCTTTGTCAGTCTGCTGGGTTTCTTCGATCTCTTTCTCAGCTGCCAAGATTTTGAAGGAGGAATACTTGTTGCTGTTGATATTGGTGAATCTTGAGTTCACTATCTTCTTCAAGCTGCTACCCAAAAAGGTGGAGCTAGGAACTGCAGCAACACCACTGCTTCCATTCAAGCTCAACTGTCATCGATAACAATGGCGGATTATTTAATAGAAATTACAAAACACCCTTTACAGATCCATATAAGGGGAATTGAATGAGAGAAGAAGTATTACCGGAGCTCGGTTGACGGCGACTCCAAAGGTTGAGACGGCGGCGGCCATGGATCTCCGATGAAAGTGAGGAGATGATGAGTAGTGGAAGTGAGGATGAGTTTGGAGAATGGTTTTGTGACTTATAGTGGTAACGAGTGACCAGGATTCGAGAGGAGGGAAAGGATTGGCTTTTGAAGGTTAACGGCCACATAATCAAGATTGAACACCATGACACGTGGCATCCAAATAATGACTGTTGGATGTGAATTTCGAGGTTAGCCTTCAATCTTTCCAAGTCCACACAAAATCTTTGGCCTCCATCCTTCTTTTCATTTACCATTTTAATACATTGTTTTTATTCTTATATTATATGATGAAAACTAATTACCAGATTTGTTCATTCCATACACCATAAAATTAAAATTAAAATTAAAAGCAAATATACTTTTAAGGATTTGAAATATGGTTTGTACAAAAGGTACTAATGGGCCTCGTAAACCCAGTAATGGGGCCAATAAGCCCATCTAGTATGAACCGGGTTGGGCTTTTATATTTTTTAAGTAAAGTAGTTAACTATGTTTCCTTTCTTGTGTTTTTAGAATTATCGTTTTCGTTGTACTATGTAATTCGTTGTCGTTTTTGGCCATGTGGCTTATAACTCATTTCTGTTTGCATGGTTGACGATTAATTTTTGTTTTAGTGCCTCATACTTAACATTACACACTGAAGGTGTTAGTCTCGGAGACGGAAATAGTGAGGAATTCCAAACCGTAAGGATGAAACGTAATTTTAAAAGCACCAAGATAAAATCACAATTTATAAAAAACGACATGAACGAAAAATACAGTCTACTTTTGATTTGTAACAAATATTAGAGTTGATGGAAAATTGGAGTTCCTAAGTTCAATGAGGCCTCCCACGTAAAAAATATGCTCAAAGAGACATGTTTCCAGTTAGGGGTGTACTTGGATTGGGTTGGGCGGTTTACAACATTTTTACAACCCAACCCAATTATGACGGTTAGTAAAAATCTCAACCTAACCTAACCCATTCAAAAGTACAATGTATTAGTATCTATAATTGATTTCTTCTGTGTAATACTAATCGATAGGGCAGGCTCGAACTGATGACTTCCACCACGTCAAGGTGACACTCTACCGCTGCGGTTCTTTTGAGTAATATATCTGGAAATGCCCGTTCGGGGAAAAGCATGAAAAAAAAGGCTCAAAGTACAATCCAACCCAACCCGCGGGTTGGGTTGGGTTGGCGGGTTAGTAGTTACATAATTTGATAAATGAAATAATTCATAAAACTTAAGTTTATGGATCATACTATAAAACGTCTTATCTAAAAAGGTTATAATGGGTTTATAGGGCGTTTTTGGACATTTCAACAAGTGTTTTAAAATGATGTTTAAATAAAATGTCGTATTAGTTATTTTATAGAAACGTTTTGAGAAGTGTCCCGTAAACTCATCTATTTATAGGACATCTATGTTCATATGACACTTTTCAAGTTGTGTTGTATAAAATAACTAATACGACACTTTATTATAAAAACATCATAGAATTTGTTAGGATGCCCAAAATCATCCTATAAACATATTGTAACTCTTTTAGATAAGAAAATTTTCTAATGTAACTATTTAAAAGCGTCATAGATTGATGAATTTGTCCATCAAATATCTATCAATATCATTCATATTCTCCAACATATCAATTTGCTGTTATTGTAAAAAAAATCAATAATTTTCCTTATTAATTAAATTATTTGTCATCATTCTTTGATCGTAAATCTCTTTTGGGAACCTATACGTTTAGCTAAAATGAAACAAAATATCAATAAAAATTATACATTCATAATATATATATATATATATATATACACACACATACACACATAATAGGTGGAGGTTCAAACGAGAACCATGTGATTTACGAGAATGCGAGAACAACCCAATAATCTCAAACTTTTTTAATTCATAAATTAACTTATATTAAATATAAATAAATTAATAAGGACATTAATGTAATTAAGTAATTTTTATAATTTTATTTTATTTTAATTAATTATAATTATCCCTTTTTTCCTGCACGTTCGTTTTCATTCTCTTCTCTTCCCCTGTGATAATTGTGTGATTGTGTAACCATAACCTATCGAAACCATGATCAATCGAGTGTAACCATAATCTATCGAAACCATGGATAATCGTTGTGATAAATGTGTGATTGTCTAACCCTAACCGATCGAAACCATGATCAAATTGAGTGCGCAAGTGATGTTATCATAGTGATATCACATGATTATCACACTCATATCACATCAAATCATTTAGCGGATTTCGCCCGTAATCGTTGTGATAAATCTGTGATTGTCTAATTCTAACTTATCGAAACCATGAGTAATCGTTGTGATAAATGTGTGATTGTCTAATCCTAACCTATCGAAACCATGAGTAATCGTTGTAATAAATGTGTGATTGTCTAACCCTAACCGATCGAAACCATGATCAAATCGAGTGTGSYWTTTATGATAGTGATATCACATGATTATCACACCCATATCACACCAAATCGGTAGTCGATTTCGTAAGTTAACCCTAGCCGAACAGAATCCTTGTGATAATTGTGTGTTAGTCACATGATTATCACACCCAAATCACAGCAAATCGTGTTGAAATAAACGATAACCATAATAGCCCATTATGTTATCCAAATTATCGGGTTTAGTGTGATCGTGTTTTTAAAATTTTATCAATTTGAATTCCAATATTACCCTTTTGCCCCTCAATTTTTTTTGAATTGTTTTAATTTTATTTTTAATTTAAAAAATCTTTTAATTTTTATTGTTATCACAATATGAGGTTAATAGGTTGTTCTCGTGTTTTCACAAATCACAGGGGTTCTCGTTTGAACCTTTCCCATACATAATAAACATATATATAAATAAAATTTTATAAATATATATATATATATATATATATTAGTGGCGGGTTGGACGGGTTGAGCTAGGCTCAACCCAATTTCAACCCTCCTAATTGGCGGGTTAGCGGTTTGACGGGTGGACGGTTTGGCGATTAAACGGGTTAAGTTTAATTGGGTTGTTAGGCGTTAGCGGGTTAGGTTGGGTTGGACGGATTTCATGGGTTGACGATTTTTTGTATACCTCGGCTCTAATTCCAGCCTTCCAGGAGCAATTGATTGCTTTAAATAATGAGATTTGTTTCTCTTATAGATTATGTGGTGTAAATATTTGTGCTTTTAGATTAAAGTAATGTCTTTTTAATTGATTAAAGGTATCACCTTTTAATACCAATATTAGCAAATGCAAATAGAAGCAAATATCAAATCAGTTGTGATTAAGGGGTTGTAGTGGAAAATCTCATATATTCTGAGTTCGAAAGCAGACACTGTCAAAACCCTTGTGGCCATGAAGATTCACATGCGATGACTCCAGGTCATTTACAATTGCTCAAAGAATTAGTCGGTGCGTCTAAACTGGCCTGAAAAACCCACAGTTACCTCAAAAAGATCAAGATATAAATAACCAATTATTAAAAAAAAAAAAAAGATGCAAGAAACATTGTCTAGAAGTCTGTTGCGGTTTTTATTTAATCAACAAGTTTTGTTGATAATTGATTCATATCTAAAACGGTTCTAGATGGGAACTTATAAGTTCATTTGGTCCATGTATTTCTAGAGCTACAATTTGCCAATGCCAATAAATGATGTATTTCTCTTCGCAACCCACTTTTCCAATTTTGTTCTCCAATCAACGTTTATCTTTTTCGAAATAGGTTGATTATGTCGACCTGATTGACAAACAACTAAATGAAGCAATTATACATCTTCCAAAACATGATTACGTTGTTTATAATCTCGATTTTCAATATCTTTGATCACCAACTACTTAAAAAATTATACTTTCAAATGAGTCAGTAACTTGGTTAAGACGTAATCCATTTATTCTGATAGCAAAAATAAATATATGATAATAACAGTGTTTGTGATTGAGAGACTGTTGACAGTTACTGAATGGCTTGGTGCAGAATGATTAAGTAGTCAGAATGATTAAGAGACTCTCATGATATAGTGCAAAATAAAATATAATCGTTTGTTAATTGTTCACATAAAATTAGGATGTTGAATGGTTAAGGGACGTCCAGCATACAAAATCATTCAGATGGTTTTAGAACCATTAAGAGACAGACTTTTTTTTGTCAAACAAATTCACCTTTTAACGATTCAAATGTTGTTTTTTAATGGAAAAAAAATTATTGGAGAGTAACACAACAAACCTATCAATTAAAATAGTAAAATGACATTCATGTATCATCTTATTATCATCCACACATTATAATACATGGACCACATCCTTCACCTTTCCCTTTTTCTATGTTTTGTTGTTTTCATGTTAAGATAACATTTGATAGATATCAAACTTAATTAAAACATATATAATGTTTAATACATCAAATTTTCAGATAATATTTAAGCAAATATTAATCCCATCTCTTAATCGTACTAATAACTTGAAAGCATTAATACAGAACATGATGGTTGTTTACCAAACACTTACAAGATAACTACTTATTCAGTGTTATTTACCTTGTTGGTGAACATGATAAAAACCGAAAATCTTACCCAGTAAGATATATAGCAAGAATCGAGAATCTTATCTGGTAAGTGTTATTGGATAGAAAGTGCTCACCAACAATCCATTTTAATGCCTGAAAATTTTATCTAATAAAGTAGACGACAGTGACGACTTTTGACAGTAAACACTTAGTAAGTATTTGGTAAACGACTTGTTAAGTAATGTTTGCTTGTTGGTTAATGAGTTGAAGGAGAACATTTAATTTTGAAAAATGGTACACTTCCATGTAATATTTTTTCACACCATCTTTTCAGTTTTTACTTATTTTAGATCGAACTGAGTATCTATTTTAAACTTTTGATCATTACAAACGCTTGAATTTAACAAACTTACTTTTTAGACTAAAGCGATGTTTAGCCAATTTTAACTAAACGTGCGTCTTTATCGACTATTATATCAAAAATTCATAGTGTCTTAAATTATATGGTCGAGTTCCATTATAATTGTTTTATAAAATATTGATGCCTTTTTAATAGAAAGTCAAATAGCCTCAAGCCTATACTCTTCTATATTATAAAGCAATTAAGTTTTTCTGGAATAAATCTCTTAATATTTCAAAGATATTATTATTATAGCAATAAGTATAAGAGACCGTTTACCAAACGCTTATTTGGGTATTTGCTTATCTGTAAAATTCAACATTACCACTTACTTACCAAGTAAGATTTTAGTCCACCAAAACGGTATCATATGCAACAATTTACCCAATAAGCGTTAATTGTGATAAGAGTCATCGTCATCACTTATCGGGTAAGATTCTTGGTCTAGCCGTATTCATCTCGTAAGATAATATGACTTGGTAAGTGCTTATCCGGGTAAGCGTTTGATAAATGGCTTCTAACTCAATAATACATACAACACTTTTCAATTATTTTTACTATTCTTATTTTATCCATTTTTGTAAACAATAAGAATGGAAACTTGACAGGTTTACGGAAACCCATATTAACCATAATATTTTTACTTTGAGTTTAGATATAACATGCATCTCATGTAATTAAAATCACTTAAAATTCAACCTTACACTTTATTATTACATACACAGTATTTCAAAGTTTCACATTACACCATAAAACTGATAACCAACATAAAACTCTCTTACTCTCACGAAAACTACAAAAAACCATAAACTAAAATCGAGAGAAACAAAAGAAACATGAGTTAGGAGTGAAAGTTCGAGTTCTCGGGTTCACAATCAAAAATATATTGCATCATATTGCATGAGTCAGAAAGTTTTCTGAATTAGAAAAAATTATTAAAAAAACTATTATATGTTTATATACGAAATTCAAACGATACTCAATAAAACTAAATTCATGATTTATGGTCCTCAGTCCTTAGTGTTACTTGCTCAACGACCGTAACCATACACTTGAGACAAGTGGTGTCAATGGTAAAGTTGTAGGAATCCTCCTCAGAGGTCACATATTCACGTCATACTGATTCATACATCCATGATTAACAAAAAGAAATATTATAATAATGCTACAAGCATTCAACGATGATTTGACAATAAAAGGTAAACATAAGAAACGAACCCAAAATGGATTGTCACAAAAATTTAATTTTTGTGAAAATTATTTCTTTTATATATTTAATAACTCATCTTACAAGAAAATGGGGTTTGTGAGTTACTTATAAGCCTTAAGTTATGTGCTATCAATAACTTACACCATGATTTTAAGTTGAATTCGAAGTTATTAATGCAGTATGTTGCTTTCTTTGAAGTGTTATAAATGATATCATAGCTGATTCTTGCATCATCGGGATGGTGGGGCAAACCTCATCAGGTATGATGAGTTCTTGATGGGGCTGTTTGTAACATCATAGGTGAATCCCACATCATCAATTACAAGGCGCAAGATTCTATACGAGCCTAACAAGGAAAGTGAATTTAAAATGTCTTATCGTAAACAATAATAATATTTTTTAAAATAATAACATTCATCCATTAGATTATTAGTCGACTTTGTAGATAGGGTTTGACTTATGAGTATCTTTAACTAACATCGTCCCATTTGACTATTGCGTTGACTAATGGAAACTCATTCATCCACCAATTCACCTATTATTTATACATTCGAGGTTTTCAACCTAACACATGTACGTTTGAGATATCCGTTTGATAAAAACCATTTGATTGGTGTAAAACGCATATAAAAACATCATAAATCAAAATCAAAGTTTGTTGGTGTTGTAATAATGAGCAACAAAAAATAAAATCTGTAAATATTTGTGTCAGTATATCATATCGAGTAATGTTATATACACCCCTTTATATTAAAATCAAGTCAACCATGAATTTTGTAATGTAAAAAATAAGTCTTGATGTTAATGTATGTAAAGAAGAAATTAATAGATAGAGGTGCATTTAGCAATGTATAGGAGTGCATTTTGCCTTTATTTTGCTAAAAGTACACTTCATAATAGATATTGTCAGTTTTGATAATCAAGTTTTTTTATGTACACAAATCTAACTTTATAAGAGGCAAAGTCAAATTTTGTTTTGTATAACAATATTGCGGTGCCTTTTTTAATAGCAATTTTAATAAAAAAAATCAGATAAAGAAAAGCTTACTGATAGTGCATTTAGACTTCCAAATTGTTTCTTTAAACTAAATGCTGCAATGTTTCAAACGGTAAATTTGTAGTGGTTTATTGAATTTTTGTAGTTTGAACGTTTGGGTAGACCTCGGAATTTTTGTAGTTTGAATTCTAGCTATTATTTTTTCAGGTCAAAATTCGAACTATTTGCTATTCAACTTATCTCGTTTCGGCCCTCTGAAATAAATTAAAATATTTCATGAAAATCAAAATATTTTTAATTTGGTTAATTTTCAAAATAGAACTCTTTAATAGGCTGCCAAAAATAAATTATTTTTTGTTATCTTTTTAAATTGTATTTTAATGAAAAGTAGAATAATATTGGATTTATCATCTACAAGCTTGTCTTGCCAAGTATGAGAAATTGCTAAAAAGGTGGTTGAATAAAGTGGAGGCACTTTATGTGTGTATTTTTTTACATATCTCAGTTACTTTTTACTAAATATAGTTAATTCATTGGTTAGTTTATCAGCCAGCCGTTTGTTTATCAATTAGTTTACCAAACATGCCTTCAGAAATATAACTCAGTTGACAAAGAGATGAAACGACTTTGCTCAAATACACAACGGATTCAAGTTTGATCCCTGTGAAAGACAGGCTTAAACCATTTTGCTAGCCCGAGCTGATGAATCAGTTCTAAAATGCCTACTTATATATGGTTTTGTGTGGACCAATCGAGGTTGGAGGTAATCAATCTTTTGCACAAACATAGCTTTATTGTATTTGTTTTGTTTGATTTGAAAAAGCATACATGTACCATTGTCGTTTTAGTTACATAAATTAATATGAATTGTTAATTTACAACGAGAAAATTGACTTGGTAAATTTTTTATTTCTTTTGTCCCAAATAAATATTCATATTTTTATTTATATAAGTGTCTAGTTTGAAAAATAAATAACTAAATTCTTTAATATACTCTTAATTAATACACTAATATTTAAGAGTTGTGAAGAGAGAGAAAAATTAAATAAGAGTAAAATTGTCACTTTAACTAAAAAGTATAATAATTATGAATGTTTAAAATTATCTTCGGGGCTGTTTGACGATTGCTGAATGGTTTGGTGCAGAATGGTTAAGAGGGCTAGAATGGTTAAGTGTTGAATGAAATAATGTTGTTTGGTAATTGTTCTCTGAATAACAATAAATTACCATTTTAACCCTCTGTATGATTTAGTACTGAATGAAATAGAGTTGTTTGACAGATATTTGAATAAAACAATTATTTTGCATATCTACATATTTACATATTAATCCAACTAATTCCATACCTAATCTAAACAATTTTATAAAGCGACCATACACAATTACCATAACCATTACCATAACAATTACCTACAGATGTTCTAAGTCAAGTCAATAAATGAACAAGTCAAGAATTAAGTTTATTAAGTCAAGTCAATAAATGAACAAGTCATACGAAGAAATGTCCAAAACAATGTATAGATTCAAGAAAGTCAAGAATTCAGTTTGTTTATTACTCTAAGAAGATGAAATTTGGAAAGAAAAAAGGAACAAGTCCAAATTGCTAACAATGAAATTTATTAGCAATAGGGGTATAGCCATTTTCTAACAGTAGGCTTGTGAACAAGTCCAAGTTGTTCACACAAATAACAACAATCGTAGAGGAAACGGTATAGGAAGCAAGGAAATACCTGTTGTGAATAACAACAATCATTTTCTAACAATAGGCTTGTGAACATTTTCTAAAAAATGTCGAAAGTGAATAACCCCGAATCAACTTGGGGTATAGTCATTTTCTGTTTTTCATGAAAATTATCCCATCCAGATAACGACAGAAGTTGATATGGTATAGGAAGCGAGGAAATACCTGAAGCGATGTCGAAAAGGATGGAGGGAAGCAGTAGGGGCGGCGACCGGAAGAGCTGCTGGAAGACGGCGACCGGACGAGCTGCTGGAAGAAGGCGAACGGAGACGGCGACCGGAAGAGCGACGATCGTTGGGGGGAGCGATGTGAAGGAACGGCTGGTGTAGAGAGTAGAGAGGGCAAACTTGGAAAAAATGAAATCTAAATGATTTAGTGAAGCCCTAGACACAAAATGGTTAAGACGTTAATATGTAACCATTAAGAGCCTTATTTTTTTTTTGTTGCCAAACAGCCCTTACCTCTTACCGATTAAGAGGTTGACTCTTAGTGTCACCATTAATAGTCAAACAAACAGCCCCTTCATTTTAATTATACACTTAGGAGCCGTTTACTAAACACTTAATTGGTAAGTGTTTAACGGATAAATTTCCTCATTGGATGAACTTGAGAAGAACCAAATATCTTATCGGATAAAAGCGATGAGAAAGATGGAGAGTCTTATCCGACAAGTGAGGATGACGACTCTTACCCAAGTAAGCGCTTACCCAGTAAATTGTTGCATTCGATATGTTTTGATGTACTAAATCTTACCCATCAAAATAAAATATAGTGTTGACTCCTACCGGTAAACTCTTACTGAGTGAATATTCGGGTAAACGGCCCCTTAGTTTGAGATGGATAGAGTAATAATTTAACCAGAGGTGAAAAAAAAAGTAAGTAGCTAATTATATATTATATAATTAATGAATATTTTATTCGAGTATAACCTAAAATGTGGAATTATCATATCACGTATTTATCATTTAACCTCTTTTATTAATAGAAAAATCAATGACAAAAATTGAGGGTGCACAACGATGATTATGGTTAATTGGTTATACAAGAAAACGGTTTTATCTTTATTTTTTTACCCACCATGTCATAAAAAAGGTAAAATAGTACATTTATTTTTTGGGTTAGAATTCCGGTAAGAATAAGGGTTATGGTGAAAAAAGTAAGAAATGATCTTCACCCTAAGATCAATCCTAATTGAAAATCAACACGAATTAAATGCTCCAAAACAATTCCCCTATCAATCACAATTGATGGGATAAGATGAGATTAAAAGTCTTTTCTTAGGCTTCTCATTTTAACTTTTATTCTTACATGATCTTTCGTCTTTATATCTATCTTTGTGCATATTATATAAAGAAAGGTTTACTAAATTAAACATGTTACAGTTTCTTCTCTCTCTTGACCAAAATGCATAAATTATACAAACAAAAACCAAACATATATTTGCCAGAAAACTACATTTACGGTTTATATTCATACACAAAATGTTGAACATGTGATGGAGAGAGGTAAGCTCTAGTCGGCCCAAAACATTGATTCCTCATAACGAATAGGCTACCCCGCAAAGTGGCTTCTCATTTATCCCCAAAGGAAGCTTAGGTGAAAACTAGATCAAATAGAAATAGCTGAATCCCAAAACAAACCATAAAGTTTACACTAAAATCCTTAAACAAATGTATTTAAAGTCAGAGTACAAAGAAAACAGTTCAATTCCATTTATTAAGGGGCTATTTGTCAGTTGCTAAATGGTTTTATGCAGAATCATTAAATGGTCAGAATGAGTAAGAGGCTCTTATGATATTATGCAAAATGAAATATAGATTATTTGGTAATTGTTCACAATGAAATTAGGGCTCTTAATGGTTAAGGGAGGCTCAGGATACAAAACAATTCAGAAGGTTTTAGAACCATTAAGAAACATTTTTTTTTGTCAAATAAGGTTCACCTCTTAACAATTCAGAGATTGACTCTTAATGAAACTATTAAGAGGTAAACAAACAACCCCTAAGAGTTGTTTATCGAGTCACTTACCTTATCAATGATCAAAAACCTTGTTCGATAAGAATCATGACAAAGATCGAGAATATTATCTTACGAGAATAAAAAAATCCCACCCCCACCGGTCAACTTACCAAAAATGTTGGTATACCATTTTGATACGTCAGAAACTTGTATGTTATTTCACCTTTATTGAAAAATAAAACAGAAAAAGAAAAATCCGAACCTCTCCCATCTCCATTGCTAAACCCCAAATGTACGTCATACGAACTCTGAAACATCATCCACCACCATTTCCTCCGCTTTAGACAACAATCACTCCTTTATTCTGTCTCCCAATTCAACGAGGCACGTGCTGCATTTCATTCGAACACCATATACATATAACCCACATTCATCAACTTTACAAAGTAAAACCACTCCTCTCTCTAATGACCAGAACCAAGAGATGTGCTTCCCTCATCTCACATGGCCTTGTCTTTCTCTTTTCTCTTTTATTTTTTCCTACACCATCACTCTCTGTCTCCTTCATTTACAATGGTTTCAAAGGCCTAAACTCCGATAACATAACTTTGAACGGAGTTGCAGACATCATTCATGGTGGCGTTCTCCAGCTCACCAACCAAACTTCTCGCTTGATCGGCCAAGGGTTTTACCCGAATCACATCCGTTTCAAGAACCCCACCACTAAAACACCCCTTTCCTTCTCTACTTCCTTTGTCTTCGCCATCGTGCCGGAATACGCAAGGCTCGGTGGCCACGGTCTAGCTTTCACCGTCTCTCCGACCAGAGACCTTACCGGAGCTCAACCCAGTCAGTATCTTGGACTCCTCAACGTCACCGACAATGGGAACACATCCAACCACTTACTTGCCATAGAATTTGATACTGTTCAAGATTTTGAATTCTCTGATATTAATGACAACCATGTTGGAATTAACATCAACAGCATGGCATCAAACTATTCCACCAAAGCTGGGTTCTTCGTTGATGGCAATTCAACAAAACAAGATGTTAATTTGAAAGGACGGCAAAAGATTCAAGCTTGGGTAGATTATGACGCCCTAAAAGCCCAACTAAATGTCACTATTTCACTGCACTTGGATAAACCCACTACGCCAATCTTGTCTGTTCCCGTGGATCTCTCGTCGGTTTTTCATGATTTCATGTACGTGGGGTTTTCAGCCTCAACAGGTCTGCTTGCCAGCTCTCATTATATCTTCGGTTGGAGCTTTAATATGGGGGGAAAAGCTCAATCTTTGGATCTTTCTAATCTCCCTTCAATACCAGGAGCTAGAAAGAACCACACAGGTTTCATAATCGGTGTTTCTATTGCAGTCTTTTTAGCGCTCGTGATTGCCATTGCTGGTGTTGTTTTTGTGATCAAGAAATCAAAAGAAGTGGATGAGATTGAGGAATGGGAGCTTGATCTAGGCCCACATAGATATTCCTACAAGGAGTTGAAGGAGGCTACTAAGGGGTTTAGAGATGAAGAATTACTTGGGTTTGGTGGATTTGGGAGTGTTTACAAAGGGATTTTGCCTAATTCTAAAACCCTAGTGGCAGTTAAGCGAATTTCAAATGAATCAAAACAGGGGATGAGAGCATTTGTATCAGAGATCTCGACTATTGGCCGACTCCGGCATAGGAATTTGGTTCAGTTGTTAGGTTGGTGTAGAAAGGGAGGAATTTTGTTGCTTGTATATGAATTCATGGCTAATGGTAGCTTAGATAAGTACATTTATGATGATCCTAAATTTGTTTTAACTTGGGAAGAAAGATTCAAGATCATAAAGGGCGTAGCTCTTGGGTTGTTGTATTTACATGAAGAATGGCAGCAGACTGTGCTTCATAGAGACATTAAAGCAGGGAATGTATTATTAGACTCGGAGCTAAATGGACATTTAGGTGATTTCGGGCTGGCTAAGTTATGTGAACATGGATCACACTCGAACACAACAAAAGTGGTTGGCACATTAGGTTATTTGGCTCCTGAGTTAACACGAACAGGTAAGCCCACCACAAGCTCAGATGTGTTTGCTTTCGGGGCTTTATTGTTAGAGGTGGTGTGCGGGAGGAGACCTATTGAGCAAAAGGCGTTGCCTGAGGAGCTCATTTTGGTGGATTGGGTGTGGGACAAGTGGACAAAACGGGAAGTTCTAGAGGTCGTTGATTCAAGGTTGAATGGTCAGTTCAATGAGGTCGAGGTTTTGGTGGTTATCAAGCTAGGGCTAATGTGTTCTAGTAATGCACCTTCCGCGAGGCCTGCTTTGAGGCAGGTTATCAGGTACTTGGAAGGGGAGGTTCCCTTGCCTGAAGGTTTACCTTCGCCATGTGAGGGTGGTGAAAAGGACGGTCACATGGTGGAGATTGAAGATTATGTGCATTCTTATCCATCTTCGTCTTTTCTAGACAAGGTAAGCAACTGGTCAGCGGGAGTTGAGGAAGGGTATGTTGATGTTGAAGCCATTCCGGCTTCACCACTCTCGATTTCCAGCAAGGAGGAGAACAAGTGCTCATGAGAGAGTTAGACAGCTGTTTCTCTTTGCTTTAAGATGATAATTTTTGGGCTTGTTTTGGTTTTCTTTCTTCTAGTTTTCAGTTCTGTAGTTTGCTGCTTGTAACTAGTTCTGTTCTTTTTGTTGTTAGATTCAAGGATTATGCCTCTCTCTCTTCTAACTACGAGTTCTTAAAACATGCGGAGGAAACTAATCTTGAATTTTTGTTATAGCATAGAATATGGCATTAGAACAACATTTACATGAGAGAGAGCAATAAATAATCGATTTCTTCAAATTTTGACAGAATATGATGCCCAAAACTAAGAAAGAAAACGAAAGAAGAAAATTAACAAAGCTTACCGACTTGCTGTACATTATTTTCACCATTTTCATCTTCACCATCTTTCAACCCATCAAAAATCTCATGATCATCAAACCCTGCACAGAGAAGATGTGAATTAATCTTTATAAGATTAGCACCACTAACGGTCAATGCACAAAAGTTGGAATCAGTAAATAATCAAGTAAAAGTTGAAAATACCTTCACCAAGGGCTTCAATATCATCAACTTGGGGTCCTAAAACCATAATGTTACCTAACGGTGGATCAACTGTCATCCAATCTGACCTACCAATGTCATCTGTTTGAATCTCCCTCTCTGTTACCCATGGCTCAACAGAGTTGATGTTGTCATATGAAACGGGATCAGGATTATCCTGCTCTTTGTTCAAAAACCTAGAAGATCATTTGCCTTTAGAATCTTTCCATATAGAAAACAATAATTTTTTAATGAAATAAAAAAGAAACAATTGGGACTCACATTTGCTTTAATCTCATGTTGTATTGAACAAATACAACATCACTGAGCCTCTGGTGTTCAACATAATTCTTTGTTTCATGAATCTGTTGGAAAGGGATCCTGTTTGGCCTACACCCAACCAAACTGCAAGTTTGACTAAGAATTCGAATGGCTAAACGAGCCAAGTTTGGACAAGCCCCTCCATACGTTGACCACCACTCAGCTATACCAATCAATGGGTGAAATACGATAAGTCCAATTATAGCTTAAAACAGCATATTATTAAAAAAAGACAAATACTTGTTCCACAGAAGGAACATTTTTATATTTCATCAGCCTGCTCAAAGGTTGAAAGATAAACCGGATGAAAGGAAAAGTACAATCTTGCAAAACCCAAGTACAACCCACATAGCATGCTGCAGAAAACTGACTAGCGACAACTAAGAAGCAATTAAACACACAAGGGCTTAATTTATCTAAAACAACAATAATAACACTAAGGCTTACCAGGAAGTAAGGTCTCTCTGCCTCTTATCGCTATTTTCCTCCCAAAATCACCAGCAGCACCACGATAAGATGTTGTCTCTTTAACAATTTTATCTTGGATTGATGTGTCAGGAATCAACCTTTCCACGCAATCATAGACTGATGACCTGATCTGAAGATGTATATCTCCTTCAGTACTATAAAAGAACTTTGGGTTAAGATAAAAACCTGCAGCGTGAAGAGGATGACGATAAAGTTGTTCCCACCTACGATCTATTATGTTCCAATAAACCATATAATCTTTCTTATCAACAAGTTCTTTCTTAATTGCTTCTTTTGCACGATATACCCCTGCATAAACATACCCCATTCCTGGTCTGTTTTTGCTGCTAACAATTCTTAAAAGCCTCAATAAAGGATCTGTTAGTCGGGAAATTACTGTACACATGGACCAAAAAGATGGATTGCTAATATAATCCAAAGTAGCGTATCCCTCTTCTTTCTTGGAGTATGAACACTCCATCCACTCCTCTGAGGTTACCATGGATTGGAGGTTGTGCTTGACGCTTACCATCCGTTTCAGTGTGGCAAAATCCGTTGAAGAACGTGTGGGACCCACTACAACAATGTCAACTCCAAAAGTGTACCTTCTCATCATATTCAAAATGAGGCTATGATTGTAAATGAATCTTGATATCGATCTAGCTTGTTCCAGTATCGTACTTATCCATTCGAGTTCTCTGAAATCCTCTAACATCAAATCCACACAATGAGTTGCACATGGTGTCCAGAAAATGGWAGGGAAATTATCAGCAATTCGTTTCCCTACTTCAACATAATGTTCATCATTATTAGTAACAATTTGCAGCACATTTCTCACTCCAACTTCTTCCACAACGTCCTTAAACAAAGCAAATAAAGCGTCTGTAGATTCAACTATGTTGGTCACATCAACAGACCTCAGAAACATTAGTCCTTCAGGACAATACACTGAGAAATTCAGAAACATTTTACCATTTTCTGATGTCCACTCGTCACCTAAAACAGAACAACCGCTCTTTCCCCAAGTCCCCATGCATTGATCAACATCACTTCTCACTTCTTGAACTGTATTCTTCAAGATCCAGCTTCGAAGATCATGATAAGAAGGCCCCACAACTCCTGAGCCTTGTGAAGCAATTGCATCAATCATGGGTTGGAAATATATGGAGTTCACAGCATCTAAAKGTATGCCGACATCAAACAAAAACCGCCCAATTGCTAAACTAACTTGATGGTTAACCCTTTTTGAATCATCATACACAGTATCATTAAGAGCTACAACATTCAAACCTTTTCTCACTCTACATCCTTTCTTTCTCCTACCTCCACCTCTCTTATTACTAGCAGTGCCCTCCTCTCCTTGTGTAACTAATAAACTAGAATCCGGCTCAATCGCTTCAGCAATAGGAAGCATTAGAACTTCAGTGTTCAAAGCACATTGATTCCCAAAAGCATCAGCCTCACCAGAATTGAAATTAGTGATCTCTTCAGCCAGTTTCTGTTTTTTTCTCTTCTTCACTACAACCCCATTTAAGCTCTCTTGCATCAACAGACGAACATCAGGCTGCACCCTTAAACAACTAGACGCATTACCTTTTTGACCTGCGAGGTGTTCTTTAATCCTATGAATCCCACCACCTTTAAACATTTTGCCACAATATATACACTTGAGTTGAACCTTATCGCCACTTTTATACATTTGACAATGCTTCCATGCTGGATCATGTTTTTGTGAATTTACTGGTACTGGTTCTAAATCGGAAGCCATTTTTCAGGCTTCGCGAGCAGACATAAAACTAGCTATCTTTATGATGTATGTAAGTACTAATCATCTACAGCATTAGTAGCTACAAATTCCAACCATCACCGAATCAAATTCTATCTTCAAAACATAATATATGCAAAATCAACTACAATAAGAGCATATGGATTATACGAAAAAAAGGGCTGATGAGATAGAAACTTACTTGATTTTTTAAATTTCTTCGTCCAAAATCTGGCGAGACCGAGTTACGGGGGTTAGGGTTATTATAGTTGGAAGATGAGTCGATGGAGAACCGGATAGACCGGTTGACGGGTTATATTTAGCCCGGGTTTTAATATAAGATCATCCACATCCCTGCAATCCATTTACACTTTCAATTGTGCCACATCAGCTTTTG
>NC_037528.1:4049863-4073643 GCF_001531365.2 Cynara cardunculus var. scolymus
TATATATATATTACTTTGGGGTTAGGCTGTCCAAATTGCATTGTATAATATGTTATAAATTAATATGTTCTTGGGTTTTTTTTGAAATATATATATATATATATATACATGTATTAATTCAACCTTAATCTGAGTTTCTAGACAAGAAAGAGGGTAAGCAGTTGAAATTTCATTCTAAAATTCATCCTTTTATGATCGTTTCATGACTTATGATCTATCAAATTTATAGTTTTTTTATTGGTTTTGAGTTTTATCTTAAAACTCAAGTTTTTTGGTTCTTTACTCTTAGTGTAAATCGAACACATTTGTGGAGTCGTTTAAATATATTGGATTTTAAACTCTCATACATTTTTTTCATCGATAGTCTGTAATTGGAACCATAACTCTTATTTATTCAAATTGTATTATTATGTAAAGACCAAATGTAACATATATCATCGTTAAATTTTATCTTATAAAACCAGTGGAACTTCAAAATCGTTAAAATTCATGGTTCCCGCCGCATTGCGCGGGTATACAACTAGTATATACAATATATTTATAATCTATAATATATTTTTGTAACAATTATATAGTCAATGGTAGCAACTAGGGTTGAGCAAAACCTGAAGTGACGCGACAAATCCCTCCTTACCTGAACCAAAATTATGATGGTTTAAACAGATATCTGAAATTAACAAAACCCAAAATATGAGATCCGAAGTTTAAGTAGAATTGTAGGGTTTTCAAGTTGGGTTTGCATATCAGGCACTCAACCCACCCGAACATCTGGTCTCCCCCCTAAGTCCAAGATCCAAAGTATTGACTTACCGTTCGTTTACATCCAATGATGATTTCCCCCTAATTTATCTTTTTACTTAATCAGCCTACACGCAACACAAGTCACACAACTACTTCTCCTAGTGGAGAATTTGTGAGAGGCTGACAGTGGTCGCTGATTCGCTAGAGTGGTCGCCGGTCGATGACTAAGAGTACACAAGAGAGTGAGTTTGTTCGGTGGAAAGGGGAAACTCACTGGTTTGTTACGTACAACCCGTCAATACTCGATTGTATTCATCTCTCATTGCCTCATTGTCATTGATCGTTGGTGGTAAACCCTTGCAACACTCAACTCTCAAGAATTCAATTGCCATGCAAGTACTAATGAAGTAATAAAGTACATAAGCCAAAGTCATGCAAGTACACGGTACATCATTAGTTGCCACATCCCACGTGCTCAAATTGTATAACCCATCAAGCATGGGTAATCACTCATTAGTGCCATAAACCATAATGTCAAGCCAACTCGACAACCTACCGGAACCGACCTTACTCGAACCCTCAAAAACCGAACAACCCGTCACCCGAAACCTAAGGGGACGGCTCATGAAGACCTGCTACGAAAACCAATCAGGTTTCATGTCTACCAACCAAAATCTGCCCGACCCGACCAATTATCCCCCTAGTAGCAATACTGTTAGATTGCATCAAAGTGTCAATGGATAGAAACCCGTATTATCTTTTCCAAATTAACGGACCAAGTTATGTGAATTTTATAGATTTATCTTATTTAAAAAAATATAATTATTGAAATTTCAATAAAACAAAATGCATATTACATTAAGAATTTTATTCACTTTAATTTGATATTCATATTTCTTTTTTCATGATATAACTGTATTTTTTATTAGGAATATATATTTATACTAATATATTTACTATATTACAAAACATTGATCTCATGTTCTTAAACTCTCTTAAAATTCAAGTTTATAACTTATTATTGCATACTTACAAAATCTTAAAGTTTCACTTTAACTCCATAAAGTTAACTGATAAACATTAAATTGTATTAATACGTCAAAACATTACTATCTTTCTCTCTCAAAACTACGAATCATGATTGAGGTTTTGAATTCTCAATTTTAGAATCAAGATGCATCTTTATTTTAATAAAACTCGAAGGTATTCGTACAATGCAACGAGATACATCTTAATTTTAATATTTCATTTTATTTTTTATCTCAATCGATGTTATAATATGGTCTTACGTGATTTTGAAAAAAAAAACGATGATGCTTTTAATTTTGAACAAAATATAAATTTGAATATATATCATAAAATTTTGACAAAAATATATCGATATTAGTATCAAATTAATTATTTAAAATTGCTCATATTTTGTGTAATTTTTTAATTCAATTTTTTTATTATAATATAGTAATTTATATTTGGTTTAATAATATAATTTTCTTATAAATATAATAATTAATTATTTTGTTAGAACTTGATAATTATTCTAATTATATTTTATATTTTTTTTTATTTTAAAATGAGATGTTTATTCTTTTTTTGATTATGTTTATCCGCAGTTAGTTACACGAATTCAAGTATGAAGCTTTAATAAGTTGTATTTATGCATAATTTACTTGTAATCTTGAATTTTAAGTAATACACATCAATAAACAGTATTTTATGCATAAAAATTGTTTTTAAGAGTTTTTGTTAAATGTTTTATAATATAGTATAGATAATTATTAATTTAAAATTAGTCCATGTATTACTTTATTTCAGTCTTATTAAAATATTATGAAAATCTAATTATAAATAGTTTCTTAAAATAAGTTAAAACGTCGTATTTGCACATCTTTCGTGTTTGCTACAAAATGGGTGATAACTTAAATTTTAAAAGCCCATAGAAGCGTCCAAATTTGGGCTGTAAGGTCTATACTTGTAGAGCATATAACTAAACAACCCAATACTTGCAATAAATGGGCTGAAACAACTTAGCCCAAAACGACACCTATCTATATTATATTATAAAACATTTAACAAAAACTTTTAAAAATCATTTTTATATGCGAAATACCATTTATTGATGCATATTACTTAAAATTCACGATTACAAGTAAATCATGTGTAAGTACAACTTATTAAAGCTCCATGTTTGAATTCGTGTAACTAACTGTTGATAAATATAATCAAATAAATGATAAACATCTCATTTTAAAATATAAAAAAATCTAAAATATAATTATGATAATTATCGAGTTATAACAAAATAATTAATTATTATTTTTATAAGAAAATTATATTCTCTATACTATATTATAAAACATTTGACAAAAATTCTTAAAAACCATTTTTATGCGTAAAGTATTGTTTATTAATGCATATTACTTAAAACTCAAGATTACAAGTAGATTGTGCGTAAGTACAAGTTATTAAAGCTTCATATATGAATTCGTGTAACTAACTGCAGATAAACATAGTCAAATACATGATAAACATCTCATAAATATAAAAAATCTAAAATATAATTAGGATAATTATCGAGTTTTAACAAAATAATTAATTATTATCTTTATAATAAAATTATATTCTCTATACTATATTATAAAACATTTGACAAAAACTCTTAAAAACCATTTTTTATGTGTAAAATACTGTTTATTAATGCATATTACTTAAAACTCAAGATTGCAAATAGATTGTGCGTAAGTACAAGTTATTAAAGCTCCATATCTGAATTCGTATAACTAACTGTAGATAAACATAGTCAAATACATGATAAACATCTCATAAATATAAAAGATTTAAAATATAATTAGGATAATTATTGAATTATAACAGAATACTTAATTATTATCTTTATAAAATGTTATATTATTAAACCAAAAATAAATTATTTCATTATTAAACTTAAATTAAATTATAATTAAAAAAATAAATTAAAGAAATTACATAAAAAATGAGAACTTTTAAATAGTTGATTTGATATTAACATTGATATATTTTCTTCAAATTTATATTTTATTCAAAAATAAAATTATTAATGCTTTCTTAAAAACACATAAAATCGTATTATAACATCGACAGAGACACATAATAAAATTAAACATTAAAATCGAGATGTGTCTTGCTGCATTGCGCAAATATTTTTCTAGTTAAACCAAATACAAATTACTTGTTATTGCACCTAAATTAAATTATAATAAAAAAATTGAATTAAAAAATTACACAAAAGATATAAATTTCAAATAGTTTATTTGATACTAATATCGATATATTTTTGTCAAATTTTTATGATATCTTCAAATTTATATTTACTAAAAAAAAGCATCACCGTTTTTTCAAAATCACATAAGACCATACTATAACATCGACTGAGATAAATAATAAAATAAAATATTAAAATCAAGATGTATCTCGCTGCATTGCGCGAGTACGCTTCTAGTTTTCATATAAAGTGTTTAATAATAGAATATTTGTAATTGTTTTCGAAAACAACTTATTAAACATGTATCACTTATAATATAAACAATGTTGCACTCATTGTGGACTTAACCCAACACCTTATGTCACGAGCCGACGACAGCCATAGGTCTTCCCATTCCATCATCTGGCTTATCGAAAAAATACGTCGTCTGGGGGCTTTACAAGCTCAAGATCAGCCTCATGAAAGCCTCAAAAAGATTTAAAGTTACAAATTATTCTGACTTTTATAAAACTTCTTAAAATTTTATTTTTTGAACATAATTATAAAAAAATTTGATGATCAACTTATAGAATACATAGATTTATCCATATCATGTTTTCAGATCTATATATATATATATATATATATATATAAATAATATATTAATCAAGTAAATTATATAAAAAATAAGCATTTTACATTCTTCAACTTGATACTATAATGACATGTATATTTTTTTTCAAAATTTTAACCAGATTTTAGAATAATTCTGATCACGGGGTATATTTACCTAAGAGCATGTTGATACTTATATAAATACCTTTACTAACTTATAATATATGAGTTTTATTTTTGCATGTATACTACTTTTTAAATCTCTAACTTAACCTGTAAAATTCAAGATAAATAACATAACACTGCTAATAAGACATCACACTCCATTAAGCTGACAACTTTTTCGTTCATTCACAACCACACGAATATTCAAAATAAAATCGAGTTGGATGAGAAAACAAAATAAAGCATGAAATATCATTGAGGGTTCAAAGTTATTGTATTGTACTGTATTATACGTGTATACTCGTGAACTCCATACTGATATCATTATGTAAAGCCATGGGGTCCATAAATAACATTTCCGAAGAAAAGAAAATTGTTTATTCCAAAGATGGGTATTATTAGCCCATTGGTGGACAAATCATTTGCAAACAGTTTAGATGTTATATACTATACAAAATCATATACATCATTCGCTTTTTCTCTATCAACATTTGGTATTAATTGATGGAGATTTTTAAAATATTTTAATTATAATCATCAATTAAAGATTACCATTTATATGTAGGAAAAAGTTCAAAAAAACTCAATAAACTTTCTTGTTTGAAATGATTAAGTCATTGGATAATTTTTTTGAATGAATGAGTCATTGGACTTTCTGAAAACTTGCTAAATAAATTCTTAAACTTTTTGAAATCTATTAAATACATTCTTATTACTTAAAATGTAACCTGCAATTTGTATAGCAAATAAAACTATAAACAAAAAAAAAAAAACTAAAAACGTTTAACATAAATAACATAAAATAGAATAAAATGGTTAAGAAACAATAAAAAATGTTAATAAACTATCATAAAAAAAAGTAAACAAGACCTCAAGTTTTTGTTCAAACATCCAAGCTCTTAATAATATATATGTTATATTATAATACATTTGACAAAAAATCTTAAAACCAATATTTTATAAATGAAGTATTGCTTAACTTGCATTGATGTAAGTTACTTAAAATTTAAGATTACAAGTAAATTGTACGTAAGTATCACTTATTAAGCTTGATGTTTGAGTTCGTGTAATTAACTATAGATAAATATAATCAAATACAAGATAAAATTCTCATTTTAAATATAAAATCTAAAATATAATTAGAATAATTTTTGAGTCCTGATAAAATAATTAATTATTATCTTTATAAAAAAATTATATTATTAAATCAAATATAAATTGATTCGTTATTAAATCTAAATAATAATAAAAAATTAAACTAAAAAAATTACAAAAAAATAAAAATTTTATGTATTTTTTTTAATTTTTATAATATTTTTGATTTTTTTACCTTTAAACTTTTGATTTGATAAACCCTAAATCTTCACAACCTGTGCACGCTCCATGGCTGGCTGTTGGGGGGACCTTTGGGGCCATCTCCACGGATCTTCGTCCTATCTTATCAGTTATCACCCAATTGCAGTTCATCCAGGTACATCTCTCTCTCTCTCCATCTATCCACATCACTCGAGCGTTTAAACGATGATACCCGTTGATTATAATTTCAATGTGAATTTCTCAACATTATTCATCAAATCAGTGAAAGAACTATTGCCATTTGTGTATCTATGCAACAATTTCTTTCCTTCTTTCTTTGTCTTTTGTTTTCATGTCTTCATTGCGGTGACCACTGTAACTATCTTATCTTCGTGCTACTTCTGCTTTCGTAAACGACATAAGCAAGTCGTTTTCATCCATCTGTTTATAAATGTCATTTTGAGTTGTCTGATTGATGCTTTCTTTCAAATCTCCATTGAAATCCACCACTCAAACACCCCTTTATCCCAGATACGTATGTAAGGCTTTTTAATACGACATCGGCACTTTTGTCTAGTAAAGAAAGTGTCATAATCTTATAACCTACATTTACTAAGATGTACTTGGTATGTTGTCATGAATATTATATTCGTATTTGGAATTATGTATCAATTTCTCCGTTTAGAGATATTATGCAGGAAGTTTAAGTTCTGAGTCTAACCCAGATCCATGATGGGTAAGAGAGGAGTTATTGAATGATGGCTGGTTGAATTCAGACTTGGTTAGAGCTGCACTGAGTCGATTGGTTGAGTGATTCCCCTTGTTTAAAACCACACATATAACTTGATAAACATGGCAAAACATTGCTTTTTATGATTGGCTATATATAGAAAGGATAAATAGTCAAAAGATTTAATAATGGAAGCTTAATGGTGGGTGGATATGATATTTCCTAAGAGAATGAAATTAAAGCTAGAAACCGGAAAACAGACATGGGACTATCTAGTGGTAGACCAAAGTGAAACATATAGACAGAATCTTGTGTCTTTTCTGTCTTTTGAACATTTTTAGCTTTTACATTAAGTCCATGATTTCAAGATGGATGTGGATATTTATTTCTGAATTTATGCGTGCCTTTGTGTCTGAGCAATTTCAAAGTGCTAAAAACTCAATTATTAGTAATGAAAGATTAGCTTCACTGAGTGGAATATTGACATGTATAACCATGAGTTTAGGTGCTTTAACTAATTGAATACAACCTTACCTAATTCCATGTAATAGTAACTGTAGCCTCTTTATATTATTGGGGATTGGAAGGTTAAGTGTCATATTGTATTTGTTCATGTCTTTTAGAAACAAAAGATAAAGACGAAGAAGCACAAACAAAAATAGTTGGCATATTCTTATCCAGCTTGAGTCACAACATGACTTGATAACCTATTACTTGTGATGCTGTCAATTGGATATGTCCCAATCAAAATCTAAGGCCCAAACAAAAAATGATCATAAATAATGAATTAAAAAACAAAAATCAATTGAGAAATAAACATGTAAAATGAAAAAAATATTCATAAAAGACGACATCAATTATTAATAAGGAGCTGCTCGTTCAACATATACTTCCGTTACCATAAGTCTAATACTACCTTTCATCCATTCTTTAATCTTTATTGCCATCATTGTGTTACACACTGAATTATTGTCTACAATCTGGGCAGCTAGAATCTCAAACCCAGATAAAGTGCTTGAAGCATGTCGTTACTAAAGATATATATGGAATTTGATTTATTGCATTTCTGAGATTTTTCTGGTCCCTCTAAAGTTTCCAACCCATCATTTCAGTTTAAGAATACAAGGAATATATAAAAAAATTCAGTAAGAATTGATATTGATGTAATTATGGTGCTACATGAACACTGCCTCATCATCATCATGATAAATTTAATGCGGTACATTAATACCAATCTCATGATTCAAGTGTGATGTTTTTTTTTTTGTTTAATGACAAGAAAAAAGGAAATGCAAAATATTAGTTATTAATCAAGCCTGGTGTTGCTCAAGAGGAGTGGAATTGGATTTTACTTGAAAGGCTTTTGAAAAATGGGAACTCCACTTTAAGATTCTTAAAAGATCTGGTTCCAAATGCAGAAAGAAACCTTTCTTTCGCTTTCGAGACTCACCATAAACTTGCAAAATGGGGAGCATATATCTTGTGGAAAAGCAATGGAATATCAGTATGGCTAACAAAGGAGAAGCAGTGATGAAACATGCTTTTTCAACCAACCAACCAGCTAGCCGACCTGAATGGACCAAGGCTCTTTAATTTAGTAAAATGAAATTATTTGAAAATTCTGCAAGCTAAAGAATTAGGACCACAAGCAGACAAAGTTAAGTGCACAATAAGTTCAAAGTATCACTCTTATCCCCACATCTCCATCTCCCAACCACATACCTTTATTCCCATTAATCCATTGCATGAAGTATATGTTAGACACCAGTAAGGTGTACATAATCCTGACAGTAAGAAACTATGGGTTTCAATTTAATGTTTTTACCAGGATTACACTACTGCTTTTGCTTCAGGCCTTCAATGATGCTGCCTCTTTAGATTGTTGTTTGAATTACCTTCAGCATTGACAATCAGATGTTTTCATTTCACTAATGCGACATGAGTATGTAACTTATAGTTACTTTTCCCACTTTGGTCCCTAAATAAATAAGATATGCGCAAAGTGCCTCACAAAGAAGTTTGGTCGTTCTAATTAAGGTCTCTAAAGGAAATATACATGAATTGGTACTGAATTGGAATCTCCAGTGCCAAATCAATTGTTTGGTTGGTCGAATTATCAATTCGAAACCAAACCCATTGAGATTGATGGTTGGGGGACTGAAGTTACACTTTTTAGTACACTATGCGTGTTAGTTCTACTAGTACCCGGTTCATTACATATCTTTATGCTGGAAATGGCATCTTTTATTTTCCTTCTTTTAATTCGCTTCTTTAAAAAATAGTTTTCTTTCTTTCTTTACTTTCCCCTTTGATACATAAAAGATAAAGTAGTAAAAATGCGTCTTATGAACTTGCATAATATATCACTCACCTTTATGCTAGTGATTGGCATTACTATGTGATGACTTTTTAAATGTGGTTGAATCAAAGGAGTAGAATTCCAAATGAATTTCATGATTTTACCAAACAATGGAAGTTGATGTGTGTGGTTTTTTAATTCTTTGAATCATGATCCCATAGATTTACAGTTTTTAATTTAACATTTCAAATTCTACACATCCAAATGATTCCTGGCTCCTGAGTGCAAATTTCCATTTGACCATTTGGCTGGCCTTAGCTTTTGTTTAAATTTCTAATCCATATTAACATATTGTTGCATGACTATTTTGCATTCTAGATTAGCATATTTCAAAGTCTACCTAACTGATAACGGTGAAGAAAAGTAAACTTGTCATTTAGATCCTTATTTGTTTTTTATAATCCATGGGGAATTCTATTTAGGCTTTAGCAAGATTGAATCAACAAGTTAACACATCAGTCCAATTGGTGGAAGCCAGAAGAGTACAACAATTATAGCTCAGGGTACAGCTAGGGTGCCCATCATTATAACTCCTTAGAAGACACAATGAAGATGCAAAAGGATGAAAAAACTTCAATTGGTGCTCTATGTATTATCATCAGTCAGTCCTCAAGTCCTAGTGGCTGGTGATATGACTCAATGAGACAATCACTGAAGAGCCAGAGTGAAAGCAATGGACTTTTATAACTATAACAAGTTGGTAGTAGAAGAGAGGGGGAGGGTGGGGTTTGAAGGGGTGTCTCTGGTGGGTCCTTGTGATGGCACTAATTGATTCGTCCTTTCTGGAGTCCCTCCAAACTGAATCATGTGGCATTAAAAGTTCATTTTCTAGCTATCGAGAAAACAACTGGTGGTTCTCCTTGATACTAAATGTGCCTTAGTAGAAATCTAGTATTTTTGTATGAATGAAAAGAAAAAGAATATCTAGTATTTGATTTGGATACCATGGCGTCTCTCTCTCCCTTCCTATCTGTATCTTACAACGGATGTCTCTAGCATGACTCTGTTGGGACCCACGCATATTTGAGCCAGTTCTAGCTATGCCTGGACTGGGGGGTGGGGGTGGGGATGGGGATGGTACCTAGTGCTAGACAAACGTATGTTCCCAAGTGGCTCAGTCCTTTCTACACTTACTAATTTGCTAGGGTCTTAAACGAGCTGTGTGCCCCATTTATTTAAATAAAAGAGACATAGCACCAAGTAATCTGGCCTACAAAATGTTGCTATAAGGCATTAGAGAATCGACGTCCACCCCATTTAAACCTTCAGCAAACCAACAGTAAGTAGCAAAAGCGGCAGCAGCCATGACCCCATCAGATATGATCTATAGCATTTATGAGAAATTCCTTGAGAAGACTTGAAGGTAAAAAGGAAAAGGCTTACTTGGCAGTTTATAGTCCTTCCTTTTTTAATTATCTTCTTCTTGCAAGAATTATGTAATTGGAAACTTCCCAGTTTCTATTCATCAAGAGGAACAAAAATCAATTAGTGGGTGAAAGATGTGATATAAGGGAAGGGGACATCCAGTTGTATGAGGTAGAACCTGAGTGGGAAAGTGTGGGGGTGGGAGGGAAAAATTGGATTCCTCTGTTTTTGGGAATTGAATACTGGAGATAGTTAGAAAACAAAAGAAAGGTAGTTTTCTTGCACAGTATAATGCTCTAATAGATGGGTAACAGAAACTGGGTGGATATAATATTCATGTACAATAAAGAAGAGACAATTGTACCTTGGTAGGGTGGGTGCATCCTTGTGATGGCCATAAAACCATTACAAAACAAATCCTTCTTTCTTTTTACACCAGACAGTATAACCCAACCACATTTTGGTACCCCACCAAATTTGATTGTTTCTATATACATCTTGGTATTTTATTTTGATCGCTTCTTTTTGAATTTTCAAATACCTGTGTGTGAGTAGAGGGCCTACAGAGCACCATAGAAAGCCTGCATAGTTGATGTGGTCCATTGATGTTTCACTGGTGTGGACAAAATCTAGCATCATACACAATGATCATCATCAGAAAGTCAACTAACACTGATCCAATGGCTGACAATATTGCTTCTATAGATGCTCTCCTACTCCCCTCTTGTTGCAACTCAGTTTTTCATTTTTATTACTTGTTTTTTCTTCAATCAATCTAATGCCTGTATTTAATGTGTTTGGTAAAAGGAAGTTAGATTATACAGTAGGTTATTGTGAATACCAGAAGTCATGCTAAGATTCTCATTTATATAATTAAACACATTCTAATCTATAACGATCTCTTCTTCATGTTATTCTATATCTTCGACTGTTTGGGTCGTTTGAAGTTTCCCAATCTATTCTCACGAGATCCCTCGGAACCCCTTCATTCCCATCGGAACTTTTTTTATTCTTGATTTGAAAAAAGATGTTCTTTTCATCTCTTATCTTTTAAGGCAACTTTTTTTTTATCTTTTGCAGAATGAGAGGAATTTCACATCTCAGATCTGATCATGGGAATTTTCAGAAGCAAAGTTGTTGGTAGTGGATACATATAGTAAATGCTTTCTCAGAGTTCAGGATCTGTTAAAAGATTGTTAATCATAGGGTGGAGATACCCCTGCCTCTGCAGATGGATTTGCAGGTCCCTTATTTTGGCTTCTTTAAATCTAGAACAATGTCTTTTTTTTTTCAAGGATATTATATTTATATACGATAAATACTAACCCATCTTTTCTCATCTTTATTGAGGTTTGAACCCTTGACCTTTTAGGAGCATAAATTCTATTGGTAACCAGTGTGGTACCATTCTTTTCCTAATATTCCATCTTATCACATACAAATTTGTACCAGAATTTGATGTAAAAAGCTGACCAATTTGATTTCTAAAGGTCATAAACAGAATCTTGTTTCAGATAGAAAAGTCACAAGGTGACAAAAACAGTTTACTTTGGGTGTCATGTTTTAACTTCATATATCAATAAAACAGTTTCATATTTAGAAATAAATTTGTATAATTACATTAAAAGATGTATAATGAGAAATTAAAAATGGGCATTAAAAGTTTAAAAAAAGTCAGATAAGAGGGGTTGTTTTAATTAATGATATATGTTATGGAGGATTAAAAAGGCAATTAATAATGGCAGAAATGTGAAAAAGGTCCCCCACCCACTATGACCATCAACAATAATGTAATTGTTACTTCAGTCCTCTAACTTTAATGACCTTATCACTTGGGCCCTATCTACAAAATTTACTCCCATTTAATTAATACCACCAACTTTGCTTCCAAACTACTGCAAACAAAAACCAAAAGCAAAATACTTTGGTCTTTCGACTTAGTAGTATGTGAGTCTTTAATCTCTTAGGAGGTTAGGGTTTCAAACTTTACTAAAGATGAGAAAGGTGTGTGAGTTTATTTGTTCTATTTACTGTATATAAATATTACTAGAAGGGTATTCGCGCAATGCAGCAGAATATATCTTGATTTTAATATTTCAATTTTTTTTATCTCAATCGATGTTATAATATGGTCTTATGTGATTTTGAAAAAACGATGATGTTTTTATTTTTGAATAAAATATAAATTTGAAGATATAAATAAAAATTTGATAAAATTATATCGATATTAGTATCAAATTAACTATTTAAAATTCTTCATTTTTGTGTAATTTTTTAATTCAAAATTTTTAATTATAATTTAATTTAAATTCAATAACGAAGTAATTTATATTTGGTTTAATAATATAATTTTTTATAAAGATAATAGTTAATTATTTTGTTAGAACTCCAGTATTATCCTAATTATATTTTAGATTTTTTATATTTTAAAATTAGATGTTTATTCTCTACTTGATTATTTTATCCGCAATTGGTTACACGAATTCAAACATAAAGCTTTAATAAGTTGTATTTATGCATAATTTACTTGTAATCTTGAATTTTAAGTAATATGCATCAACATACAGTATTTCATGCATAAAAAAAAATGGTTTTTAAGAGTTTTTGTCAAATGCTTTATAATATAGTATAAATATACTTCAAAAATATATGATTTTTTTACCATGATGTTTCTCGTAGAGAATTGTACCTATTATCTACAACTCATTACGTGTTTACATTATTTATCGTATTATGTGAGGGGTTTTAAGGTCGTAAATCATCCGTTATTGACCATTTAAATGGTCACATCCATATGTTAGATGGTCCATTTACATTTTTATTCTTTCATTTTAAGACATGTATTTTAAATAAATACCGTTATATATTTCATTTATTTCAAATACCATCATCATTTATAAAAAATCTTTTTTTCACACTAATTTGGAATTTATTTTACACTTCACTGTCAATGTCAACGTAAATTTATTACGTGTTCTTTTTAAAGTGTACAATGGGAAAACGTACACTAATGAATTTAGTATCTTTTTACACCTAAATTCAATTTATTTTTCAAAAGTCATTATTTTCTTGACTTAATTAATAATTATAAAAAAAAATCAAATTTAGTTTATTAATTTTGATTTTTCTATATCAATTTTAATTTGTTAATTTATATATTTTGTTAATATATTTGAAAAACAATTAAAACATAAACATAATTTTATACTATAATTAAAAAAATTGCAAAATTACACAAATACCAATCTTTGTAAAAAGTAACACTAAATAATAAATTGGCAGTCATATAAATCACTCGTAATCAACACTCGACCATTAAAAAAAATACAAAAAACGAAAAATAAAAAATATTATTTTTTAATAATCAATATATATTTTTTATCAGCTTTAACTTATACGTTCTATAAATGTATTAAAATAAAATAAAAAGATTAAAAATTAATAAAATCATTGAATAAAATAATAACATAAAAAAGAACATATACAAGAATTCAGGTTCTGGTTCAAGCACATGAGCTTTAATAAGAACATGTGACCGAACAAGAACTTATGTCTAACAGTATAAGTTCTTATAAGAACCTCGAAAGAAACTTTAAATCAACGCCATATAATTTATTTATAAAAATAAATAAATGAATAAATACCATATAATTATTATGTTCCATATTCTTTAAAAAGATTAAACCTTTTAAATTGATGATTGTTGTTGTTGTTGTTTCTTCTTCCCTGAAGGCCCCATTAACCCACTAAAAACTCCACTCATGAGATTTGACCTTCTTCACCCAACTTTCAACCTCCAAATTTTTACATCAATTTTAGAGCTTTAAAATACAATATATTATCACAAACTCTATTTATCCAAGATACTTCTCTATGTCACATTTATTTCATATTTTTTTTATAAATCATAAATAATTAAAAATCTATAAATATGATTCTTAAAGCTAGCAAATAATAACAATATTGATATTAATATTAAATTAATATTTTTGCTGGCCTAATCAGGACATGTGCCCAAGAGAAGCACCTTAAATCACGTATCTTTGACCATGAAGATCTGAATATATTTTCGGACTGATTTTGTTGGATTACATAATATTATTAATTTATATTTATTTAATAAAACACCCACATGCCACACACTCATAGTGAAAAAAAAAACCCCTCAATTTTGCTTCCAAAACAAGCGTATTTTAAAACTATTTTTTTATTTAAATTTATAAAATTAAATATAATATTTTCATCTAAATAAACAAGAACACATGAATTTGAATAAAATTATATAATGAATATAATAATTAAAAAAGGAAAATTTCAGTAATATGCACCCCCAAATTGGTGGGAATTTCTAATGAAAAAGAATAGGGTGACCCACTATATTGGTGAGACCTCTCCATGTGCTTGGCTGTATAAACAATATGGGGTCTACTATATTAATAAATGTCCTTTTTTTTAAATATATATTTTAATCATTTTTTATTAATTAAATAATTAATTTTTGTTTGTTTATAAGGAAAATATATTTATGACTGATTTATACTGTGTTAAATGAATGGGCATGTCTTATGATACGTAACTGTAAAAAAAAGGTTTAAAATCCAGTATTAAGATGTCACTTTGCCAATATCTTATATTGAGCCTCCTTCTTCCATTTTCTCAACTCATTCTCCTTCTTTCTCTGCATACATCTCTCTCTTTCTCTCTCCTTGAAGATCATAACGGCAGCTCAAGGAGGCATCCAAAGGGATCGCATTGATCCCGAGTCTCATATATATCGTATATATGCATCGAATTGGGATCATGCTATCCCTTTGGATTCCTCCTTCAGTTGCTTCCAACTTTATAAATATCAGTCTGATCACCGCGAAGAAATGGAAGATAGAAGAGACTAGGATGCCGAGCAAATGTTGAATTTTATTGTTTGGATGTTCCAGTAACTCAAACGAATGTGAAGAAGATAGCGTGATGTGGGTGTCTCTCCGAATACGAGTAAGTATAGTTCCATTCGTTTAATCTTTCAAGGTCTCGAGTTTTCCTTGATGGGTAGGTCAGGTCACAATGCCCTCAAAGTGTAACATGTAGATTCTTTTTACCATCAGATCTTTATACGACGGTTTTCTAGTATTTCAAGAACCACTAAAAGTCTATTACTTGTCGTTTGTTCATTCGTGTTGCTCTTGAATTTTTATTTTCTGAAATTCTATGGACATTTTTCTTAAACAGTGAGCGCAAATACTTACGTTGATTGAAAGATATTAATATGTAAAGTCACGGTGCTAATTGATGCAACGTGTTCATGAATGCATATTTGGTATTAAAAGAAAGTGTTGTAAGAAACCCTACAAACTAAATAGCTAGCAAGCCAATCAACCAATTTATCCATGTTAGGTAACGGTAGCCGGTAGCCGGTAGGGAAGGATGTATGTCGCCTTCAGCATAGGAATTGAAACACGACTTAATTTATTGGCTTTGATGGATGCATGTTATCATGTGACTGTTGCTCAAATGAAAAGCCTAAAAACAACACTATCTCGATAACGTTAATCAAACTGCATCGTGTGGTTATAATCTCTGTTTGGAAAGTTTGTAGAGTATCGTACTGTCTACATACATTCCTTTTTTTAATACAAATTCAACATCTTCTATGCTGATGCTGTGTGGCATTATTTTCATCCAGTTTCCGTTTAAGATACTTAGATTAAAGTGTTCTGTTTCTGACAGTTACATAAATTATCAAGAAAATCTAAAATGGGTTTGTTGGGGGCATTTTAGGAAATCATATTATAAGGGTAATGAAAAGTCCAAAATCCCTAAAAGGAAGTTAGTATGAAAGGGTGGGATAGGGATAGGGATAGCCACAAAATGGGCAATGGAGGGAGTCCAAAATTCACATGGTTTTAGGGACTTTATTTGGAATCCAAGGGAGGAAGGAGTAGGTCATAAATTATGGGCTTCTTTTTAGCAACTTGGGAGCTCATGTTCAGTGTCCCAAAAATAAAGGGAATCATGCACATGTGTGGTGTGCCAACCCCTTCATACAATTATAATTACAATTATAATTACAATTACAAAATATAAATAAATTAAATTATATTATATTATATTTGAGAGGAAGAAAAAAAAATACAATTTGACATATAATTATGTAATTGGTGTATTTAAAAAAAAGGACATGAATAAATGTTACATGTAATATTTGAACTATTAAACAACGGAAAATTATATGCATTGAATGTGTCTTTGGATAACACTTATGCACAATTGTTAATCTTATATACTTAAAAGACACATTGATTGCTTTATTAAGATAATTACGGTTGTCCTTACTCATAAGAGACTAAGGGACTGTTTACATAAACACTTACCCGGTAAACGATTAACGGTAAAATTCAACTCTATCTCTTACTTATCGCGTAAGATTTTAGTTTACCAAAACGATATCGTATGTAACAATTTAGCCGGTAAGAGCTAACCATGGTAAGAGTCGTCGCCATCACTTACCAGGTAAGACTCTCGGTTCATGTCTTCGCTCTTACCAGGTAAGATTCTTGGTTCTTGCCATATTCATCCGGTAAGGAAATGTGACTTGATAAGCGTTTATCCAAGTAAGCATTTGGTAACCGGCCCCTAATTCTAGTGTAACTATACATGTTTCTTTATGATGATGGTTTGGGTTTCGGTGATAAGAGAAGTTATGATGAGAAGCATAAGAAGAGATTTTCACCATTAAATCAATCCTAGATGAATGTCAACACTAATGAGGTGCACCAAAATGGACCGGATCAATTGCCTTTTAAAGCGCAATTAATGAATGAGCATGAGATTAAAAGTGGTTAATGGTTTAGATCTTTTCTTACTTTTTCATCATAACTTTCTTTCTCATACAATCATTCCATGATTGTGAGTTGGGATTTCGATGAGAAAGGGAGTTATTGGGAGAAATGTAAGAAGAGATCTACAACATTAGATCAATCATAACTGAATGTCAAAACTAATGAGGTGCATCAAGATGTACCGGATCCATAATCTATGATGATAAGTAATAGCAATAACCTTTTTAAAAAAAATGATAAAACAAAAAATGTGTGAATTATTATAAGAAACCAAATAATAAGAATTATTATAAGTTTTTGATACCTACAAAATATTAAAAAGAAACTTAAACGAAATATGAATATTTAGCAATAAAAGTGTATGAATTTTATGTTTTAATTAAATATTTAGTATACTTTTAGATAACAATAACCAATGTTATGAAAGAGCCTTTGGTCTAACGGTATGTGAGTTATTGGTTTCTTAAGAGGTCAATGGTTCAAACCTCACCAAATGTGAGAAATGTGTATGAGTTTATTTGTTCTATTTACCGTATATAAATATTATATACTTAAAAAAACAATAACCAATCTTATCTATAATAAGCAGCTTAGTAATAATCGACGTTAACAAATTATAAAAATAAAAAATCGTAACGATTTTATAAAAAAAACAAAATAATAATAATTTGAAAAGGTGATTATTTCAAAACTTTATGATATTCTTGTACACATGAACCCAACCTTCATCTCTTTGCACATGGCTACTTCTCAAATTTCAGAAATATTTTCTCCTAAAATGGAAGATGTTGAAATATGTGTATGCATTATATATGTAGTAATGTAGAGTCGTGTTCATATAAGAGTAGTGATTAAATAAAAGAACATGAGAAGAATCAGATGAATTTACATTACATACCAGCCAAGTTACTTACTGGGTCAGATTTTAGTCCACCAAAACGATATTGTATGCAACAATTTACCCGGTAAGCTCTTACCGTGGTAAGAGTCGTCACTCTCACTTACCGGGTAAGACTCTTGGTCTTTATCTCGCTCTTACATGATAAGATTCTTGATCCTTACCATATTCATCCGTTAACATAATGTAACTTGATGTTCACTTACCTGAGTAAGGGGCTGTTTGGCAGTTGTTGAATGGTTTGGTGCAGAATGACTAAGTGGTCAGAATGATTAAGAGGGTCAGAATGGTTAAGTGCTGAATGAAATAATGTTGTTTGGTAACTGTTTTCTRAATAAAAGYAAATTACCATTTTAACCCTCTTTGTTTTTTTAGTGATCATCCAGTTTCATTATGGTTTACCTAACGACTAAAAATTGAAGAAAGAAAACCTAATCGAAGAAAACCTAATGGAAGAAAACCTAATCGAAGAAAACCTAATTGAAGAAAGAAAACCTAATGAAAGAAAACCTAATCGAAGCTGTGCTACTGTTAAGGGACTGGCGACCATCGAAGCTGTGAAAGGTCACCGGCGATGGAAGCTGTGGAGTCTCACAGGCTATCACCGATCGAGCGACAACCAAAGACGGGGACGGAGATGGTGGAGGCTACCGGAGACGGAAGCTGTGGAAGCTGTGGAGTCTCACAATCGAAGATACCATGGGACGATTCCCGTGTTCCAACAATGTTTCCGAGCAGATAGTGGTGGAATCGGTGAAGGCGACGGCTAGAAGGAGAGGAGATGGGAAGGCGACGTGAAGTCGATGAAGGCGACGTGTGAGGAAGGAGAGGGTGGGGGGAGGAGCTGTGAGCGACGTGTGAGGAAGGAGAGGGTAAAATTGAAAAAAGAACGATCTGAATGGTTGAGTGAGGTAGTAGATGCAAAATGGTTAAGAGGTTATTGTAACCATTAAGAGGGTTGTTTTTTTTTGCCAAACAGACCTAACCTCTTACCGATTAAGAGGTTGGCTCTTAATGTAACAATTAAGAGCCAAACAAACAACCCCTAAGTGTTTGATAAATGGCCCCTTATAATTTTTTTTTTAAAATTGTGACACTATTTGACTAAAACAACAAAGCTATATAGATACTTTTTATAAAGTTATTTTGTTGGTTTATTTTTACCTTTTTGTATGTGAGGTCCTGTATATAATTCTTTATCCTCAAAAAATTCATAAGCATAATAAATATGAAATTAAAGTTAAAATTAAGAAACTGATACAAATAAAATCCAAACCCACACAAATCAACTCATTCAATAGAAACTTATGTTATTATTGTAGCTAAAAAAAAGATCCGCCCCAACGTACGTATACATTAATTACTAAGTATTTAGCGGAAACATAATAATTCATTAGTTACATATATCATTTTGTTTCTATTCTAGCATATAATATAATATAAATATATAAGTGTATATCTTAGTTAATTTCAGTAACGTATTAAGCTTTAAAAAGACTGTAACGAAAAAATTATAATAATATCATAAAATGCACCAACGGGTCTTTCACCAAGGATATTCAAACTTCCTAGAAGGTCAATGGTTCAAACTTTAGTAAAGATAAAAATAGTGTTTGAGTTTATTGTATTTAACGTATTTAAAATATTATTATATTTAAAAATACATTAAATGCACAATACAAGTATTTATGTCATATTGATAGAATATGTTTGTTATATTAATAAAATACGATGGCATTAAGTGCATGATACATATATTTCGTGTGTTTGCAAGTTAGATTTGCCTCTAAACAATTGATCAATCATTTAGTTACACTTAAATCATGAGAAGCAAAAATTTATTGACGGAGATGAAATCAAATAAATAGGTCATCATGTGGTTTGTAATGGTCGTAGCCTTGACAAACCAAGTGACCATAATGGGTTGAGTCCTTAACCCATTGCGCACCATCCGACGTTAGATTGGTGCTTCGCATGGAAGGCAGGGAAGTGTAATAATGTTTTGAGTTATATCGCTTATATTGGCACCACATTTTACGTTGATGGTACATGTGATGGTCCTCATAGTTGTTGTTGCTTCAAAAGAAGAATCCGGTAATTATTTTAATATAAGATTATATTATATATATATATATATATATATATATACATATATATATATATATTTATTTATAATTTTGCTATTTACGTGATATTTTGTTATTATTTCACTATTTCTATATAACTTGGGTTGTTTGTTTATCTCTTAATAGTTTACAATGAAAACATATTCGTTTGAGATGTATTATCACAAAACCCAGGGAAAGTCAAATAATCACCTAGAGTTGGTCAAACCGAAAATTATCGAAATCAACAAAACATAAGAACACAAGATGATTCTGAATTTATGGTTGGTTTACGATTCCATGGTTGAATTACATTCTTAGTATTTTAAAACATAACTCTTGTTTTAACATTACTCGTAACCTTTATCCGGGAATATGACGAACCGTTAATCAAGATGATAAGCATCTTGGTCTCTAATTTGTGAGATAAGTTGTCCCAAAAAAATTAATCGCAATTATTTCACAATTTAATTCACATGGTTGGATTCCAATGATAATAAAAATTATAGTGAGAAGGGTAAAAATGGATTTTCACCCTTAAATCACTAATAATTGAAGATCAAATAAAAATGACCTTTTAAGCTAATTCATGGGATATTTTGGGACTTAATGAGAACCATCAGATCAACACCATTAAAAGTAATCAAGAGTTCAAATTCATTCACACATTTTTCACCTTAACTTCTATTCTCATACGATTGTTCGTAATTCATAATTAAGTATTTCCATTAGTAGATAGGAAAGATATAAGGGATTATTAATATCTCGAACTATTAAGTCTTGATACATTTTTAGAAGAAATAAATTTATGAAATTAAATTATTGTAAAAAAACCATTCACTTAATGAAATCCTTCTGAACTATAAAAATGATAGAAACCAATAATTATTGTGGTAAAAATTATAAGGAAAAAAAACCTAAATATTGTTCAGTTTTTCTTTTTCATAAAATATATATACTATATTATAAAGCATTTGACAAAAACTCTTAAAACTCATTCTTTATGCATGAAGTACTGTGTATTAATGAATATTATCTAAAATCTAAGATTACAAGTAAATTGTACGTAAGTACAACTTATTAAAGCTTCATTTTTGAATTCGTATAACTAACTGCAGATAAACATAATCAAATACAAAATAAAAATATCGTTTTAAATATAAAAAATCTAAAATATAATTAGGATAATCATTGAGTTTTAACAAAGTACTTAATCATTATCCGTAAAAAAAATTATATTATTAAATCAAAAATAAATTACTTCGTTACTAAATTTAAATTAAATTATAATGAAAAATTGAATTAAAGAAATTACAAAAAAGAACTTTTAAATAGTTAATTTGATATTAATATTAATATATTTATTTTCGAAATTTTATGACATCTTTAAATTTATATTTTATTCAAAAACAAAAACATTATTCCTTTTTCAGAACCATATAAAAACCGTATTAAAACATCTACAGAGACGAAATAAAACGAACACTAATATCGGGATATATCTTGTTGCATTACGCAAGTACCCTTCTAGTAATCGGGTAAAAAGAACAGATTCAAATGAATTACTTTAATGGGCCGAATTTAGTTATTTCAAAAATATAAAAATTCAGGACTCACAACCCCAAGTATATGAATAACGGCCCAATCCAGATATCATATGAGTGCAGTTATCACTTATCATCGGCCCCAACAGCCCCATGACTCCGGCGGAATCCAAAACCCTCCTCCCAAGGACAGAAATACACGGATCCCGGGATCCGTCCATTTTGACCCAAACCGACCCGACTCCCATCTCTTTGACTCATCACGCATAAAGTATAAACAATACTGGAGCTCCATTTGTGGTCGATTTTGGAGTTCCGTTCAAAGAGCTTTTCAACTTTCATAATATTTCATTTTCATATGTAAGGAAGTTTTCGATATTTTAACACTGAATATCATAAGTAACTCATAATTATGGTTTTGTTTTACAACTGTTGTTAAACAATAAGCTTAAAATTAGGCATCAATGTTTTCCCGGTTGAAATATTCCTTGAATTGTAGCATATTAAATATGGCTTATCTAGTTATATGTTTTTATAAAATAGGAATATAACAATAACTCGTATTATAATATATTGAGGTGTGATGCAAATAACTTAAAAAAAATATGTGAATAATTGGTTGAAATGGTGGATAATTTGGTTGAAAATTAGATCAAAATATTTGAATTAATCCAATAAAATCTACCGGATGACTAATAGTATTCGATGGATTGAACCGTTCCGATCTGATCCAATCATCATTTATATTGGATTGGATCGGATGACAAAATTCACCATCCAATGAATAATTAAATTATAGTAGATCTACCTGAATTAATTGGATTCCAACCGATAAACACCCTCAGTATAGATTTAATAAACTTCATTTATGTTGCATGTTGGTTAAAAATTGAGTCACTAAAAAACGGAGACACATAAGTATTTTATAAACTTTCATTGTATTAACTTCACTATTAGGTTGCGTTTGGTACATGGGACGGGACAAAACTTACTGTCTCATGTTTGGCGCAGCATGGGACTGAATAAGAACTCACTGTCCCACGTTTGGTACGACATAGGACTGGGACAAGATGGGATAACATGAAACAAAAGAGGTTTTTTCTTGTTCCACTAAAATAGATGGAACAAGATGAGACAAGAATGAGACAAAAACTAAAATATTACTAATCTACTATAGTTTGATATATAACCTTAATATGATATTTGTTTTAATGGTCATCACCGCTAGTTTCGGCCGCCGCCACCACTACGGCGGTCATCGGTGGCCACCGACCACCACAACCCGTTGCCACTACTACCGTCAGCCACCACCACCTCCACCACCATTACTACTACCATCAATTATATCAAAATTTTCATTCAAATTTGGTACAAATATGAAAATTATGTACAAATATTTATAAATTAAATTATTTACTTTATTTATGTTAATTATAACTATTATATAATATTTAAAATCATCAAATAATTTTTTAGGGTAGTTTGTCTGGTTATATCTCGTCTAGTCCTAGTCCTACCAAACACCATGCATACTCTTGTTATGTCCAGACCTGTTCAATCCAATCCAGTCCTGTCTAGTCTTACCCTCTTGTCTTGTCCAGTTCTGTCATGTCCAGTTTTGTTCAATTATGTCTGCATACCAAACGCTACATTAATGACCTAAAACTCTTGTTTTGATAGATTTTAATTTTTTAGTCATAATAAATAATTGAGGTAAATACAACAACCAAATTTTTCAAACTTTAACTGGGCCTTAATTGACTGAGTTAACCAATGATCGGTTTCTGGGTTTTATCCAATATCTATTCTATATTATAAAACATTTGACAAAAATTCTTAAAAATCATTTTTTATGCATGAAGTACTGTTTATTGATGCATATTACTTAAAATTCAAGATTACAAATAAACTA
>NC_037528.1:4073711-4075568 GCF_001531365.2 Cynara cardunculus var. scolymus
TTAAATTTATTTTAATTAAAATAATTATATTTCGTATATGATTTCTTAAAAAAATAAAATTAAAAATTAAAAAGAATTACTAGTGAAATTTATTTTAACTAAAAATAAAATATATTCCGTTAGTGATTTTTCAAATTAAAAAAGTAAAAAATAATTTGATTAAATTACTGACGACTTAACGATAAAATTTAACTAAATACATAATTAATTAAAATTCATCGCTAATCCATCTGTGAAATGATATCACCAACAAGATTCAAACACGATCTTTCACACTTATTAACATGTAACAGTGTTAGAGCGTCTGACGATGGTTAAATTAGTCATCAATTAGATATAAGTAATGTATGCATATATACCAATGAACACTAACGACGAATTTTAATTAATTATGTATTTAGTTATTCAAATTATTTGCTATTTTTTAATATGAAAAATGATCAACGTAATATATTTTATTTTTAATTAAAATTTCATCAGTAATCCTTTAAATATTTTTTTAGTTTTTTAATTTGAGAAATCATATACAAAATATATTTTAATTTTAATCAGTAATCTTTTTGTAAATATTTTTTATTTTCAATTAAAATAAATTTCATCAATAATTATTTTTAAATGTAAATACTTTTTTATAAATGTAAGCACTTTTTTGATATATTTGTTTCATTTTATAAATATAAGTATTTTTGTTCAAAAAATGTTTAGAGACTTAATCGTTGAAAATATGAAAGTTCATTAGCTTTTTTTTAGTTTTTTATTATTATTTTACCATATTAACCACTTTATTGGTTATAATGATGTATCTAACAGGTTTTAGAATGTTCTAGGAGTTATTTATATGTTTTGAAATGTCCAATAACTTATTTGTTTTAAAAAATTGTCCAAGAACTTAATCATTTCAAACACTAAAGTTCATTGGGTTTTTTTAAACTTTTTCCTAATTTTTAACTATTAATTAAAAATTATTATGAACATTATTAGGTATATTAGTTATTTCTATATTGTTGTTGTTTCATTATTATTAAATAGATTTAATCGATAAAAAATCAAATATTATGAACATTATTAGGTATATTAGTTATTTCTATATTGTTGTTGTTTCATTATTATTAAATAGATTTAATCAATAAAAAAATCAAATATTACAGTTCTAAAAATAATTTTATAAGTTACATAAAAAATTAAATCTCATAACTGATTTTACTAAAACATTAAACTTAATTGTTGATTATTACATTTTTTAAAATGAGAAAATTGCATCAAAATGGAACCAACTTTCACATAATTCCTATTTTGGGGAACCAATTTTCAAAATTGTCATTTTGGAAAACCAACTTGCACTTGATTCTTATTTTGGGGGACCAACTTTCAAAATCGTCATTTTAGGGAACCAACTTACAAAATAATTATAGAAAAATAATTAAAATTTGTCTTTTTTGAAAAACTAATACAATAAAATCTATTTTTCATTTCAAATCTCGTTTTTTTATTCAGATATCAAATTGAACATTTAAAAAAAATCCAAATTACCACAATAAAAATTGTTTTTTACTAATGCAAAAAAAATCAATTCAATAAAAAAAATTAATTGATACGGATTGGTTAGATATAAAAATATTGAATGTGATATTTAATATTTATTTTTTATTGCATCAATTAATTTTTTTTCTATTAAATTGATTTTTTTGCATTAGTAAAAAATAATTTTTATTGTGATAATTTGTTTTTTTTTTAATTCAATTTGATATATGAATTAAAAAAACGAGATTTGAAATGAAAATTATATTTTATTACATTAATTTTTGAAAAAAAAACGAATTTTAGTTATTTTTCTATAATTATTTTGCAAGTTGGTTC
>NC_037528.1:4076073-4113462 GCF_001531365.2 Cynara cardunculus var. scolymus
ACTTAAATTAAATTATAATAAAAAAAATAAATTAAAGAAATTACATAAAAAATGAGACTTTTAAATAGTTGATTTAATATTAACATTGATATATTTTTTACAAATTTTTATGATATTTTCACATTTATATTTTATTCAAAAAAACACATAAAATCGTATTATAACATCGACAAAGACAAAGAATAAAATAGAACATTTAATTGAGATGTGTCTCGCTTCATTACGTTAATGCTCTTTTAGTTATTTTAAATATATCCTTAACGGATAATTAGCTTATTAGTCAATGGTCAGCATTCCACGACTAACTTTTAAGCTAAGAGTTGACTTGGTACTTATGTCATATATTATAATATGTTTGTTGAATTAATGAAATATAACACATTAAATGCATAATATAAATACTTATGCTGTATTGCTATAAGATGTTGTTATATTAATAAAATATAACACATTAAATGCACAATGCTTACATACACAAGTGTGTATATAAGTTAGGTTTACCTCTAATCAGTTGAGCATCTATATTCACATTACGAGAAATATAATTGATTATAATCTAAGTATACTCAAATTCGGAAAAGCGAAAGGTATTGACAACCGATAGAGATGAAAGTATGCAAGGGGGTCACCATGTGGTTCATAATGGTCCTAGCCTTGTCGAGCCAAGTGGCCATACATGGCATGAGTCCTCAACCTGACATTGTCTACCACCCTATGGAAGATTGGTGCTTCGGAAATGGGTGTGATGGTGTTCTGTGTTTTATCGCTTGCAATATTTCACTTTATCGTAAAGCAGTTTGTGAGAATAACAAATGTTGTTGTTCCAAATAATAGAATGAGATTATTTCAATAAAATATCAATATATATATATATATATATATATATATATTCAGCTCTTGCTTGTGGTGGAATATTGTTGGAGTTTTTCCATGTAATGAAAATATTTGCCGAAAATAAGTGAGCAATTACAAAATGTGAGTTGCAAAACTTATCAATTGACGTCTAACGACTATAAGCTGATAACCTGTTAGTGGGTAACCAATCAACTGATAACCCATTAGTAGATAATCATCAAATAGTAACAATCAACTGATGACTTTTATCTAATACCTATCAACTAATAGCATATCAATGGGTAGTTTCACCGGTTGCTACACGTATGAAGTAAGAGCATATTCAACACGTTCTCTAAAATGAATATTCTGGTCCATTTCTGTTTTAAAAGATTATACAAAACCTTCTCCAAAACAGAGAAAGAATGTGAGATGATAAAAAATTCTTTAAATTTAGAGAACTCTCAAAAAATGATTACCATAGAGAAGATCTATATTTTTTATTATATTTTCGCAGTTTATATATTTTCATTATATTTTCGCAATTTTGATGTTAGATATCTATACTATATTATAAAACATTTGATAAAAACTCTTAAAAACCACTTTTTATGCGTAAAATATTGTTTATTAATGCATATTACTTAAAATTCAACACTACAAGTAAATTGTGCGTAAGTACAACTTATTAAAGCTCCATATCTGAATTCATATAACTAACTGCAGATAAACATAATCAAATACAAGATAAACATATCATTGTAAATATAAAAAAATTAAAATATAATTAGGATAATCGTTGAGTTCTAACAGAATACTTAATTATTATCTATTAAAATGTTTATATTATTAAACCAAAAATAAATTATTTCGTTATTAAACTTAAATTAAAGTATAATAAATAAAAATTACATAAAAATGAGAACTTTTAAATGTTGATTTGATATTAACATTAATATATATTTTTAAAATTTTATAATATTTTCAAATTTATATTTTATTTAAAAATAAAATCATTATTGTTTTTTAAAAAACACATAAAATCGTATTATAACATCGACAGAGACAAATAATAAAATAGAACATTAAAATCAAGATTTGTCTCGCTGTATTATGCGAGCACTCTTCTACTATTTATAAAATGTTTTAATAATATAATAATAATTATTATTTTTAAAATAAAAATATATTAAAATTGAATGAAATTTTGGAGAATGAAAACAGTGTCGTTGGTTCTCCAAAATCAAGAAACCTTTCTCTGTGTGTCCTTTACCCATTTGAGAAGAAGATGAAGAAAGAAGGATCCTTACCAAAATCGCCATTGATGATGACTGGGTTTTCAGTTGTAATCGTCACTCTCGTCATTCTTTCTGCACAACCCACTTTCTCAATCTCACTCCGATTTCCTAATCGCAACTTCCCATCCGAAGCCACACATTCGCTCTTAGGCGACGCTCACTTCGTCGACGGTGGATATTCCGTTCAACTCAGTGGCCCAACACCATCAAGCTTCGGTATCATCTTACGTACTACGCCTTTCAAGTTCACCTCTTCGACGTCGTTTTCCTCCAACTTCACCTTCCAAATCGGCAATGGCGTTGCGCTGGTAATCATTCCCGCTGATTTTCCTTCTAAATTTGCTCAGAATACGTCGTTTGGGCTTTTGGATGTGGATCGATTCCTTGATATCGAGTTTGATGTCGATCTTTGTAAAATTTCATCTTCTAGGGTTAGCAACGTATCTAAAATTAATCATATTTTGAAGGGTGGGGTGAAATTATCATCTTGGATCGATTACCATGCGATATTAAAGCAGGTAGATGTTAGGTTAAGCAAATTAGGCGATCCCAGGCCTGTTGAGTCACTGATTTCATACCGCATAGATTTGGGGGAAATGTGGAAAGGAGAAGAGGCTTTATTGGGTTTGGCATCACCTAATGGAAATCATGGACAGACTACAAATGTGTATTCATGGAGGTCTAAAATCAAGAATGTCCCAAAATGGCTGCATTCGAATCCGGCTAACCCGCAGGATCATTCATCTGTACCTGAAGATGTTGAAACTTCTAAGAAAAGAGATTGCTTTCTTTCTGGGTTCATATTTGTTATGAGTTGTGGAGCATTGGCAGCTTTGGTTCTGTTCTTCGTGTGGTCGTATGTGGCTGCTATGCCGAAAGTTCCTTCTGTGTCGCCTGTTGATTTCAAATACGAAAAGATTGGTGTAGTCGAAATGAAAGATTCTGAAACGATTAAGAAGTAGAGAGCTGGTTCTGGTATGTTAATCCACGTTTATCGATCTATTAGCTTTCTAAGGATGTAAATCTCGAATGTGTGATTCCAAGTTTTCATTATGTTGTGTGTTTTGCTCATTTGGGAATCCACAAACGTATTTCTTGATGTTTTTGAACAGGTTGTTGTTCGATCAGTGATCGGTTAAGGCACTAATGATATCTGTGTTTGAATTTTAGAACTGATCTTGTTCAAGTAAGGGCTGCTATTTTGAAATTTATGGGGTGTTTGAGATTTGCTTATTTGAAACAACTTATGTTTTTTTTTACAAAAGCACTTATCAACTTGCTATAAGTCAGAAGGGTTTAACTTCTTCAAAAACTCCTTATCACCAGTTTGACATCGATATAAGTTGTTTATCCAAGCATTCAAAAGTGTTTATTACCGGTGTCGCACCGGAATAAGTCAATAAGTTGTTTTTATAAGTAATCCCAAACACCCCCTTAAATGATGTTGTGGGAAACTAGTAAAATATGTATCATATGCTTGAGATTCTATAAAATTATTGTCCGTTTTGTTTACACATGTAATTCGGGTCTTTTTTATTTGAGATTTACTGGGTTTGTTTGATTTGATCGGCATTTTACAAGTGCTATTGAGTTGCTGCCAAATGGATATGGATGATGTGGTTTTTCTTTGGAAAAGGTATGCAGAATAATCTTCATTTAAGTTGTATATGTCAAACAATTTTTAATTAATCAAACTGGCAAAATAAATCGAATTGCAACAAAGTTTATTTTAGCATAAAGAATATTTTGTTTTCTAATTTATTTATTTATTTATTTTATATTTGATGATAACTTGTTTATCTTGTAACATATGATGATATGGTTGATGTTTACGGAAGATTTATGAAACGCTTACTAAAGAGTTACAACAAAATGACGGATAAATTTGATGTCCGCGTCACAAAATGTTACATTAAATAGGAATTTCTATGAACTTTGTTACATTGAATAAGAAATTTTGTAATTTTGTTACAATAAATAGGAATTTTTAAAAGGGTTTTCATCAAAATAGGCAAAATATACCTAATATATTAATAAAATAGCCATTTTTTTCAAGTTTTTTCACAAAATAACCACATGGATCGTCCATGGGGGGTATGTTGATCATAGGGGGCGATCCAGCCTTCTTTGACCAAAAAAAGTACAAAAGAAATATTTTAAATTGATTTGAGGACCTACATGTATCTCATTTGGGGGACAAACATCTGATTTGTCTTAAATAGTGGGATCGCCCCCACCTACCCCAAGATCTTCCCCCGGGGGTGATCCGACTTACAACTTTGACTGATATTTTGTTTTTCAGTGTGCAAAATATCACCGTATATTGTTTGTGATCTCTCATTCATTTTTCTTCACATCTCATTTCTACTTTCATATCTTATTAATTGACAAAGAAAAAAAGAAAGAGTTTCCTCATTTCTACTCTTACAATCTTTAACCCTTAAATATAATCTATTATCACAACTCTTCACCTTTAAACACCAATATGAAATCACCATCAAATCGTAAGCCACTAAATGACAAAAATAGCAGTCAAAATAGGTGGTTATAAAAATATGACATTTTTCAGATATAATATTTAATTTTTATCCCCCAAATCAGATACAAATAATTTTTTTCGTATCAATAATTATTAAAAAAATATTAACATTCAGTGCTTATAAAAAATATAATTTTTATAAGAAAATATAAAAATATTCGTTGGTTCGTTATGCGGTTAAAAAAAATAGTAAAAATTATAAAACTTGCCGTGATTTCATATTATGTTAAGGGTTGTGATGGTAAATTTTGTTTAAGGGTTACGAATTGTAAGAGTAGAAGCGTTTGATTTTATAGAGTAAAACCACAACATTTGGTCCTAAAACAGTCAAAAAACCAGTCAAAACCATCCCCCGTTTATTGAAAAACACCACTTAATTGTCAAATCGATTTCTTCACTATAAGACAAATTAGCAGTCAAACGTGTAAGCCGGATCGCCCCCGAGGGAAGATCCTGGGTTAGGTGGGGTCGATCTCTCTATTTAAGACAAATAAGATGTATGTCTCCAAATCAAATACATGTGGGCCTCAAATCAATTAAAAAAAATATTTTTTGGTACTATTTTAGGTCAAAGAAGGTTGGATCGTCCCCCTATGGTCAACCTGCCCCGGGGTGATCCGTGTAATTATTTTGTGAAAAACTTGAAAAAATGACTATTTTGTAAATACAGTAGGTATTTTTTTTGATGAAAAACCCTTTTTAAAATTTTGTTACGAGAATTTTTCTTTCTATTGCAGTAAGACGTTGGGGTGGGCGGACCTAAGATGGAATAGGCACGCTAAAGTCCCCGCTACAATATGATGAGAGGCTATTCCTCCCGGAACAAAAGGATCAAAACCCTCCACACCCCACATGGATTTACATATTGTACTTTTCCTCTTAGCCCATAAGGATCGGACACCCATATGCCAAAACCATACAAGCCTGTTACATGAAATGCACCAAAACCAAAGCAAGTCACACCTGCAAGAAATAAATGTATTCCAAAGATCTTGGGCAAATCCAAAGAAGGTTTTCCAAGGGGGTGTTTGGGATTGCTTATAAAAGCAACTTATTGACTTATTCCGATTTCCAGTAATAAGCATTTTTTGAGTGTTTGGATAAATAGCTTATACCGGTGCCAAACCGGTAATAAGAAGTTTTTGAAGAAGTTAAACCATTACAACTTAGATAAAGATTTTTGTAGAAAAACATAAGTTGTTTCAAATAAGTCCAAACACCCCATAAATAAAAATTGAAAAAACCTTTTATTATATTTTTCTCCTAAAAAAACTAGTAAATTAATGATAATAACAATTGAAACAATACATGATAATTAAACTAATAGATAAGTTCCAATTCCACATGGAAATATTAGGTACCGATAAGGAAAAGGGAATGGGTGCATCTCAACTGAACTCTGACCGTTTCAAACAAAATAAACGGATCTTTTTATTAAAAACAAGTCTTACTTTGAGGAAAATCAAAATACTTCATTAACCCATACTTGTTTTGAGTTCATTTCAAATTTTAATCATTTAATGTTTAAGAAAAATAAATAAATATGATTTTGATCACAGATCAAATGGGATGAAAATGTCGATTTCTGAGGCGCCACCCTCGCTCTCACTCTATCAAGTTTGTTTTTCCTTCATCACGTTGCTTTTTACTATCTCACATCTCACATCTCCATCTCTCTTCGTCTTTCTGATCCAATCTTCATTCAATTCACACACAATTTCTTCGTTTATGTTGGGAAGAAGGACTACATTCATATGTGAATATCAAATCTCTAGCTTTTCTAGTGACAACGTAGTGAAATCGGAGGAAGCCGGAGATTTTGAATCGAATAGAAAACCGATACTAATTGTGTCATATTGATGGACATCCAAGGAGACGATGGCCTCTCCAAGATTTACTCTCATGAACAATTAATCATTGAAATCCCTGAAACAGCCCATAAGATCAGCAGTGGTACGTCCTCTTCTTTTCCCTTCTCTACCTCCAATTTCAATGACTTTAACTCGAAAATCGATACGAGAAAATGATCCTTATGGAAGTGTGTTTTTGGGTTGTTTTCTAATGATGCAGACTCGTGGTTTCAAGTGGGGTTTGTTCTTACAACGGGTATCAACAGTGCTTATGTGTTGGGGTATTCAGGTGCAGTCATGGTTCCTCTTGGTTGGGTTGGTGGAGTCGTGGGTTTAATCGCAGCTACAGCCATATCACTATATGCAAATGTCCTCATTGCCAGGCTCCATGAGTTTGGTGGGAAGAGGCATATCAGATACAGAGACCTTGCAGCCTATGTGTATGGTTAGTGATCACCAAGAACAGAGGTACTTTTATACATTCTTGCCAACAGAATTAATATAAATGATTGACGTTTTGCAGGTCCAAAAGCTTATTCTCTTACATGGATCTTGCAATATGTGAATCTTTTCATGATTAACGTCGGTTATATCATGTTGGCTGGTCAGGCTCTAAAGGTATTCCAAACTGGAATTCAATGAGGATTACATTATCCCTATATCTCATAGTTCTAGATTTTTGCAGGCCATTTATATCATTTTTAGGGATGATGGTGCCATGAAGCTCCCATACTTCATTGCAATCTCAGGGTTCACATGTGCCATTTTTGCAATCTGTATCCCTCATCTTTCCGCTCTAAGAATTTGGTTGGGAGTTTCTACAATCCTAAGCATCGTATATATTGTTACAGCAGTTGTCCTGTCTCTTCGTGATGGTACCATCTGTTCTCTGCTATTGTGATAGATATTACAACTAGTCATCAGATGTCTTAAAAAGGTTGTTTTTGTTGTATGGTTTTATTTGTAGGAATTCAATCTCCACCAAGGGACTATAGCAAGCCAGGAACACACACAAGCAAGATCTTTACAATCATTGGTGCTTCTGCAAGTCTTGTGTTTGCTTTCAACACCGGAATGCTCCCAGAGATACAGGTAAAATTCACAAGTTACAACACTAGGATCTTTTTTGGGTAACCGTGGGAATCCAGAAGATAACTGCCAAGGAAAATCCCTATTGACCTTGAGAAGACTCAAACTGGTGACCTATGGGGAGGAGCCCCAAAGTCTGGCCTTTATTTGCCAGTTAAGCTGGCCCTCAAGGTTACTCCAGGACTTTGTTATGAAGATCAATGATGTTCTTTGTATTGTTAAATGTTGTTATCTTGTAGGCAACAGTGAGACCGCCAGTTGTTAGTAACATGATAAAGGCTCTATACTTCCAGTTCTCAGTAGGAGTTTTGCCACTATATGCGGTTGTCTTTATGGGGTACTGGGCTTACGGCAATGGTGCCTCATCCTATTTGCTCAACAACGTTCATGGTCCACTTTGGTTGAAGACATTTGCCAACATATCTGCCTTTTTCCAGTCTGTTATATCTCTGCACGTAATGTTCTACCTCATACTCCTGCCCTTCTGCCATTTCAACCCTTCTCTCCCCTGTTTTTGGTTCTAGACTAACACAGTTTTTGATTTTGTTGTTTCTAGATATTTGCAAGTCCGTTGTACGAGTATTTGGACACCAAATATGGAATAAAAGGAAGTGCATTGGCCCTTAGAAACTTCTTGTTCAGAATCATGGTGAGAGGGGGTTATCTTAGCATCACCACTTTTGTATCGGCAGCATTGCCATTTCTTGGAGACTTCATGAGCCTAACAGGGGCGATCAGTACTTTCCCACTGACATTTATTCTTGCAAATCACATGTATTTAGTAGCCAAGGAAAATAACCTCAGTTGTTTACAGAAGTCATGGCATTGGCTCAATGTTTGTTTCTTTGCTATCATGGCTGTAGCAGCAGCAACTGCTGCCTTGAGGCTAATTGCTGTAGACTCCAATACTTATCACTTTTTTGCTGATATGTGATTTTTTATTTCCATCGTAGTTTTTATTGAATGCTTAACATATAGCGCAGTAATACTTTTCTAGCTATTGATTGTTTCCATACTAGTGTTATGTTGTATTTGGTAATTGGTATCAAGTTAACTTTTACACAAAAATATCATAGATAACGGTCGAACCATGTCATCATGTTAATGTGGAACCTAATGTTTTGTCCAGTGACTTGTAAGAGTTCTATTAAATATTGTTGGGCTTTTGTAGCTTCTAGTCTCACCCTGATACTCTTGCTCCTTGTAGTTAGATAAGTCGCAATGCATACCAAGTGTTAAGACAGCATGGTTGGTTCAAGCATAAACGAATAACCAGGTATAATTGCAACACTTCAATGAAGATGAAGCAAGTAATCAAACGCACGACACTCGGAATTGCAACCTTACGAAGATGATATAGCACTAGGAACCCAGTCAGATCTTAACTGTAAGTTTTCAAAGAGGCCATAACAACTCAATCCACTAACCGGAACATGTTACCCCAACTAAATGCATGTACTTGACAATCAAAGCCACTATATAACAAAAGTTTATTTGCCAGCAGTATTGTCCTTTCAAGAAAATCCACTTGAATTTTCTGTGACTAGGTCCAGCCTTCAATGACACACCACAACTACATTCTTGATCTGACATGCAAAATATAGATAACATCAATATGCATGTGTGAAACAGAAACAGAAACAGAAAAAATAAAAAAGGACTATATCTCCCAAAAATGAGGTATGGGTAAGATAATAATTATCGCCTTTTTAAAGTCAAAATGACATTGATCCACTTACAATTTTAACACCAAGCATTCGTTCATTTCTAGTATTAGGATATGATTTATTTATCCATTTAATAGAAAATCCGAAGATATCATATTTGAAGCTAAAGTGAATCCAATTGACCTGAAAAGTCAAAATGGTACATCTTCCTGGAATGGATGGGTTCTCAATGCTAATTTACACAGGAAGACAAGAAACTACAAAAGAGAAAAATACAAATTAAAAGGAATATGATTATGAAAGCTGTGTTAAGCTATTCAATAAGACATTGCAGAATGACTTACTTTTGGATAATCATCCGGAAACCAGCTTTACAACAATGCAAAGGGAGTTGAGGATTAACAATATAACCCTCAAGTATTGGGTGGCATAAATGAGACCAATGATCTGTCCCTTGAGGGAATTTCTCTTCACCCCTGAATACTCTTGGAAGCTCCATCCTCTAGGTGCAAGAAAACGATCCTCATTCAATATTGCTAATGCATTTGCAATAAGCAGACACCCCTCCAGTAGTGTCCAAAGACCCATATCCTGTATTTGTATAGCATGTGTTAGTCCACTTCAATAAACATTCTTGGAAGACCCAAATCAAAGATACTTGTTCCTGGAAAACATCACAAGTAATAGAGTAGAGGTCACAAATATCTGCCTCCACAACCAATGCGAAGTCCGGGAGCCTTGGCGTAGTGAGGTTGCCCCCCTTCTCTTCCAATGTTTTTCAAATTATCAGTTGTGTATCTTGTTGAAGCACAAACGCGAGAGTGATGGTGATTTGATGTTTCCAAACCTTTCATTCTCATAAAAATTTAACCTCGGAGCCTAATTTGATGAGACATAATGGCGATTCAGATTACTATGTTAACAAGAGGTTCTATTCTTCATTAACCATGCCCTGTTTCAATCCCAGCACATTTCATACACTGATACACACTTCAATTGGTGAACTGAACTACCTGATTCATTTTACTTGATCTGAGTTTCAAGAGCCACCCCCCTCTTCATACGTTTAAATGGTTAGAATGAAAATGTTTAGAAGCTAAATAATACGCAGTGGAAAAGCTTGTAATGGCATCCTGTATTTATGTCTGTAAAACTTCTAAGGCAAGAAAACATGATTGAACTAACGTACATGCATCCAGATGTGCTGTGAGAGTTTCAAAAGTTCTCATCTGAACTACAAACGTGAAGAAGATTATTCACATTGGCTCTCAACGCTAACGAGTTTGACAGTTCATCCTGATGCCCTCTCTCTTTTGCTATCTGCCATGGTGGACTTACTTATTAGTTATTTCCTGATTAATCTCCTAGCGATTAGCATTATAGCATACACCTTAGCATATTACATTTATTTATCTTCCCTTCATTCACATGTATTCATACTAAAGTTGAAGTCATCATGTATTCAAATTTCAGAGGTGATGGCTTGATAATAACTCCAAATGACAAACAATTTCAACTGCCCTGCCAATTTGGTGATTCAAACACATTTTTCTGTTCGATCGGAAATCGGAAACATCATTAGTAAAATTTACAGAATGTTAATTAAGTAGCACAATTTCTTCCATAACTGAATTCGTGATTTTTGGTAGTATATGAAAGAATAGGAGAAATTACACTATTTAAACCCTAAACCGATTGATTAAAATTCAAAATATGATTCACACAGATTTTTTCTGTTGATAAAAAGATGAACTTTGACATAAGGTAATAATATAAACCCTAAAACATGAACTCACCTGGTTTAAAGAACCGGAAGATCAGAAGAGTGGAATCGGAGAGGGATCGACGGGTACAGGCCAATGGTGAAGGAACGAATCGTAAGAAAAAGGTAGAGACCATACTTTTAACATTTGTTGCATTTTAGTCCCTAAACTTTGAAGTTTGGGTAATCTGCATGCCAAATACTTTTTTATGATATTTTAGTAACAAAAAGATATGTTATGGACCGTTTATTAAACACTTACTTGGTAAGTGCTTATCGGATAAATTTTCTTATCGTATGAACATGAGAAGGGCCAAGAATCTTACCTGGTAAGAGCAATGAAAATATAGAGAGTCTTACTCTTACCCGGTAAATAAGAATGACGACTCTTACCCAGATAAACACTTATCAGTAACTTTGATGCATTCGATATGTTTTGATGTACCAAAATTTTAGGTATCAAAATAAATTATAATGATGAGGATCGGAAATTAAGTAACGGGCACATATCCACGTGGTTGTGGTTTCACGTATCCGAGCACATAAACCAAGAAAGTTCAACGGGTTAAGATTTAATCGGAACATGTGATTATGGGTCAGGAAGCATTTGATATGAATCTTACAACTTTACTGGAAAAAAATGTATCAAAGATGGAAAACCTGCTATCCTTCTTTACTTCTCTAATATCCTAGTTCCAGTTTGCATCTATTCTAGAGTCTAGAATTCCCTTTAGAATATATACAATTGTCATGCTTGTAGTCCAGAAACGATTTATCAACAGCGATCTGCACGTCTAACGGCGTTTCTCTAACAAATCAGAGAGCCATCCGATCCGTCCTTCTGGTTTAATTCCTCGACTTTGAAAACGAGCCTGGTCTCACGGGTTCATGTTCTTTTTTCGATCCTTGTTTATTCCTGTTATATATCTAATTATCTGTCTATCTATTCTCGCATATGCAACCAGGGAATGGATTTGCATAGAAGTTCTCTTCGTGTTTTGGCTTCACTCCACCTACTCTCCGTCGCGGCCTGCTTGTTCTATTTGCATGCAGGTTCTTAACCTCTGATGAGAAATCTTCCCAACTCAAGTTCCTTCTGTCAAGTTCATCCAACATCCTCACAAAATTTCTTCTGCAGAAAATACCAAATACAGATGTCAGGAATCCTTTCTTCATGTAGTAATGGAGATATAATTTGGGATCTAATGAAACATGAAAGACGACTAGCTACATCAAAATCGGCTTTAAGGGTCTGTTTTTGCTAGCAGATTAATGAGACTCGCAACTTATTTGGTTGGCTATATATATATATATATATATATATATATATATATATGAATGTTTGGTAGTGATTTAATAATATAGAAAGTGACTCATTGATTAGTAAGCTTGTAGAAAAGAGCTTTATGCAGAAAGACAAATTTTTTCCATATGTGTCTTTCCCAATTAAAAAATACGCTTCTTCCCTCTATAAAAATACTCTTCCAAAGAAAAACTTTCGTAATCCATCTAGTAATGAAAAACCAACCAAAAAGCCCTCGGTATATCTTTTTATATGACACTATACGATCAAAAGTGCTTTATAAAAAAAAGCAATAAGACACTTTATTCAAAAGTGAGGACGTCAAAAATCATTTTATCAACTTATTATAATACTTTTACATATAGTTGTTTTATCATATAAATCAAAGTTTAAAAACGGTTTATTAGGACATTTAGACATATTTAACGTAGTAGAAATTCGGTTTTCTATAAGCAATGAACTTTTTCATTTCATTTATGTTTAGTTGGGTGCTTAATTGGTTTGATTGTTAGACGACTTACTTATCGGGATAAATGGTTTTCTGAAAGCCTCTGAACATCCGATGGCCTTGGATAGCCTTAGCCATGTTTCCGTCATAGGTGTATACAAAAACATCACTCGCAAGTGCTAGTGTATAATCCAATGCTGCAAGCTGGTTATGAAATCTTTTAAAAGGCTTCAACTCATCCTCGGTTGCCAAAGTCGAGTGCGTGTATACGTTCGGATATTTCTCTTTAAAATCATCGAGTCCGTGTTCTCCATAGATCTCACCCGCCACTATATAGATCTTCGTACTCGAAGGAAATCCCAACGCCTGTAGAAATATAGCGGACTCTCTAGGCGTCAACGGGCAATTCCCTTGTTGCCTGTTTCGCCTGCTTTTTATCTTTTTAACCTTCCAACGCTTTACGCTGTACCTCAACGCTTTAAGCTCGTCTGCTTCCTTTTCGGAAAGCCCATGAGTGCAGCCTGTGAAAGCTAGCATATCCTTTTCAAATCTATAATAATTTGAAACCCATATAAATCATACAAGTGAAGACGATAATATCCAACAAAAATATTTGTTTATAGGACAGGCAAATATATCCAAATGTCTTAATAGACTGTCTTATAGGACTTCAGTTATACTATGTAAACGTGTTATAATAAGTTGATAAGACGCTTTTTGGACATCCTAACAAGTTTTATTTTTTGTCCTAGAAAACTTGTAGTGTATTAGCTTTAGATACCTCAAATGGAGAGCAAGATAGTGCTCATTGTTTTGCTTAAGTCTGTTGACCAGCTTTCTTCCAAGCTCGTTGATTTCCTTTGTGCATTTTAGGGCCTCATACATGGTTCGGCACCTGAGCTTTTGGATGGAATCTGGGATGCCATTGTTAGCCAGCCGCGAATCGGTGTGGAGAAACTTAACCACTTTCTGTCGCGTCAACAGCGGAAGAATCTCACCTTCGTAATAACTGGGCTGCATCCAAACAACTGATTAGATTATGCCCCATCCAACTAAGCCTAGACGGGAGCAGATTGTCCCAAATTGTCGAGCTAGTGCCCGTAACATGTGAGAATATGTGGTAGCCACTATATTACGGTCCAAAAGAGCTTTTGAGAAGAGAATGAAGGTTCCAACATATATATAGCGGAGAAATGACAACATTTTAAAGAGTTTGATCATGTATATACAGACGTACGTGCCTTTGACCAAGAAATCGGATCCTTTTCTTCGGGTGTCACTCCTGCTACGTCTGGTGGAAGCGACTCTACTATCTCGATGTCATCTTGGAGCGTTGCCATGAACTGCTTGACGTCGAATATATCTTTAAAATCACTGGAAACAGATCAATCTCAGAAAAACAATAACTACTTATGATGTACTATCTTATTTGCGTGTGATCTGACTGTTCATTAGCCTACCTCGGATCAGTCCAAAACGACTTGTGATCTAAAGTTGGAAGAACCAACGTAGCATGCATCAGTTTCGCAATCGCCACCATGTCACTTATCTGTAAAGAGATCAAGATCGAAAAGTTAATGTCTGTGTTTTTGAAATGAAACAACAAACAACAAAATGAACAGATAAACGCAGGATTGGATGACAAGGATGCTAACCCCCATTTTCATTTGGTTCAACCCACCATTTGCCTGAACCAGGATGTAACCATTCGTAGGAGCACTTCGATTTCCTGATGAGAACAAAAAACTTGTAGAATTGGTAGTGAGTGAATCGATTTTCATCTTTTACACAAGTGTACCAGAATAGATTAATTTGCATACTTGTTTCGCTTGTTAATCGACCGATGCAGCCATGGTAGTTATCGCTTCTCGGATTTCTCCAAATGCCAGGAGCCTGTTAAGCAAATTAAGGAGAAACCATGAATCCCAATCAAACGAAAAAGGAGAAAAAAAAACATTGTTTGATCCTATAAACTTAAGTCGAGGGTTCAGCAAAAAGGGCAAAACAAGAAGGATTTCAGCAAAACCTGCACATGTTTGAGATTGGTTTCAGCTAGAATTTGACGCCTGATAACGACAAGGTCTTCTTCTTCGTTGGCCATCTCAGCATTGAAGTTAATCATGTGTATATATTTGGTGAACATGATGGTCACCATTATTAACATGAAAATGGTGACGATGCAATTGGTTCTATTCTTTCTTGGCATTAAACATTTCAACAAAGAATTTATTCTTATGGGTATCATGAAACAAGGACCTAACGAGGATATTTGCCACGGGTGGCGGTGATGATTCCAATAACCACCGCCACCGCCGATTTCTTGCAAAGATTCCATGGAATCGACATTCTTCTTTCGTCTTGCGGTGATGGGTAAAGTGTTACCTTTACTCGTGTCCCCGCTAGATGACATTATGTCAAAATCGATATCAAAAGGCAAAATAGATGCAAGTTAATTCTGTTTTGATGAAAGATGGATAAAATGGATAACTTGTTTTCGTATTTCTCATTTACCTTGCAATTCTATGCGAATTGTAAGCTCAAACACTACTTCTTTCTCTCTCCCAAGACATTAATCAGCCAACCATAAATCCAAGAATATACGACAAAACATGTGATCGGAAACAATTGGGACGAAGGTATGTTAGATATGTTCTAATTATATTTCAAACTGTTTTCTCATAGGCATACAACCGTATTCTTATATGGCGTTATTTTTGGCACGTGTAGCAAAAAATAATTAAAATACTTCAATTCTGTATAATCGTGCAAACGAATATTTCAAATCATCTTCAGTTACGTGCTTATGAAGTCTATACATTTGTCATGCTTCCATCATTTCACGAATGTATAGACCCGTTGTTTGACATGTCCCACATCAGCTGATATTTGTGTGAGTCGTTAAGTTTTAACATATACAATTTTGCGTCATGAGGACTTGAAACTTCGTCCATTTGTCTTGATTCATCGAGCACTATCGAGTTTAACGCATTTTATAAACTAATGGGATTAAAGATAACGAATAGAAAATACAATCAAAGGTCGTTAAGAAAAGGTGTACATACATTCTACTATTTCGATACCGTAATTTCGGATGTGATATATCATATACGTTTGATTTAGTGATTGTTTGACAGTTGTTGAATGGTTTGGTGCAGAATGATTAAGTAGTCAGAATGATTAAGACATATAATTGTTCGATAATTATTTACAATGGAATTAGCATGCTGAATGGTTAAGGGAGGTCCATGATACAAAACCATTAAGAGACAAATATTCACCTCTTAGCGATTAAAGATAATCTTTTAATAAAACTATTAGGAGGCAAACAAACAACCCATGGTAAATATGATGTGCACAGTTGTTATTTATTTTTATTTTTTTAAATTAGATTTTTTCTTCAAGTAGGGTTAGACATTTGGGCTAAGCATTTATGAAAACAACCATCTTGAAGCCCATGAAATCACATGACTAGCCCTAAGATATGATCCAAATAATCCGACCTATAAATAGTTGTGACATAAGAGAGCTAGGGTTTATTGTTTCTTCATCATCAGGGCAGGCGTCGGAAAGTATCTGCTGAAGCAAGATGGTGAAGGGCCGCCAAGGAGAACGCGTCAGGTATAATCCTTTTCTGTTGAAATCATATTCAAATTCTATTTGGAAAACATTTGATGTGACGTCTTATTTTCAAATTTCAGACTCTACACGAGAGGAACGATTCTCGGCTACAAAAGGTAAAGCAGTTCATTTAGTCATGATAGAATCAGTGTTTTTAAATTGTATAATTTGTTATCCGTAATTAAAACCGGAAATTTGTTGATTTTGTATTTGGTTATGGTTATGGTTATGGTTAGGTCGAAGTCGAACCAGTATCCAAATACATCGTTGATTCAAATTGAGGGAGTCAACACTAAGGAGGAAGTAGGATGGTACCAAGGGAAGCGCATGGCGTACATATACAAAGCAAAGGTGAAGAGAAACGGATCACATTATCGTTGCATTTGGGGGAAAGTTACCAGGCCTCATGGTAACACCGGTATCGTACGTGCAAAGTTCAAGTCAAATCTCCCTCCCAAATCCATGGTAAAAATACACCCAGATATGGATCTTTTAGCCGCATTTTGTGTGTTTTCGGGTGTGAAATCTGTCTAAATGCGTGTTATATTTGTTGTTGCAGGGATCTAGGGTTAGAGTCTTCATGTACCCAAGCAATATATAAGGTATCATCTTTATTTAATTTTGCTCATTCCTTTCGTTTTACTTTGTAGTTAAATAGAATGTGCTTCAATGTGTTTGTAATGGTTGGTAAAGGAATCTTGATTACATCTTCAGATTGGTCATAGGCAACTGCCCCAAGTCATACAAGAAACCTTTTATTAGGAATTGGGAGAACGAAAAACCTGTAATTTTAGGTTTTGGATTCAATATTTTGTTGTTAACTGTATGAATGACATGTTCTACTCATAAGATGCTAGTTAGCGGTTACTTCCCCTCTGTATTGAGCAAAAACCAGAGACAGGTTAACCTGTTATCATCTACTAAAAAATTCTGAAGATTTCATTTACTGTTGCTTACCATATGATTCTTTTAAACATGTACTTGTGTGATCTCTCAACTAACACACACATAAATACCAGCCAAAAACATTTTCTGTCCATAGTCTTTTTTATCTTGTTCTTGTTTGCATAATGGGGTTGGAAGCGATTGTATGCAAACAGATTTGGTAGATGATTGCTAATTGGTAAACATTTTACAATTTGTGCCTTTATGGAAACAGCTGCCCTACTCTCCGGTTAGAGGACATGTCTCCGTACATCTCACTCCCTCTCTAGACCCCACTTCTAGGTAGGACATACTAGGTGGGTTTGGTCTACGGTTCAGTGTTTTTCACCATCGCATTGTCTGTATATTGAATATTTGTGTATGTTCTTGTGACTGATTTATTCTCCTGGTTCTTCAATTTTATGCATGCTTGATTATGTTTATAGGATCTTGTGTTCTTTAGTATCATTATGAAGTCCTGTGCTTGCAATTCAACTGATTGGAATCCCTTGCAACCTTTCTGTGCTTGCAGTTTTATCCAAGAAACATATGGAGGATTTTGCTGGTCATTTAATTGTTCTTGTAGTAGTTCTTTTGACCATTTGTGTTGGAAGTTTTAATTTCTTGACATGGGAAACATGGGTCAAGTATTCAAATATCATGTACTTTTTCTAATGATTCTTTTTCTTGATATAGCCATCCTAGTATAACCATGTCAAGTATCAATGCATCAGCAGAAAGTTTCACCTTAACAAACAACTATAAGCAAACAATTTGATTGTTTTATAATATGAAAGATGGTCAAGAGGTTTTGAAATTCTGCAACTAACTATGAATAGCCTGCACAACTCAGGCATGATGATTTGAAAAGGATTTTCTTCTTGTCAACTTTAGTGTACTGTGAAGTTGGATGAATTATAAGCAAACTGATCTAGTCATCCATGATTAGAAAAAGATATGTTGTGGTTTGGGCATTTGGGCATTACCTGTTAACTGGTTGGGTGCTTTGGCTTAGGGATGTAAATGAGTCGAGTTGAGTAGTAGGTTATTCAAGCTTGGCTCAAGCTTGATTAACTTTTTCAAAGTTGGGCTCGAGTTCAAGCTCATATATTTTTCAATGTTTGGTGTGGTTAACCGATTATGCATTTCTAGTTACGGTCCAGTTGCACGAGATTCTTCTTAATCAAATAATGGTCTTGATTTTTACAAGGAAGAATTTTGCTTTTAGAGTATGCATGACATATAATACTAAGATCATAAATATATTTTATTTAGCTATTTATTTTCTAATTAGAACTTATTTTCAGGAGTTTAATTTTAATATCCGAAAACATATTAAATATTAAAATATAATTTTTAATAAAATTATAGTAATTTTTTTGTAAGACCATCCACATCTCTGCAATCCATTTACACTTTCAATTGTGCCACATCAGCTTTTGCAATTATCTTCCACACACCTGCAATTCACCTACAACACTTTCAACTGTGTCACGTCAGCTTTTGCAATTACCACCTACACACCTGCAATTCACCTACACTTTCAAAAGTGGTCCCCACTACAACATTTATTAACTATTTATAAATTATTTATATATACATTCTAATTATTTTTTAATTAATAACATGTTTTATTTTCATTCAATGTTAATTAAAACGATTAATATATGATATAATATAATATAATAATTATATAATTTATTGTTTTAAATTTGAAACATTAATTTATTAAATCATATCAAAACACAACATTTATTGAATTAAAAATATTACATATAGATAGAAATAAAACGTTACATTAATCATTGTTTTCTTCTCCTTGAAATCGGCTCCAAATCTCTTCAACTATGACAGACCAACAACGAAAATTGTACGATAAAAAAATCCGTCAACTTTTAGACGAATTATTAATTATGCGTGATATATTATTATATGTAATTTTATATATTGGTTAATTGTAATGTATGTAATTATAAAATTTAATGTTTAAATTAATTTAGTTATAAAATATTTATATTTTTTTAAATAACATATATATATATGCATAGAATATTTTCATATAAGAATAATTAATATAATTAATAAATATATTAATATTATAAAAATTAATTTATTTAAATAATCAGAAAAAAAAAAAAATTTTGGAGAGGATGTTGATAGCCCACGTGGCTTTCAATGTGAATTGCAAATTTTGCAATTGAGATCCTACATGGCAGCAAGATACCTGACAAAAGTCAATTTGCAATTCAAATTGCAAGCCCCATGTGGGTGCTCTAAGGGTGGATATGCCAAATATGCAACCTATACAAGTGATTTATATGGTTCCAAAGTTAGTAAAAATCCAAATGCACAAACAATCTAACATCAAGATGTTGTACACAAGCTCAAAAAAAGAGATACAAACCACAAAGTAAATATCAACACGATATGCAAGTTCTAAGCATATAACAAGTTTACAACCAAATAATACGAGTATTTAAATCGGTTTCACATTACATCTAACAAAGAGAGAGTGCAAGATTTATGTTGCTAGGAGATTAGAATGTGCCAAGATCTATCAAAGCTTCCAAATGTCAAGAACACACTCACTTCAGGTGCACTAATGGAAACATCTTGAGAGAGAGTGTGTAAGAGGTGGTGTTTGTTGGAGAAGCTAAGCAAAAAGAATAAACAACAAAAGTGACAAAAAGAACACTTGATGTATAAAGCAAAAGGCAAAGCGGAGTGGACGAGGGAATGGGCTAGGCGTCTACATGTTGTAGGTGATTTGGTAGGGCAATCTAAGCTGCATGAAGAAGTCGTCTGAGAGAGAGAAGACAAACTGTAAAAAGCCAAAAGTTGTCGGGTAGCACCGTGGGTGAGGGCGCTGGACAATGCCTGCTACTCCATGGACACGAGCCACTTGAGAGTGTCAAGGGTGACTTATGGCGCATCCTAAGTCGCTCGACCCTAACATCGATGTTCCTTTTGACCTTTCTTTGTTGCAATATGCATATACATGGATAAAATGATTATCACAACGTTTTCTTTCCTCAAAGTTATAAAACATTTTTGAATCGTATAAAAGATACGAATTAAAACAAAATACATCCATTTTCAATACAATCTATCCTTTTAAGTAAAAAGAATCATGTGAGAATGATAGTTAAAATGAGAAGCGTAAGAAAGAATTTAGACCCTTAATTACCTTTAATCTCAAGCTATACATGAATTGCGCTTGATACGAGGATTGATTCAATGCATTTCATAATAATATGCATCCAAGATGAAGATCCCTTCTTACGTTTTTCACCTTAACTAGCCTTCTCATCGGAACCCAAAATACAAAGTTAAAATTTGACTCGATAACATATTTTGATTAATAACCCTATAATTAAAATACCTTTTAGGGGTGTTTGGGATTGCTTATTTGAAATAACTTATGTTTTTCTAAAAAAACACTTATCAACTTATTATTAGTCAGAAAAAATTAACTTTTTTTCAAAAACTTCTTATTACCAGTTTAACATCGGTACAAGTTGTTTATCCAAAAACTAAAAAATACTTATTAACAATATCATACTAAAATAAATCAATAAATTATTTTTATAAACAATCTTAAATACCCGTGAAACAAAAATAAAAGTCTTAGACATAATTCTCTTCAAGCATAATCGTGGTCAGTCGTCCTCAAAACGCGACCTACCACCCCCTCCTCTCTCTCTCTCTCACTCTGTTACCATTTTCATTTCATCTTCCTCTCTCTAATGTCTTCTTACCCAGATTCATCACCCTAACTGTATACAATCAGAAACAAGATTCAATTACAATTAGTACCCATCGATCGATCGGGTTTCCGTTTTGTTTCCGGCCAATTCCCAAATGTCGGCAATAAAGACATCGCCGTCGAGCCGATTCTTTACGTTCGGCCTCGTATCAGCATGGTACTCATCAAACATCGGGGTGTTATTGCTCAACAAATACCTCTTAAGCAATTACGGATTCAAGTACCCAATTTTTCTTACAATGTGCCACATGTCATCCTGTGCTTTGCTCAGCTACATTGCCATTGCATGGATGAAGATGGTTCCTTTGCAGGCAATCAGATCTCGTGTTCAATTCGTTAAGATATCTGCTTTGAGTCTAATCTTCTGTGCATCCGTTGTCAGTGGTAATATATCGCTTCGCTATTTGCCTGTCTCCTTTAATCAGGCAATTGGGGCTACGACGCCATTTTTCACGGCGGTTTTTGCATATCTCCTGACTTTGAAAAGGGAGGCTTGGCTTACTTATATCACCCTCATTCCTGTTGTTACCGGCGTTGTTATCGCCAGTGGGGTATGCTTAATATCTTCTCTTTTTTTCCTTTTCAATTCTTCTGCATATTGTTTGTTGGCATTAATTCGATGGTCCCTTAATGAAAAGGTTAGGTTTTAAGATATCATGGGAATTAGAGATGAAGACAGGAGAGTATCAAATTGTGTAAATTAATTGGAAATTTTTGTTGGTTTCTTGGTAGCTAATTGAGGGTAGACAGTTGCCATTGAAGTATATGGGAATTACAATTTGGGCAATGGAGTTCCAATTGTCTTTATATTCTTTGCTGTTTTCACTTCTCAGGGTGAACCAAGTTTCAATCTATTTGGATTTATAATGTGTATTGGTGCTACTGCTGCTAGAGCACTCAAAACAGTGGTTCAAGGGATGTTGCTTTCCTCTGAAGGGTAAAGAATTATTTATTGCATTTCTTTCCTGAAATGATCTTGCTAGATTGCCATAGATTTGTATGGAGGGTGCAACTGATGTGTGATTACTCTTCATTTTGGTTTAGGGAGAAGCTGAACTCCATGAATCTCCTTCTGTACATGGCTCCTATTGCTGTTGTACTTCTACTTCCTGCAACTATGTACATGGAAGAGAATGTTGTTGGCTTAACAATAGCGCTTGCTAGACAAGATTTTGGGATTGTCTGGCTACTGCTTTTCAACTCTTCCCTTGCTTATTTTGTTAATTTAACCAACTTTTTGGTCACCAAGCATACCAGTGCTCTTACGCTCCAGGTAAACCTCTTTGCCTCTTCGGTAGTTGTTGATGACTCTTTGTGCACATTTATTCGGAGTTATTAAGTTATGAAGCTTATGGTAGGGAGTCAGGTCATCATCTAGATTACATGTTACATTTTATTACATTAGTGTGGACTTGTGAAAAATATAGGATTACAGACTTAGGGATTGTTTGGTTGGTTTTCCATCAAGTCTCTGCATGGATAAAGTTGTCTGTCTAGATTAATCTGTTTGTATGGATTGGTAAGATTTTTGTTTGGAAAGATTTTTCATAGATGGAACGAGCATGTACTTTTTGGGGAATATGAGTCGAAGCAATAACAAGAATGTTCTATTTCACTCCCCGATGGGGGTTCTTTTCACCTAACTATACCCGCTACAATGCAATTATTATATATAAATGGACCTTTTGTCAAAATTCCAAAATGAAATTAAGTAAAGTGAAGCAAAACATCCGGATCATTAGAACTTTCTGGTATAGTTTTACCACTCGTTCAATCGGGAAGGACATGTTTGGAAAAAAAACTCAACTTTCTGCATAAAACTCCCCCTAGAAGCTTACCGAATAAATTACTTTCTATGTCATTAAGCCACTACCAATCAGTTATATACAACTGACCGAATAAGCCGAGTCCCATTAAGCTGCTGCTAACAAACTGGCAGGAAAGTTCAAATGAGAACCATGTATTATTCAAGACAATTACCCTGAATCTTATTCATCATGAATTTAATGCATTTTCGTACTTCAAGATATTGTGCATTTTTATCATGAATAGAAAGGAATTTTCATCATGAAACACCTAGGAAACATGAAGCAGGATAACTTCGTGTGTTGATAACAATTGGGTCCTTGTCTCCAGGTCCTTGGAAACGCAAAAGGCGCAGTAGCTGTCGTGGTCTCGATCTTAATCTTTAGGAATCCAGTTTCTGTGACTGGGATGGCTGGCTACACACTCACGGTCATTGGCGTTATTCTTTATGGTGAAGTTAAGAAGCGCAGTGCCAAATGAGATGACGTTTCTGTTTAACTTAAGCTGAGATGCCTCGTTTTTGCTTCTGGATTCAAGGGTACAGGAACGACCTCCTTGAGGACCTATAGGGTGTATGTGCTCACTGCTGGTGTCTTCCATCATCCCTCTAACATTCAAACTCTTTTTGGCACAGAAACCCTTGAAAAGAGGCCAACATATCTCTGATCTGAACTCCCCTGTTTAGAGTTCATATGGAGAAATTTCTTCTTTTCAGTAGTTTTGATATTGATTCTTTCAGGAAAGAGTTGTAGAATTAATCCCACAAAAATACATTATATCGGCTTTGTACTGATTCATTAATTATAGAACTTTGCAAATTTCCAGTTTAATATATGTGATTTTGTAACAACTCATGTATCTATGTGCAAATGAAGGTGAACCTGGTGTCTCCAGGTTAACAATGGTAGCAGAAAGTTAAACATTCATGAACAATCTGACTTTTCAGTGTCGGTCAACTCAATTCAAAGAACAGTGAAAATATGTTCTGATAAAAATGGGCATGGACACTCAGCAAAGAATCAATCAAACAAAAGAAAGCCGATAGGTTCAAAGTTTTAATCAGTTCCCTGGCATGGGAATAATCTTCAACCATAACCAATAAAAACAAACACAAGCAAAACAAACCAAAAACTTTGTTCATAAGATGATAACAAGTGTTTTCAAACTTCTGGAATAGAGGCGGTGGTTGGTGCTGCTGCGGCTGTTGCTGCTGCTGCAGAGCGTTTGATGGATGCAGACTTGATGAGATGATTGTAGCTTCCCTTCTCCTTGAATAGCTGTGAGAAATGATGCTTGCAGTACAAAATTCCCTCCAATGCTGCATAGTTTGATGGAGATAAAGAGCAGCCTCCATGGGAGCACTTGAAACATGATTTGTGGTATGCTTGGTTCTCCACTGTTACCTGAAATCAATCAATCTAGAATATCAGGTAAAGTATCATTTTCTATTAATGTAAATCAAATACATGTCAATTATGTTTGGTAAACTAGCTGATAAGCTAGTTGTTGGCTAAAAAGCAAACTTATAAACTAGTCCTATTTGATAAAAACTAGTTGATAAGCTGGATGACAATGTAAAATCACCTACTAAAACATGTTGATAAATTAATTAGAAAAATACAACGGGATAATTGGGGAAAAATGGAAAAAAGCCCTGTTGCTTGTTGAAATGCTGCTTAAAAAGAACTTTTCAAAAAGCTAGATTACGGCTGACAAAATGGGGTTTTTTTTACAATAAGCTAAGAACATAAGTTAACTTATGGTTGTACGTACCTTCTCCAGAGGATAAGCCGTTTTGCCACAAGTCGCGCATTTCTCTTGGGTCCCGGAGAACATGCCAGCAGCTTTGCTAGGTGACTTTGTCTACACATAAACAGACTTAAAATGCTGCTAACATATCCAATAATATATGTGTAAGAGAGACCGAAATTTTACCAGCATTGGAGATGACTTCTCTGCTGCCTTTGCAGCTGTACAAAATGATGCAACCATTAGAGATTCAAACTAATAACAATAATGAAACCAGTTCAAATAACGCAAAAAAGGACCAAATTTAGTGCGTAGACAAATGGGGATGAGATAAAGACTACGTGATTGGAAGTTTTTGTTGAAATTTCCACTCTCCTTGAAGAGCTGCTCGAAGTGAGGCTTGCAGTAGAGCACGCCTTCCATTGACGAGTAATTACTCAGCTGAAATGAAACTATAGTTACTATGCAATGTAAATTTATGTTAAACACTATGCTTGTGCAATTTTACTCAAGTAATCAAGTGACTTCACAACATGTAGTTAAAGTAGTTTTAATACCCCTTTTGCAGATTGAATTAGAGGTTAATATGGGAATTTCCCATCTCAAACACGAGATAAACCAAGTAACTTTTGACATGTGCTATAGAATTTCTCTATGCAAATGACTTCGATCTAAAGGGTTGAAGGGTATTTTAGTCAGACAATATATACACAGTCAAACAGCTATGAGTAATGGATATGATGAATTTGTTGATGAATAACATAAAAGATTATTATAAAGTTCCAAGATTTTATTGCAAATAAACATCATCCTTGCAAAAAATACCAAAAGAACATTAACTTTGCAGGAATCAGCAATTTCTGCCGAAAACTTGCTCTCCATGACGATTCTTTTTGCATCTGCAGTTTCACAATTCGTGTAAAACAGCGCAAAGCATAATGTTCGGTTTGGCATTTTCGTAAGTAACACAGCAATTTTGTACTAAAAAGTCAACCACCACAGTCCAGAAAGTCAATCATTCTTGAAAATCATGAATATCTTATAAACATTGTGCCCATCCATCAAATATGGATAAGTATATTACAAGAAATTTTGATTAGGATAATGACCTCTTAGCAGACATCTTAGATCCACTGGCACCAGACGATGATTACCAAGACCATTTACATTAAATCATGAACTATCTATCATATAGTTAAATGAAAAACTAACCTTTAAATCTTCTTTATAGGTAAATCATATGAAATAAACATCATAAAAATCGAAAGATCATCATCATACCTTAAGGGTACCTTTGCAATGGCTACATTTGAAGCAAGATTTGTGATAATCAATACCATCAGCAGACAAAAGCTCCACTGGGTAAACTGTCTTCCCACAAGCCTTGCATTTCTGCTGTGTTCCAGTAAAAGACATAATGACCCTTTTCCCCTCTGGATCTGATCTTGAAATCTTTATATCACCCTTTTCAATTCAGATTCAGTCTCAACCAATACCTGTAGAAGAAGAAGGCCCTATACGATTTCAACTTTACACACCCGATCTGGCAACATAAATTGATGAAAAGATCTGATAGTTTTTTTAACCCCATCGTAATCAAAGTTGCTTTTTGTTTCAAACACTAGTTAGGTTTGTTGATACCATCAATTTCAAGAAAGGGTAAGGAACATAAATTGTTGAAAATACCTAGTATTTTGAGACCCCATTATAGTCAAAGTTGCCTTTTCTGATTCATAGATGAGTGGGGTTTTATTGGTATTGTCAATTTCAAGAACAACATGAAAAGAAATCAATTGCTGAAAAGATCTAATATCTTGAAACCCCATCATAATCAAAGCTGTTTTCTGTTTCAAATATGAGTTGGGTTTTGTTGGTATCATCAATCTCAGTAACAATACGAACATAAATTGCAGAAAAGACCATCAAGTTTTTGAGACTCGATGGAAAGCAAAGAAAGATGAGATTACTATGTGTGCATACCTCGATATATTCAGAGAATTCGGTTCAAATTTGAGTTGGATTTGTTATCGAAGTCAAAGTTCTTCTGGTTTGCAGAGATGAAGAGAAATACAGAGGTCAAATAGTGGGAATGTTTAGACGCAGCGCAAAGAAATGGGCTTTCTTTGGGAATGCGTGAGATTTATATATCAACCAATGCTGGGGAAGAGATGTGCTTTTTGCAGCGTAGTGGATGGAGCGAAGCGGATGATAATGGAATAGCTCAATCATTCTTGACTGATCTACAAAACTAGTCCCTCAAGTATCTCGCAACATGCATATTTTGGGAACAAACTTCTGTTTTTCACATTTTGGTCTATCTTGCTTCATTAGATGAAAGATGAACCACGGGCCGGTAAGTAGTTACTAGGTGTCACTTACTTTTCTAGTAAGCATTATAAGGGCCGATAATCTTACTCGAACAAATATCAATAATTTTACTCGGTAAGTAGGAAATTTTTTTTACCTAGTAAGCGTTTCCTGGTAAAAAAAACCATACCAACAATCAATTTTAATAGGCGAGAATGTTACCCACCTAAGATAAGTGAATTATGTTGACTCTTGCCGGTAAAAGCTTATCCTGTAAACGTTTGGTAAATGACCCCTCGGACATCATAAATACACCCGCTCCATTCATACGTCAAATCGACATTATGTATAACGACTTGATAAGTGTACACAGGGTTGCACCGTTAAAGATGCACAAGGTTTGGATTTTTCGACTCTAAGCCTTCCAAACCCGTTTCAGTAAGCAAATAAACCTAGACTTTTTATAGGTTAGACTCTATGTAAAAAAATGGTCTCGACCGTTTTTTTCGAGCATTGAAAAATAAAAGTTGGCATGATCGAACCTTTGAATAATGACTTGGGCTTGGGCTTGAGCTTGCTAGGCCAGACTTTTTGAGGTTGAATTTCATGCTTTAGTTTTTTTCATGTTTTTTTAGACACCGAAATAAAATTTAAAATTTGTATATGTTAGATATGAAGGATTTATATTTTGTTTCAAAGTTAATATAATCTAATAAACATGTTTTTAGTACCAGTCTCAATTGTAACTTGACAAATTTAATTACTTTTATCGATTAAAGTGATCCATACATATATATATATATATATATATAAAGAGAGAGAGAATGAGCGATCAAATGCAAATCATCCAATTTGTATAAACCTTGCAAACTATCATCATCCGTCCATCTCATTGTTAATCTATGAAATTGTTTAATATAATACTTTTTTTGATGAAGTTGTTTCATATATGGTTATGAAATTGTTTCATATAATGCTTAATGAAATTTTAATGAAACTGTTTCATGTATTTTTCTAAAATTAAAATAATGAAGATGATAATATCAATTATTAATACCCTCCATAATAAAAATGATTAATCAACCTTTCATAATTACAAAAAAAATAAACAAAATGAAAATTTATGATTAGTTGAATGAGGTTTGTACGGTTTGTACAAATGACGTGGTTTGTAAAGTAAACTTCATCTCTCTCTCTCTCTCTCTCTCTCTCTCTCTATATATATATATATATATATATATATATATATATGAGCTTAATCAAATGAGAACTAGATAGTTTGTGGTAATTATGAGGTCCACTATATATAGGGACTTAATCAAATGAGAACTAGTCATTTCTTTAAATATATTATAGATACAATATTTGTTTAATTTCATTCATTAGGGGCCAATTTGTAATTGCCTTTGTTTTCCTTATGAAAAACGCATTGGTTTACGTTTGTGCTCATTCTATCTAGCGTTCGTTGACCAAACTCTTACAACTTTATTTAAAAAAGAGAAATATTTTTTATTTTATTTTTATTCTCATTTTCAAAAAAAAGACAATCTTGATCATAAAATCTCTGTAAAACTGAACTATAAAAATAGTAATAACAATTACGTCTTTTTTTATTAACCTGAATATCCAACATGTTATGCAAGCCGACTAATCCAGAAAAACCACCCGCTTCGCGGAAAGCCCGGAGTCACCGCATTTGAACATTCATGGTCACAAGAAGATTTTTATTCCTCATTAGATTCAAACCTAAGACCTCCAGACACTTTTGATCTTTGAAGACCAAGCTCAAATCAATCGGACACCACTCTTATAGTTATAATTACGTCTTTTGTATCCAAAAGGGAAAATAAAACGAGTTTATTTTAAATTATCATAATATATATATAATATTTTAATTGGTAAATTGTAAATTTTATTTCGATATTATTTATTTAAAGATATTATTATTAACATTAATATATAGATTTATTAAAGTATTTAATTTCGGTTTTTGTTTATATTATTTAATGTCTTAAATGCTTAATTACTTGTCAAATTATTTTATTAGATTATATCTTGATTAAAGATCACATTTACTTTTAAAACCAAAATACATAAACTATTGGGGAACAAACGTGGCCACATTGATAGCGTCCAAACCATTTTTCTATACACCTCAAACTATTAAAATATTTAAACATAATATTCCCACCATAAATATTACATATATTTTCTGACATGTATTTTTTTATTTGTTTTATTATCATAATTTAAAATTAATCTAGTTATGAAATAGAAATAATACATGAAAAATGACAAACCTATCAAATGTTTTATGTGTATCGAATTTCTTGAGAAATCGAACAAGATTATCGAGAAAATCCCGTAAGACTTGCGTTATAATTAAATATGCATAATTCAAATCAGTCGATACTTGGATGTAATATCAAATTTGGTAAGATATAGCTTTAGATGATACATTTTAAATCATCTTGTATAGGCTAATCAGATACATATTTGATTTGTTTTGATACTTTGTTCGTGTGTGGATAGTTTTTTATAGCTACAAAATCTGATATTTTAATCAATTAAATCTAAATATACGATTTTATGATGATATATATTTAAGTTGTGTTAAGTTTAGAGGTGATTATTCACGAATTTGGATCAAAGTTTTTTTTCTTGACTTGATAACTTGTTTTTTCCCGTCCTAGAAAAGGATTGGGCTTGTCCATGGACTAACATGCCTGATATGTTTTTTCTTTTATATTTTTAAGAAAATAAAACTTATATAAAATCACGGGTTATTTAAATTACATAACAATATTTTCAACTGGAAAAAAAAACATTAAAATTGACAAAACTTGATAAGAAATATAATTTCACAAAATATAAAATATGAAGATGTTTTATTCTAGAATTTATCAAATTTGGAGTGCAAATTTTCAACAAAAGATAAATAGGATAAGTGGGAATTGGGAGGAGGGAAATGTTGGTACGACTAGAATTAGATAGAACATAACTAACAAGTTGTCCTCATAAGTTATTTGATGATTTATATATTATATAATAATTAGAATTAACACAAATAAAGTAAATTATTAAATTAATTTAATGTATAGACGTTTTTACACATTTTTCAAACACATAAGTACATGCATATATAATATTACCAAATTTGAACGACAATTTGATATAATTGATGGTAAGTCGAAAAACCTGATTCGTACAAATGAGAAATAGTGTTTTATTCGGTTTAAGAGATCGTTATCAAAATAAATTATTAACCTAGATATCCAACCTGCTATGCGAGCCGACTAATTTGAGGATAAGGTATCCTGAAGTCACCTCATTTGAACCTCTGTGGCCACAAACGGATTTTTATTCCTCTTTGACCTTTGGAGCCCAAACTCAAACCAATCAGGCACCACCCTTGTGGTTGAGATTGTTATCAATTGGTGAAGACACGATGAAGATTGTTGCAACAATAATGGTTGTGGAGGTAGAGGCATTGGTGATTGATGGATGACGTTGGTTATGGAGTACGTGAATATGGTGGATAGTGTTTATAACATCCCAGATTAATCGTACAAGATATTGTCGCTTTGTCCACACACCTGGACTCATGGTTTTAAAATGTGTCTGATGTCTGATAGATGAGGTATCAAGTCTCTTGTAAGGCGACCAACCTTTGTTTCCCTCTCTAACTAATATGGGATCTTACAATCCACCCCCTGGGAGCCTAGCATCCTCGTTGGTATGAGTCTTGTTCCCGACTATGATACTATCTATGACATTTGAGGCTAACCGTAACATATATTGTTCGCTTTGTCCATACACTAGGACTCACGGTTTTAAAGTGTGTTTGATAAATGAGGTATCAAGTCTCTTATAAGACACCATTTGTTTTCATCTCCATCCAATGTGGGATCTTATAGTGTTGGTGGATGAGGTAGTTAGGGGTGATGTGTTGGTGGTGGGCAGTGGTGTTGGTAACCGATGGTGGTAGTTATGCTGGAGGTGGAGGTGGTTATAGTGGATGTGGATGTAGTGATGGCCGAGCTACTAATGGTGGTGGTGATCGGTGGCCGACAGTGATTGTGGATGACGTGAAAATGGTAGATAAGAATGGTGATGGTGGTCAACAGTGGTGGAATAGATAGTTGTAATCAATATGGTGGAGGGTGTGGTGGTGGTGTGTAATGAGTAGTGGTAGTGATAGTCGATGTTTGTTGTGATTATGGTCGAGGTGGAGGTGGTGATGGTCGATGGTACTAATAGTGGTGGCGATGGGGATGATGGTTGGTGGCCGACAAACCTGAAGATGGTAGATAGTGATGGTACAATGGTGGAGGAGGTAGTTGTGGCCGATATAGTGGAGATGAGGTGGCCCACGATGGTGGTGGTGGTGGTGGCGACGGCTGATGGTGGTTATAGAGGTGGTTGTTGCAGTAGAAGAGGAGGTGGAGGTGGCCAATGGTGGTAGTGGTGGCCGAAGGTGGTCATAGAGGTGATGGACGATGGTGGTTGATGGTCGACGTGGTTGTGGAGGTGGTTGAGGAGGTTTTTGTAGTGGAAGAGGTGGAGGTGGCCACGACTACGGTGGTGACCACTAAAACAAATATCATATTCAAGTTATATTTCAAACGAGGGTAAATTGATAATATTTTAGTTCTTGTCCCATTTTGTTCCACTTATTCGAAAAATCATCTTTTATCCCAGGTTATCCCAGTTCTTATCTTTTTCTCATGTCAAGCTAAACGTGGGATAAAGAGTTATTATCTTGTTTCATGTCGCACTAAACGTATAACAATGAGTTTTGTACCGTCCTGTGTTATCCCATATACCTTTAACTTGATCTAAATTCATTCATTATTTCAAATATGATTGTTGAACTCCGTTTTCTTAACAGACAGACAGGTGAAATCTAACGGGTCACTGCTCTCATAAATAACTCTATCAAAATTCCTTTTTCTTGTAAAAAGTTATGGATGCGTAATGACATTCGATTATCTAATTTTGTTTAAGAAGAAAATTTGTATAAAAGCCAAAAAAAGGGGGGTCCGTGGGGGTAATGATATTTATGGTCTGCACGTCATATTCCTTTTCACAGCCACAACTTCGACTTCACCGCCATATTCCTACATTTGACTTCCATCTTCTTTTACTTTTCTTTTTCTCCTATTTCTTTTTCATGATTGGATTATAAAATTCTTTATGCTTTTTCTTATCACCATTCTTCTGGTATCTAATAATCATAAACCACCGATGTACAAATTCGAATCCATATCAATACGCAGTATAATTCATGAATTCCGTGTGCATCTTCAATACCTTTAGAAAGATATACATTGTGTAGATTGCACCCTCTCTAGTTTTCTTAAATCCAACCATGCTTTTGTCTTCCTTCGATTCAGAGGATTGTACCCCTTAATACAAGAGCACAAATGTTAATTCAAGACATTCTCGTAACCTAAGAAAGCTTGAATCTCCATGTCTACTGGTTTTAGAGATATTGAAAATGCTCGAACTGCATGAAAAACGTAAATTTGGTAGACATACTACGTGACATCAATTATACCACACACGAATAAGTGGATAGCCAACATGTACATAACATATGTCTTTATTTACATTAAATGTATAAGGTCTCAATCATAGATGATGAACGTTCGTTCTTAAAACCCACATACAAGCGATGCTTAGTTATGATTCTCCTTATACAATTCCCTTGAATCTTGATTTTTTTTCTATTAACCTGGATATCCAACTCGCTATGCGAGTCAACTAATCTCAGAGCGACCACCTGCTTTGCAGATAGCGGCCCGAAGTCACCGCATTTGAACCTCCGTGGCCACAACAAGATTTTTATTCCTCATTGGATTTGAATCTGAGACCTCCTAGTACTTTTGACATTTACAGTCAAGCTTAAACCAATCAAACATCTCTTTGAACCTTGAATTTTACTATTGTGGTGAAATACAATCCGTGAGTATGAATTACAGGTATTTTTAACCAATTTTAATTTTTTATTTTCTTTATGAAAAATGAAACAAATAATAATTTTTTTTAATAAATATTTATGAAATAAATTCGATTAGATTTGTTGGGAAGGTGGGGCATGGATGCCAAAAAGTGTAGGATTGGAACGTGCTTTTTCCAGGACATAATAATAGGAGTGCCCCTAGTAGATTAATTGCACATTATTGCCCCTTGACAGGTAATTCATTTCATTTTTTTTCATCTTTTCATTAATAAAATTTTAAATTAACGATGGTGTTTGAAGGTCTACTTTTGATTAAAAAGAATGTTAAAAGGAATACCGTTGATGAAAAGGATATGAACAGACATCGATGGTGATGTTTCTTATGCTTCTTGTAGGGGATCACTGTTGCTCATACCAGTGTGGCTGCTAAGCAGTTAAATTGATTTGTGGCGCAAGTTGTTATCCTAATCTTGTAAAAATGCAAGAAACTAGAGCTTTCGTTATGAATTATAATCATCATGATGGGTTCATCACGCAATTGAGAAGCTCCACTTAGTAATTGCATTCACAACTCTTTAATCATTGTTCTCCACAGTGAAGGTAAATATAACCGATACCTAAGTTTTTATCTTTAACTATGAGTGAAACCATTTTCTTACAAACTGTAAAGTTTATACTCTTCTGAGTGCATCTTAAATCAGACTCAGATATTAATTACCCATTATAACTTATTTAACTTTAGTGATAGACAACAATCATAGATGTAACAATTGACTCATTTCACTAGAGACAAAATGGTAAGTTTTGAAGATGTTGACTTGTGCTAAAACAATTACAATAAAAATGTTCGTCCAAGCTTGTGAAGTTAGCTCAACTGATAATAAGGTTTGAGCCTTTAGGGAACATTCTCGGAGGTCATTTGTTCGAGTCTTGGGATTTTTTTGGTTGTCTTATGGGCTCTGGAATTAGTCAAGATGCGCACAAACTGGTCTGGATACCCATGATTAACAAAAAGAAGATGTGCGATGCTAAGAACATAATGCATATTGCATAATATCTTCGAGCCTTTTAGATATAAAACAAATGATGGGCCTTTGCCCAATGCTAGGCCCAAAAGACTATGACGGACGGGTTACTCAAATCTGAAGCCCAATATAACAAATTCTGTCTCAAGTAAATTCATCAGGGAAAAATGAAAATTGACAATTTATCAAATCTGCATCCATTCAAAAGGAAAATTTAGGGGTTGTTTATTTACTTCTTAATTGTTCAATTAAGAAAGAGCATCTAAATCGTTAAAATAAATCTTGTTTGGAAAAAAAAATATGTCTCTAAATGGTTCTAAAATCATTTGAATGATTTTGTATCTTGGGTCTCCCTTGATCATTCTGCACCCTAATTTAATTGTAAACAATTACTAAAGAATTATATTTTATTTTTTATTATATCATTAGAGCATCTTAATCATTCTGAACACTAAATCATTCTGCATGAAACCATTCAACAACTGTCAAACAGCCCCTTGATGAAAAACAGAAAACAGGATTAACACCATACTAGGAACTACGTACACCAATTTATATACCTAATCAACACAGTAATCACCATTGAAATCAATCTACAGTCATCCATGGAGGGATTAACAACAATTTCCTCCCTAATCAGTCGTCATATGATCTGTAATCTATTCATATCAATCTAAAAATTATCACTATCTCAAGTAATTTGAATAACCAATTACCAGTAATAGGAAACAGAAAACGATATCGTACACCGCTGCTGGGGAGATGGAACCACCGTTAGAGAAATTGATTTGGAACTTCATACTCATGTTGGGAAACAAAACCCCCCAATTTTGCCATGTTCCCCCACTCCTCAAAGCCTGATTTTTGGTGACAGATTCATTTGCATCAAACAGTTCGTAAATGTACACATCCGCCACCCCTTCTTTCCTCAGCGGCGTCCCTTTACCTGATCGGAGATGATTAACTAAACCTTGCAAGTACATCTTAGCATAAACGCCACGTGCTTCTGCTTCAGTGGAGGGATCGAAGCACGGCCACCCTGTCTCCGCCACAACCACCGGAATGTTCTCGTGTCCAGCGACAGCCATCGCTGCAATAACAGCATCCACCATTAGATCGAACAAGTTGCGGTATCTGACGCCGGTGACTGTATCATCTCTAAAGTTATAAGCGAGTTCTTGAAACAGTGCGAATCCGATTGGGATCTCCGGTCGTAATTTGTAGACGGAGTAGGGGTACAAATTCACGAAGAACGATGAATTTGTTTCGGTTAAGAGCTGGAGTAAGGGTTTGATGACGAATTTACCAGCGGGTTCTTGGAACTCAGCCGACGAAGGCGGAAACGATGTCGTCATGATGTTGACAAAGGAGAAAGTTGTGGAGACGGTAATTTGCCGAATCCCCACGTCCACGAGGGAGCGATGGACGTTACGAATAGCAAGAAGGAGGAGGTCGGCGGTAGTAACATCGCCTTCAGCGAGGACGTTATTTCCGACGGATATGGCAGTGATCTGCGCACGCGGGTAGAAAGGGATGACGTGCTTGTAGATCCAGAGGGAGGCGGCAGAACGGTTGCCGGAGATGGAAGGAATGAGTGAATTAGGAATGACGAGGAAGAGAGAGATGTTAGTGTAGGAGAAAGCTCGGATGATGTCAGGGTCAGCAACAGGGAGGCGGACGGCGGTAATCTTTAGGGATTGGAGGACGTCGACAACCTTTTCCGGTGGCGGGAGAGTTGGGGAGGAGATGTAAGTAACGCCGATTGTGGTGGCGGTTACGGAGGAGAAGAGGAAGAGGAAGAGTAGAGAGAGAAAGGTGATGAGAGAGAGTGAGTGGGACATAGTTACAGGGTTGTGTAGATGGAGGGGATTTGGGGATTCAAAATTACGCCTAATGGCGTATGATAGCAAAAGTTGGTCGTTTGCTCCGGTTTAACTGTTTACCTCCTCGTCACTCGTCAGTATTGGCGGGAGTTTACGGTTGGGCTAAAATTGGAGTCCACAACATATAAACAAATAATTTTGTATTATTTTTATTTTTTATATAAATTATCATATAAAAAATAAACGACTCATATGAGTTTGTAAAGTTGTTACTAATTAATTGGTTCGTAAATGATCATGCATACATGTGTGTATATATATATATATATTATTTTTATATTTATTTATTTACAAATTATTTTATATATTATTACCTTATTTTTTATTTTCATCTTCTTCTTCTAGTTCATTTCCATTTCTATCCTTAAAAATCTTCTGTAGGTAGGTAATTTCATTTTAAATCAAAAAAATTTATTTATTAATAAATTTATAATTTATAATTGCTTCTTGATTTAGTTACTTTCATTTCGTTTATAGTTTACAAATGTTGGTTGACCTTCAAACTCCAAAATTCTCATCTCTATTTCCACTAAATAGGCGGTGTTGAGGAATACAGAATTATATGTGACTTTTACATGTTAATTATACTACAAATAATGTTTTTTTTAGAATAATTGAAAATGTAATATAAATTATTTTACGTTTTATTTGTATTTAGATCTCGATTTTATGTTTTATTTATTTATATGTCACATCTCGATGTTTATGTTTAGTTTTTATATTATATAATTATTAAATAGTAATGTTTATATTAATAAGCATTTATTTATTTTTAAATAAAAGTTAAAAATAAAAATAATAAAAAATAAAAACCTCGCATTTTTTTTTGTGATGTTACATGTTATAGACCTTACAGATTGTTCAACATACTTACCGCTTACATCTACTTCGCCACCGTTATATCAACAAGTAAGTTTTACAATTGGGCACGTTAATCGTAACCATTATGTGACTAACGTACCCAATTGTAAAACTACACTTGACAGAAAGATACATGATCCCTATTATTACTCCAAAAAAAATTCATTTATGCTATCTGTGAGTTGCTGCATAGACTACCCCGTATTTAGATTGAATAAATAAGTATCAGCAACTTTTACGTGTTAATTGTACTATAGATAATGTTTGTTTAGAATAAGCGAAAATGTGGTATAAATTATGTTATGTCTTATTTATAGGAAAAAAAATCTAAAAAAATCCAATGGACTTTAGTGTTTGGAATGATTAAGTTTTTGGACAATTTTTTAGAACAAATAAGTCCTTGGACATTACAAAACATGTTAAATAACTACTTGAACTTTCTAAAACTTGTTAGATACATTCTTATGACCTATAAAACTGATTAATATAGTAAAATAATGAAAAAAACCTAAAAAAAGTCAATGAACTTTCATATTTTGAGTAATTAAGTCTATAAACATTTTACAAACAAAAAAAGTACTTACATATATAAAATGAAACAAATATACCAAAAAAATACTTATATTTAAAAAAGATTAGTGATGAAATTTATATTAATTAAAAATAAAAAATATTATGTTAATGATTTTTCAAAT
>NC_037528.1:4113479-4133589 GCF_001531365.2 Cynara cardunculus var. scolymus
TGACACTAACCGTGGCAGTGTGATCAGTCCACGACGTCTCCTCTTTTGTGCTCTTTTGAGAGCTATTTTGGTGTGATGGATATTGGATTTAGGAGGCGTATGGGTCGGCCCTAGCACATGTGACAAAGTGGATTAGGAAAAATAGATGAGACAAGTTACGATTAAGGATGACTTCTCTACAAGTTACGATGCTAGATTGCAAGTTACAAAGTGGATTAGGAAAAATAGATGAGACAAGAGAAAAAGATGTATAAATAGATAGGAAAAGGGAACAGGAAGGATCATCAGTCCTACCCTTAACCATTATGTCCTTTACTGCTTAAACCTCGGTATACACCTTTCAATGAGGAAATACAAAACCTCTTTACTTTCTTTATTATCTTCTAAACCATATGCAGTTTGATTATTCTCCCATAACATAAGTAAATCTCCCAACAAAATCCATATCTATTTTCTATATACCTAACGTAGGAAACAAAACTAGGTTGGGCTGAGTATTGCTGAAAGAGCTCCAAAGAAGTTATCTGTTTCAGCGGGTTGGGGCTGAAACATCTGTTAAAAGTATCATGGCATGACCCGATGATACTTCGGTCAAAGAGGAAGATAGGTATGGAAGCATGTTGGACTCTTATTTATGTAATTTTAAAATAAGATTTTTTTGTTTGATGTTTTAGGAGTTATGAGGAGAAGTTTTCAAAACAAACTTAAACTACTTAAATACTTTTGATATTATAATAAAATATAAATGATATAAAAGAAATATATATTTACTAATAATTCATATTAAAGTATAATATAAATAAATAAATAAAAACTAAAAAAAGAATTAATTAATAATTTAAATAAAAAAACAACAAAGAAGACAAAAAAAAAAATGATTATATAGATTTAGGGGTGCCCTTGGTACGTATACTTACCAAGTAGATGTATTATTACCCTTCCTTTTTGGTATTACTTTTATATTTTGAAGAAATTATGTAGGGGCTATTACTATTAGGATGTTTTCATACTACAGGTACAGGCTAATTTATTTGTTGAGTTTATTAAACATTTGGTTTGGATAGCAATTTACTGCTTATTAAAAACATTATTTCATCAATAAACTTAATGAGATTTTTACCATTTTTTAATGATTATATCAGTGATAATTACTGATTATTATTAATTACAATAGTGGTTGTAAATTATTAATCATACTAATTGTTTTTATATCATACTTATTATTATTCAATAGATTTAGTGGGTCAAACATCATATATAATAATTTTGAAAATCATGTTTGTAAACTGTTTTAATAACAATTGTATTTCACTTATTAATTTGTAATGTTAGAATTGAGTACATTTTCTAACATGTTTTTTTTTTGTTATTTTACAATTATCAACTAGTTTATTAGCTAGTTTTTATCAAACATAATTAGTTTATCAGTTAACAACTAACTTACTAGCTAACAACTAATTTTAGCCAACCGTCATCTCATCACTTAATTAACACCTAGTTTATCAGCTAACTTGTTAAACATAAATTTTAAAGTCTAACTTATTACTCGGCTCAACAATTAATACATAACTAGGATCAAGGTTGAGATAGATTAGGCTTATTGGATCTAAATCAACTATAGATAGTTTTCAGACAAATGATCAATAAAGGACCATTTAATCAATTAATTTATTTTGATGATTTTTTTATATTAAATTATTTTATCTTTGTAGCTTTAAATATTTAATTAAAAAAATACATATATAAATTATTTATCGATTAAAATGTTAACGATACAATTATAAAAATTAAAAACAATTCATAGTTATTTGAATTAATTTAGAAATAATTAGCTAGCATAAATTTAGTATAAGATATAAATATAGAAAAATAAAATTAGAAAACAATATTTGAAAAAGTTATAAAACATAAATTTATAACTATCGGAAGCCGTAATCCCTTTGTCTCGATCTTCACCTATGGAGGCTATCGCCCTACAGGTGTGTATTCATTCTCTCGTCGTTTTCGATCTTGTCTCGGTTCCTATAACTATTGTTGATTTCCGTTAATCACTTCTTTCGTTCGTTTCTGCAATCTTCGATTGTGATATTTTTTATCAAATCCGTATTCCGTACATGTTTGCAAATCATTATATATGCGAGGAGTCTTTACGATATGATAGATGGATGTTAGTTCTTGTGGCTGATAGATTATTGACTCTCGTTGGTTGTTTACCTCTTAACGACTGAATCGTTTGACAAAAGAAAGTTTATCTTTTAATGGTTCTAAAACTTTTTTAATGATTTTGTATCATAGGTCTCCCTTAATCATTTAGTGCCCTAATTATATTAACTATGGTTGGTTGTTTAACTCTTGATAGTTTCATTAAGGGCATATTTTAACGATTCATTAAGGGTAGCTTTTGAATCGTTAAGAGGTGAATCATGTTTGACAAAAAAAAAAAATTCACCTCTTAATGGTTTTAAAACCCTCTACTTGTATCATAGGCCTCCCTTAACCATTCGGAACTCTAATTTCATCGTAAACAATTATATTTCATTTTGCATTATATCATGAGAGTCTTTTAATCATTCTATACCAAACCATTCGGCAACTGTCAATTTTTATATTATCTTAATTGTTTATATTTATCCCTTAATTTTCGTATAGCATAATCGATTACAATATTACACCAAATAAGAGTGTTAGTGGAGTGTGTGATACAAAACGAAGTCTAGTTAGTACATCCACTGATGCGCAAACAATATTAGTAGTCAATGTGATAAACGTGTGATACAAAACAATGTCTCCTCAGTATAGACATTGATGCAACCCAGTAAAACAAAATCAAATTGAGGAGGCACTATGATCAATATGTGATACAAAACTAGTGACTGCATAAACTGAGTGATACAAAATTATTGTAGTCAATCGCATATTTATCACAATGACTCCTAACACTGTTTTTTGCATCAAGTGTATCATAATAACTCACCTCTCTCTCTCTCTCTCTCTTTATATATATATATATATATATATATATAGAGGGTATATTTCAAAGGCAACCATGTTTTTTTTGAAGTATATAATATTTATTACGACAAATAGAACAAATAAACTCACACACCCTCCTCACCTATGGTGAGGTTTGAACCCTTGACCTCCTAGAAGGCCAATGACTCACATACCGCTAGGCCAAAGGCCCTTTAATGTTTATTTGTACAACTAATGCAACCCAATCAATTGAGATATTTATGGAAATGATGAAAGTTCATTTATTATGATTTGAATATTTATGAAAGATGAATATAGTTCATTAATTATGATCAATACTTTATATTCGAAAACAATTAAAACTTTTATGAAATCACATATTCATTAAATTAAATGGACGGTTGAGATTGAGTTGTATTGGTTGTACATATGTAAAATGTTGCATAATAACTCATCTCTCTCTCTCTCTCTCTCTCTATATATATATATATATATATATATATAGGTTCACGTGAGACCAGGTTGTTTTTGTGAGACACACGAGACAACATTTTTACACTTGAAACTTCATTGCATAACGTTGTGAAGGTAAAAAAAAGCCGAACATTCACAGCAAAAACACTGTGAAGGTTACCTTCACAGCTTTTTGCTGTGAAGTTTCAAATGTAAAAAACGTGTCTCACATGTCTCACGAAAATAGCCTTGACTCACATGATCCCAAGTCTCTCTCTCTCTCTCTCTCTCTCTCTCTATATATATATATATATATATATATATATATATAGATAGGGTTGGGTTCACGTGAAACAAGACTGATTTCGTGAGACACGATTTTTACACTTGAAACTTCACAACAAAATGTTGTGAAGGTAAAAGAAGGCAAATCTTAATAGAAAAAACACTGTGAAGGTTACTTTCACAATGTTTTGCTATGAAGTTTCAAGTGTAAAAATCGTGTCTCACGAAAACAGATTTGTCTCACATGATCCCAAATTTTCATTCCAGGTTAAACTAGGAGGATGAAAATTCATATTCCCTGCCATTTTCATTTGCATTCCCCCTGACACTAAACAACCCTTAAGGTTTTGTTTCACATGATTTTTTTTCCTACCTAGGTATAGTATTTGATGTGTTGAATAACATATATTAGTGTCATATGTATTCGGTTCACAATGTAAAACTCTTTTATATGTATTTTTTGTTTCACAAACATGTCAAAGAGGTTTACGGTGTGAACTACGTACGTGTAAAACAAATATATGCTAATCATTACAGTAAATTCTAGCCATAGATGAGAAAAATCATATGAAATATCACATTTTGCATTGGTTCTAAGAGATATCTCGATTTAGATCTAAGTGAATGATACAAGAAGAATCTCAGTAACTAGTTTTCATTCTACGTTTTGATCATTTTGAACTAAAAGAGAAAATGGTTACATTTTGAATAATATCTTCACCTTCAATAGTTACACAGTAAAGTAAGTCAAAAACCCAAATGGACCATGGGCATCCATTCGATCAAGTTACCCAAATCGATCGACACCTATTTGAATTATTTCTTGTTCCAATCTGCACTGCTGCACTTTTGTCACGTCTAATTTTACGTTAAGGGCATCTTGTTAAAAGTAAAAGCGAGCTGTGACTCTAAAACATCAACCTACCTACCAGGATCCGGTTTCAGTTCAAAGCAGGTACTTTCACTGGAATGTTAACTCTTCCAAGTACTTGGTTTCCATTGATATGGTGAAAGAGAAAATTTTCCAAACACACCTACCAGGATCCGATGATGATCATATGAGAAGCCAATCCTCTTTTGTTGAGATGAGTATGAAGTGGGAGAATTTGCAGTCGATGTCCTGAGTTATGTGGACTCGACCATATATCCTCCCACTACTGCTCTTCCATTTGCTATTGATAAGCAAGAGATATCTCATCTTCAGGAAACTTGGATCCGAGTCTAGTCTGTTTAGTCATGATCTGAAAAATAAACTCGTGAAAGAGCTACACATCCAAGTTAGAGCCAGTGATTAATTAATGGTGTGTGGTTCATTCAATAGCACCAAGTTTTTCTGTAAGTTAGGTAAACTTGCAACTCATGCCATTAACCATAAGTAGAAAATCTAAGAGCATATAAGGGGTGTTCTCCAATATAGTGTAGGATGATGGAATCAAATTATAGACACATAGTTTCACTGCTACGTTTGTACTTGGATCATGTAAGAATGCAATGCTGCTTGTATTACGGAGTTGTATATGTTGTTTCATCGTATTGAGACATGTACAATCATGTTAGATCAAACATCTTTTATATCTTTATGCTACATTGGTTCCAACTAAAATGCTAGCAGAAAAGCATTTGAACTTAGGTTTTTTATTGATCACTCTACCTTGTGTTTTGTGAAGTGAAGATAACAGTTGATATCTTTTGGTTAAATTTGTATAGTTAAGGAGTCCTATTTAGCAAATTCAAGTCTGCAAATATGTTAAAGGGTGTATTAGGGTTCAGCCATGTTTACTCTACGTAAAAGGGACTCGGCACTCTTAAGCCTATGTGCCCATCTAGCCTCCGATGCATGGAGTCCCATTTTGGAGTCAAACATTAAGTTAGACTTGGATTTTTTCTTTTCAATATGAACCCCATTCTTTCTCAAGAACTCTCTTGAAGAGTAATGCATGAGGTTACACATATCTCACATGGTATCAGAGTTGGGATCTAGCATAGGCTACCCTCCGTTTGAGAGGGCATGTTGAAGTCTCACATTGACTAGACATAAACCATCAAATCCATTCTTTTTTAATAGGTCTTTTGGAGAGAGATTCAAATGGGTTCCATATAATCTAAGAGATGGCAACGCAAATATTTAATGAGATTTGATGAAGATTTCTGCACCAAGAAGAAAAGGATCGTTATGTTCCAAGGTGGAGGCTCAAACGAGAACACCTTCATTTTACGAGAACGCGAGAACACCCTTATCACATGTGATAATACGCGTGAGAGAATCCTGTGGTGTGCGAACAACGTGTTCTACGACTTAGGTCGCGCCAAAGGTTGTATGTGTCTATGATTTAGCATCATATGTGATGGTCTTGATGGATCATGGTATCATATCAACAACAACCTTATCACATGTGATAATACTTGTGAGTGGGCTTAGTGGTATAAGGGCGACTTAGCCCGCAACCAAGATTGCATCGAAAATCGTCTGCGTCTCTGATTTAGTATGACATGTGTATCATATGTGATAGAATAATAGTATTATATGTGATGGAATAATAGTATCACATGTGATTGTCTATAGTAAAAGGATATTCTTGTGTTTTTGTAAAATGATGGTGTTTTCATTTGAACATTTCCCTATCCAAACCATACAACTATTCCTACAAAGTACGATCCTATAAAATCCTACGTGTTTCACCAAACCAACTAATGCTCCCGAAGGCTCACATCCCCTGATAACACACATTTTCTATTTTTCTCATCTTCGGGTTGCATTACAAGATTCTGGGGTCGGTTAATCACCAGAAATTTAAGCCACGAAGCCAACAATTTTTGGTTATGACACTTCTATGCAATTCGAGTTGATTGCAATCAATGTTTCGTCACTAGACTTGAGTATTTGCCACTATTAATAGTATTATTAATTTGGTGAAGATTAAAGCTCACAAGTTAGCACTTTCAGAAGTAATGATACGCATCCACCAATCATCATATCAGCTTCGAGGTTGTGTAAAAAATATCTGATTAAACCCTAATTAACATACCCTTTTAACTTATTGGCAGACTAAAGGCAAGCTTGCTGAATCGAGGAAAGACAAGTAAATTAAAACACAACAATTTGGTGTACAACTCGTTAACTATTCAAATTAACAAAAAGAGACTGATAATAACTAAATAAAAGAATAAGAAAACGGTTGAATCACATGTGATTTTACATTAAAATCACGTATAAAATCACACACAACCTGAGGTTGTCGGCCACATCAACCCCAGACCCTTATGTTGATTGTTAATGTAAAATCACATGTGATTTGATCGTTTTCATCTTCTAATATTTAGTTAGTGTTCCCGTTTGAACCTCCTATGTCTCTCTCTCTTTATATATATATAGAGAGAGAGTAATTGACAGCTGCTTAACATTTACCTTCCGATGACTCGAGTTCGAAATTAGATGTGTTTTCGGCAAGCATTTTACTAGTACCAGATGTAGCAAAAATCCCTAAAAGATGTTTTCTCATATGATTAGTAAGTACTAATGCAGTTAAACAACAGAAAAAATTAAACACAAGAGTACAAGCATGATTGCATTCTTACATGATCCCGGTAGCAGTAGGGAAATTATTTGTTTAAAGCTTAATTCAATTATCCTACACTATAATGAGGACGCCACCTCTTTTATGCTTTAGATTTGCTAGTTATGGTTCAATGCATAAGCTACAAGTCTACCTTACTTAAAGATAACTTAGTGCTGATGAATGAATCACACAGCGATCACTGCCTCCAACTTCGATGTCAAACTCTTTCACGAGTTTATCCAACTTTTTGCAGAGGTCTAATGAAAACGTACATCTTTGTCTGAAACCGATATAGAGCACTACGAAAGATGCATCCGTACAGATCATCATGCACGATGCATAAATTGTGCATCTTCTTACAACATATATATAGATTTTGAAATGGAGTCCAACTGTTTGTAAACCAGCAGTCATAACAAAGTCTAGAATCATTCAGCCACAAGAATTAACATTCATTGATCAGATCTAAAGAATAGTTAAATGCAAAAAGACATTACAGATCCTATATTTCGTTCCTCAATCAACATTCACAGTCAAATTGCAAGCATGTAAGAAAAACAGATTTGATATGAAATATATATATCGCAATTCAAGATTGCATAGAAGAACGAAGGAATAGATAGAAAACAACATCAAACGAAATTAAGACAAGAAGGTGGCGAGAGAACATATACCTGTACGGCGGTAGCTTCAATAGCTAGATGAAGATCGAGATGGAGGAAGATCGATCGGAGTAAGATTTCCGGTGAGTAATTGGGGGAAATGAGATTGTTTTAGGGTTTTATGGAACAGAAGCGGACACTATATATGCTTCGCAATGTAGCCGTAGCGGTGGTGGTTTTATACTCAAGAGTGCACAAAATCTTCAAACACAAAAACATTAGCTCTTTGAATTATTAAGAGTAAATTGTGATTTTTGTACATATGGTTTACTAACAATTGCCACTTTAGTCCTTGTGATTTTAAAATTATGAATTTTCTTTTTTATAGCTTATAATACATTGTTATTTTTATCATGAGGTTAAAGTTTTTATTATAGATTTACCGTTAAGTATGAGGAACAAAAACAACAATTAATTATAAACCATATTAACGAAAAAAACAATAAATTATAAACCACAAGGATGAAAAAAAAATTGTAAACTACAAGGACTAAAGCTGTAATTTTAAAAATACATGATTGAAAATAACAAATTTCAACAAACCTACAGGACGAAAGATAATGTAGTTTGCCCAATTCTTAATTAATTTATACATTTAATTTATTCAAAATCTTTTTGTGTTTCAGACCTTATAAGATTCTAATTTTCGAAAATAAATTTTGTATTGTTTTTTTGCAATCAATTTAAAATGGATATTTGTAATATGGAAAAAAGGTAGTATGTCTATTTGTTGAATTGTTAGCATAAAATAATGCATTTTTAAATTTTAATGATTTCTATACAAATTTAATTATGTAATTATTAAATTAGAAATTAATATATATACAATTTTATGTAATTATCTATATTATTTTCGATCATTTTATTGTATTATATGTTAACATTGCATTTGGTGAAGTTAAATGTTTATTATCTACCAAGAGCCTAATAACAAGTAGCGGTTGTTTATCAAATCCTTACCAAGTTGCTTACCTTACTAGGTAAGCATGACAACGACTGAAAATCTTACTCGGTAAGAGATACGGCAACAACCAACATAGAGACAAGTGATTCACAAGTTAGTTGATGATCGTCGATTTCGGCCGCTAACGACCAACAGGTTCCATCTGATCACCTTCTCGTCTCAATTTCTTTGACATAGCCTATAGTGGCCGTATAAGATCTTGGTGTAACGGATTCCTCCTGATAACAGATCTTGAGATAGAAGGATCTCTGTACATATTCAGTTTGATCACCAAGGAAGGATTATTTCTTCCAGAATGTTCTACTTGTTGTGGAGGGCATTATGGTTGCAAATGTGGACTGGGTCTTTCCTATGATGAATTCAAAGGAGTGTACAAGGGATCCAATGTGAGCTTCTCGTCTTGAAAAGTAATATTATATCTTGCGATTCCGCAAAATGGAAAGAAATTAACGGGCCTTCGTATATGGGTCTAAGGCGGCATTATTGGGAGGATCCCGTTGCTGTTCAAGGCAGATACTTTCGTTGGGATGTTCATTGTTCCAAGTAATTGGTTTCTGTGGACACAGTGAAAGAGAGATTTCGCCAAACTTGCCTACCGGGATCCGATGATTATCCTATGAACAACCGATATTCTCTTGTTGAAATGGGTGGTTTCCTCGCCCTCCTTCATAAAGTATCTGCAGATAAAGTTCATGTATGGATGCTCAAAGATTTCCRGAGGACAAAGTGGGAAAAGTTTCAGTCGATAAGCGTTTCAAGCTATGTGGGCTCAAGCATTTATCCTGGTAGCRTTCTTCCGCTTCCTGTTACTAGCGTTAAAAGCAAACGATATCTTATCTTTAGAAAACCCGGATCTGCAACGGCTCTATATAGTTATGATCTGAAGGATCAACGGATGAAAAAGCTAGACATCGAGATTGCAGGCGATGAACGTTGCGTGGTTCAGTCGACAGCAGCACGTTGTTGATAACCGAGGTAGAAATGCAGCTTATACTACCAAAATCTGTAAGTATAAAATCTAAGATCATAAAAGAGGGGATATTGTTTTAGTTATATAACATGTGGGATGATGGAAGTTGTGGAAAATAATGTCTGTGCTTATTGGAGCATGTAAGAAAATAAGCATGCATCTGCTTTTGCTTCTTTTTCTGCTGTTTCAACTGTACTGATTCATGCATAAACATGCAGGAAACATCTTTTAGGGCTTTTTGATTGAAGTAAAATGCTAGCGGCATAGTGTTTGATCTTGGAAACAATTATAGATTTGATTTTATGCTGTTTAGATTTGTGATTTTTCCGGTGGATCCCCTTACGTAATGCTATCAGCTTCGCTCCGTTTCTTCTTCTAGATCGTTCTTCAAGATTCTTCCAATTAGTGTCGGTTCGAGACGTGTGTGAAAAAAGGTTAATTTTGATCACTTTATCGCTTATTCACATGTAAGGAGACACCTTTAGGGGCTGTTTGGTTGGTTTTTGTTAAGTCATGTATGGATAAAAATGTTTATGTGAATTGATTTGTATGTGTAGATTGATAAGGTTTTTGTTTGGGATGGTTTTTCTTAGATAAAAGCAGCGTGTTTTTTTAATTGAGTGGAGCAGGTTTGGAAAAAAAAAAATGGTTTTCAGCTAATTTATTAGTCAAATATTAGTCATCCATTGGATTAATTCAAATATTTTGATCTAATTTCAACCAATTATTCACATATTTTTTTAAGTTATTAAAAAGCACTTTGTATAAATATCAAGTTTATCAATAAATGCGACCCGTTAAAGTAATTCATTTGAATCTGTTCTTTTATCCGATTATATTTTATGAAAAAGAAAAACTGAACATTGATAATCGCTTATATCTTTTCTATCTACTAATGGAAACACTAATCAAATTGTTTAACATTTTAGTAATTATGAATTAGTACGAACCATCGTGTGAAAATAAAAATTAAAGTAAGAAACATGTGAAGGGATTTAAACTCTTGATCACTTTTAATTAGTGTTGATCTGGTGGTTGTCATTAAGTCCCAAAATATCCCATGAATTAGCTTAAAAACGCATTTTCATTTGATCTTCAATTATGATTGAAATCCAAGGGTGAAGATTCATTTTTACCCTTCTCAGTGTAACTTTTGTTCTCACCGAAATCCAACCATGTGAATTAGATTATGAAATGGTTGTGTCCAAATTAAAAAAATACATTACAATTGTTGTCTTTCTTAATTTGTAAAAATGAATTATGATATGTATGTGTTTATGACATTTTTTATTGGAATGACATGTAAAATTATGAAATATGAAAAACCTTATAATCACCTGACAAATTTAAAATATCTTATTAAAAAGGAAGACAGCTTTCTTAAATAAAAGTGAAGACAAAACTTAGTTATACAGAAATAGTAAAATAAGAACAAAATAAGGGGTGGTTTACCAAACACTTACTCAGTAAGCGTTTACCAGTAAAATTTAACACTATCAATTACTTACCGGACAAGATGTCCATCAAAAAGTATTCGTATACAACAATTTTCCCTGTAAATGCTTACTGTGGTAAGAGTCTTCGCCCTCACTTACCGGATAAGACTTTTGATCCTTGTCTCGCTCTTACTGGGTAAGATTTTTGGTCTTAACCATATTCTTCCGGTAAGCTAATGTGACTTGCAAGTTAAATGTTTATTATCTACCAAGAGCCCAATAACAAGGAGCTTAACTACAAACTCCTGAAAACCAGACTAAACACATTGGAATGAGATTTCCAAGACTAAGCGGTTGTTTATCAAATACTTACCAAGTGTTCACCAAGTCGCTTATCTTACTAGGTGAGCACGACAACGACCGAGAATTAAGAGACATGGCAACAACCAAGCTTCGTACCCAATAAATAAGAGAGGGCCAAGACTCTTTAACTGATTAACTCTTACCAGGTAAGAGACAATTCATTTTGATGGTCGAGAATGCAACCCGATAAGGTAAGAGAGAGTAGTGACTCTTGTCGGTAAGTGCTTACCCGGTAAGCATCACTCCAAGCTCAAAAAGGACATATATCAGGGTTAAAGAAAAACTTGCTGCAGAACACAAATCTGGCCTTTACGACAGAAGCACCAGTTTGACCTGCAACAAAATTCCTGATTCCCCAAATGACCCTGCTGAATTATTAAAACTATAACAGGACTTGGGGTCTTTTGGTTAGCAGCTAGCTTAATTAGACTTGCATCTTCTTCGGTAAACTATACAAGACTGTTTGGTAGTGGTTTAATGATATAGAAAGTGACTTATTTGGTAAGTTTCTAAGGGGAGCTTTTTGCAGAAAGCCAAGTTTTTTCCAAACTTGCCCCTCCCAGTTAAAAAACACACTCCTTCCATCTTAAGAAAAAATCCTCCCAAACAAAAACCTTCTCAATCTATACATACAAATTAATCCACATAGACAGCTTTATCCATACAAGACTTAATGAAAAACAACCAAACAGCCCCTAAAGGTGTCTCCTTACATGTGAATAAGCGATAAAGTGATCAAAATGATACCTTTTTTGACACACGTCTCGAACCGACACTAATTGGAAGAATCTTGAAGAACGATCGAGAAGAAGAAACGGAGCCAAGCTGATAGCATTATGAACGGGGATCCACCGGAAAAATCACAAATCTAAACAGCATAAAATCAAATCTATAATTGTTTCCAAGATCAAACATTATGCCGCTAGCATTTTACTTCAATCAAAAAGCCCTAAAAGATGTTTCCTGCATATTTATGCATGAATCAGTGCAGTTGAAACAACAGAAAAAGAAGCAAAAGTAGATGCATGATTATTTTCTTACGTGATCCAGGAAGCACAGACATTATTTTCCACAACTTCCATTATCCCACATATTATATAACTAAAACAATATCCCCTCTTTTATGATCTTAGCTTTTATACTTACAGATTTTGGTAGTATAAGCTGCATTTCTACCTCGGTTATCAACAACTTGCTGCTGTCGAGTGAACCACACAACGTTCATCACCTGCAATCTCGATGTCTAGCTTTTTCATCCGTTGATCCTTCAGATCATAACTATATAGAGCCGTTGCAGATCCGGGTTTTCTAAAGATAAGATATCGTTTGCTTTTAACGCTAGTAACAGGAAGCGGAAGAAYGCTACCAGGATAAATGCTTGAGCCCACATAGCTTGAAACGCTTATCGACTGAAACTTTTCCCACTTTGTCCTCYGGAAATCTTTGAGCATCCATACATGAACTTTATCTGCAGATACTTTATGAAGGAGGGCGAGGAAACCACCCATTTCAACAAGAGAATATCGGTTGTTCATAGGATAATCATCAGATCCCGGTAGGCAAGTTTGGCGAAATCTCTCTTTCACTGTGTCCATAGAAACCAAATACTTGGAACAATGAACATCCCAATGAAAGTATCTGCCTTGAACAGAAACGGGATCTTCCCAATAATACCGCCTTAGACCCATATAAGAAGGCCCGTTAATTTTTTTCCATTTTGCGGAATCACAAGATATAATATTACTTTTCAAGACGAGAAGCTCACATTGGATTGGCGGGCCTATAAAAACATGAACAACCTTGTACACTCCTCTGAATTCATCATAGGAAAGACCCACTCCACATTTGCAACCATAATGCCCTCCACAACAAGTAGAACATTCTGGAAGAAATAATCCTTTCTTGGTGATCAAATTGAATATGTACAGATATCCTACTCTCTCAAGATCTGTTATCAGGAGGAATTCGTTACACCAAGATCTTATACGGCCACTATACGCTATGTCAAGGTATTGCTCGTTCATTTTAAGCCCTTGTTTTTCTTCCCTTATGTCTATGAGACGAACTGTGTCACTTCCGGTTGGCTTCTCGAGAATCAAAGAAGCATGGTCTAACAAGATCCTGTTAGTAATTAGATTGGACCACCGTCTGCAGACAAATCTAAACTTATAACGAAGCATATCAGCTGGAAGCTTTGTAAGGATCTCCAAAAGGAGATCATCAGGAAGAAAAGAGAAAAAGTCCACATTCTTTTTCCTCCTTGTTACCTGTTCAGTTTCACATTGTTTCTTGTACTTTTTTATTGCCATCTTCCTTGAATTCTGTCACAAAATTGTGCAGCACTTTTATTCTCTTTAATTTGACATCTATATTGTCATACAACCGTTTTATAACTATACAAGTGAGCACAGAGAGACATGCATGCATAGACTTGGGGTCGTGTGAGAATAAGAGTTTTGGTAAGAATAGTGAGAAAGTTTCTAAGTCTTTGGATGAGTTTATTTTTTGATTTAACGGCTAAAAAGAGTGGACCCTCAACTAACTTCAATTGATAGCTGGCAAGAAACATTAACCTTCATCTACTTTCATCTTCACCTTCATTTTCACTTTTTTACATATCTTCAATCACTTTCACATGCATGAATTTGTTAAAGTTCCAATCATAAAGATAGAAGTAAAATGAGGGTACATGAAAGTTCTGTTCTCACGTTCTCACCAAAAAAATCATTCTCACAAGAACCCAACCCTGTATTCATTTACGTCAGTTGCAGATGAATAATCAAAACACTGAGCATAAATCATGGCTTCAAGTATGAAGATTCACGGGATTGAAAAAACACATCCCATGGCCAATACGTCCATTTGGTATCAAGTACTATCTTCATGAATGTTTAATATGTACTTAAAAACTTAAGTCTTAGGGGCTGTTTGGTTGGTTTTTTTATTAAGTCATTTATGGATAAAGTTGTCTGTGTGAATTAATCTTTCTGTATAGATTAGGAAAGTTTTTGTTTGGAAGAGTTTTTTCATAGATGGAAGTAGCATGTTTTTTAATTGGGAGGGGCAGGTTTGGAAAAAACTTGGCTTTCTGCATAAAGCTCCTTCCTAGAAGCTTACTGAATAAGCCACTTTCTATATCATTAATCCACTACCAAGCACTCATGTATAGCTGACCGAGTAAGTTGTGCCTCCCATTAAGCTCGTTAAGCTGCTAACAAACAGGCCCTTATTCCGTCTCAGCGTGTCCTTATTGGCCCAATAAACAATTTAAACATAAAAGTCTAGACCGACACTCGACCTTTGGTGTTTGTAGGTTGACGGATACAAAAAGTTGTGTTGGTCTGAATGTTGCCTACCGTGTAATTCCATTAAAAGCAAATTTTCATCGGATTTAGGAAAGAAACTCCACATCTAACATTAGAGATCTATTTGAGCAGGCATTCTCAATAATAGTTAATAAGATACCTTGAATGAATATGCTTGCTTTTGTCTGTATCAACACAAGTAAAATATACGGTTTCTAGGTATAAGCATGATTGTCACATTCTAAAATGCGAACAAGTTATTGAACTTCTATTACATTTTCTTGGAAACCTCGATACAATATTTCTGATTCAAATTAAAATTGTTACAAGTCACTTTTGAGAATTACAAATAAAGGACCATAAAATTCAATGAAGCATTCATCGTGGTTAGCTTAAAATTTTGAGTACCGTTAAAGGCAGCTCAGTTAACATCAAGAAGCAGTGGAGTATTCGCATGTGGTACTGCAGAATACATGCACAACTTCTAATGGAAAAAATAAGATTCAATGAAGACTTAGTTCATCTAACATGTAAACATCGAACATTCTGTTTTTGGTGTTCCATCATTGGTATGTAACAATTGAGATAGATATCTCTCCATTTTTAAGAGAATTGGCGAAAGAATTGATTTATCATCCTACTCAAATCGATTGAAGATGGTGTTCTATAGGCATCTCAAATTGAAATTCTTAAAAATGGTATTCTCCTTATAGATTTTGTTGCTTATTCTAATGATCTACAGCAACTGACAACTATTGTTTGTTGATCATAAATGTAGTCTATAGGCCGATCTGATTGGTGGACAGGAGTTCTTGTGGTTAAGCAATTATAATGGACTTCTTTTTAGAACCCATCTTCTAAGAAGATGCATAAGTTGTGCTTCATGCATGAAAATGTGTAGGGGATGCATCATTTGCAGTGCTATATTTGGTTCAAACAAATGTGTAAATTTTCTTTTCATTCCATTTTATATGAGATGGACACTTTTTTTGTCCTTATGAAAAAAAGACATATATTTCTAGATTATATAGAAGTTGTCATGGATATTCAACCAAATAACATGTAAATATAGATAGACACATATAAAATTTAAATCTTATCTCTACAAGCTATTTAAACAAAAGATGTTGTATTCCCTTCTCCGACCACCTACTAGAAAATGTAATATGACATATTTTCAAGGTTATTTTTATGTTACTTGCTCTACAAAAACCCAACTACATTCCTTGAATAAGTGTGAAGATAATGTAATCAAGGGTTTGACGAATATCTATGACAACTTCGGTATAATATAGAATTGTAGTTTCTTTTTCAAGAATGACCAAAAAAGATTGTCTATCGGGTTTGACGAATATCCAAGACAACTTTGGTATAATATAGAATTGTAATATCCTTTTCAAGAATGACCAAAAAAGATTGTGTATCTCATAATAAATGGAAAGAAAATAAAATTTACCGCTTTTGTTTGAACCAGATATAACATTGCAGATAATGCATCCTGTACACATTTTCATGCACTAGGCACAACTTATGCATCTTCTTAGAAGAGAGATTCTAACAAAAGGAGTCCAACTATTTCAAGTTTATAATTACGATCAACACACAATAGTTGTCAATTGCAGCATGAAAGAAAACATTTCCCTATGCATAATCCTCAAAATACGTAAAACAACGAAATAAGTGCATAAACAGCCGCATTAACGAAATTGAGACGAGAAGGTGATCAGATATAACCTGTTGGTCGTTAGCGGCCGAAATCGACGATCGTCGATATAAGCAATCGGGAGACTAATCCAAGGAAAAGGGCAGAATCAGGCGTGATTGAGGTTTTTCTAGGGCTCAATTGAGCAGGCGCGGGAGATTCATATGCTTCCCCATGTGACCGTAGCGGTGGGTTTTGTGCGGTGTGCAAAATCTCCTGTTAAAAATACAAGTTTGCAATTTTGTATATTTAAATTAATTGAAAGTGTTAAATCATTTAATATTTTTACAAATATGGGTATATCTATTTAAAAAATATATATATTTAATGGTTTTTGGGATTGCTTATTTGAAATAATTTATGTTTTTCTACAAAAACGTTTATCAACTTATTATAAGTCAGAATGATTTAACTTTTTCAAAAAAAAATTATTACCAGTCTGACACCGGTATAAGTTGTTTGTTCAAACACTCAAAAGTGTTTATTACCGGTATCACACTGGAATAAGTCAATAAGTTGTTTTTATAAGCAATCTCAAACAAGCAAACACCCTCTTAGTACAGGGTTGGGTTTCGACAAGAATAAAGTTATGATAACAAATATAAGAATGAATTTTTATTTTTGAATTAATCTTAATTGAATGAAAATAACACTAATAAGATGTAACGGATTAATTCTAGTAACAAACGTAATTCATAAGAATAAAATTAAAAATAATAAACGATTCAGATCTTTTCTTGCGTTTCTCAAATTAATTGCTAAGTGTTATTTTCATGCTATCATTTATATAGTAATTTGATACTATTTATATTTAAAAATATATCTAAATTACATTTTTAGTCCTTATAGTTTGTTGAAAATTTCTATTTGCATCCTTATACTTTTTTAATTACTATTTTATTCCTATGTTTTATAATTCATTACTTTTTTGATTTTATGATTTAAAATTTATTACTTTTATTATCTCTATAGTTCACAATTCATTTCTATTTTAGTTTTTTATACTTTAATGCCATGTATTTTAAAATGTGATTAAACAACATATATGCGCATGACTCGATATCTAAGGTTTTATGTACGATATAATACCAGTATTATAAAAATGTCTTGTTTAATGGTCCTGTAATCATGTTCAATCACACTAATCATGGACATTTATAAATCACAATATGACATGTTTAATTAGGAAAAGCGGGTGAAGTAAGTTTGTATCCCAAGTTAAATCACCACCGTCCTCCTCCCACTCGTCCCTTCGGTAGTGTTTGGTATGCAGACTGGATGGGACAGGACGGGACGGTACGGGACAAAACAGGATGGGACGGAACATGACTAATTGTCTGTCCTATGTTTGGTACGACTAGGACAGGACGGGATAAAACTATTAAAATGAACATATTACCCTAAATGTTGTTCAATATTATTTTATATCATATAATGATTGTAAAATGACAACAAATCAACCAAAATATTGTCATTTTAACTTTAGTCCCATGTTGTTCCACCTTTTTTAGTGGAACAAGAAATATCAAGATTTGTCCCATTAAAATTAAAAATAGTCTCGCCTTGTCCCATGTTTTTTTTTGTCCATGGCATGCCAAACATGGACTATTTTTTTTTGTCCCGTGTAGTCTGCATACCAAACACAGCCTTCATGGCTGGCGGCGAAACTAATCCTCCTCACAAGGCGTTTGGTACTACAAATATTAAAACCTACGTGCCGTTGATCCTTGATCTTGACCCGACTCAACTACGACGCTTGGCGTGAGCTTTTCACCACCCACTGCATCGGATTCGACGTCTTGGATCATATTGATGACACCACACCGAAGCCAACGGATCCCGAGTGGGAGAAAATAGACTCTATAGTTAAACTATGGATATACTGTTCGATCTCCCAGTCCCTTCTCCAAATGGTTCTCAAGAAGGATTCCACCACTCTTCAAGTTTGGAACAACCTCGGAGACGCTTTTTCGTGATAACAAAGACGTGAAGAGTATGCAAATCGATAGCGAACTCCGGAACATAATCATGGGCGACCTCTCTATCACTGCCTATTGCACTAAAATCAAAACCCTTGCCGATCTCCTAGCCAACATGGATCTGAATTCCGCTATACCGGATAAACACTTGGTGATTTACATGATAAACAGCCTATCTCCCAAAATCGATTTCGTTGCCAACATGATACGGTATCAATCACCTCTCCCAACATTCTTGGAAACTCGATCGATGTTACTCTCGGAGGAACAACGAATGTCTCAACCCCGATAATCTCTTACAACCGGTCACACGGACCACTCCTTGGCACCAACTCTCCTCCATGTGAATGGGCAACAACGGTGACAACAATCATCACGGAAACAACGGTTCATCTCGTGGAAATGGCCGTCGCAACGGGCGCCAACAACAGCAGCGACGTCGTCAAAACGGTCAATCCGATAGCCGGTTTCCTCCTCCGCCATCGCAGCCATACGGCTGGATTTATATCGCGCCGCATGGTCAAGCCCTCAGTCGTGAGACAGCCATCCTCCATGCCATGCTTGGTCGTCAGCAGGTCTGATGGGTCCGCCTCCCTCACCGAACAACAGCCTCCCTTCTGGGCCAGCCCAACCGTAGCTTCAATCCAGCCCAAACACTCGCTACAACCAAGCTGTCAGCCCACAGATTTATGCAGCTTCCACCGCTCCTGAACAGCACCAAACAAGTAACGATATTGCTCCTCCTTGGGCCTGGTCAAGCACTTCCTAGCCCACGACTTTGCCCTAGTTGTTTAACACGCTTTCACTGAACGAGTCGGGCACGAGCGACTGGTATATGGACACCGGAGCAACTGACCATGTTCATTTAAATGCAGTTATACTCGACTCTATGTGTGGTAATCGCATTTTCTATTCTGTCCTAGTCGGTGATGGTTCTAAAGTACCTGTAGTGACTTCGGGACATACCCCATTTTCTGTCCCTAACCCTTACCCAACACTTCACCTTAACGTTGTCCTCACTACCCCCAAATTATTAAAAATCTTGTCTCTGTTCACAAATTCACGAGTCAAAATATAGGGTTTGGTTCACGTGAGACTAAAGGTTTTTCATGAGATCCAAAAGACTAATTTATGTTGATCAATTTTATAAGCTAATTATCTAATGGTCTAAATTTGCACGGTGACAATTTTGTGATTATTAAGAAGTCTCGTGGCACTTTTGTGATTATAAATGTCCAGATTGTAGATCTAATCCAAGGGTTGAGAATTGGTCGGGTCATACGAAAAACTTTTGGTCTCACATGATCCCAATTATATATATATATATATAGAGAGAGAGAGAGAGAGAGAGAGAGAGATGAGCGTTCAAATAAAAACTTGACCCATTTGTGTAAACCATGTAAACCAATCTCATCCATTCATTTTTTTGATCAATGGCTAAGATTACATTACTTTATTTTA
>NC_037528.1:4133659-4157971 GCF_001531365.2 Cynara cardunculus var. scolymus
CCATATCAGGTAAATTATATTATTAATGAAATTGATTCACTTTGTGAAGTAATATACTATTTTAATGTTAACATTTTTTAAAATAATATCCATCAATAAGTTATATCAAAATCAAAACACAACATACTCACTAATGTATAATGAATAATTTCATAAAAAATTAAAATAAATGATCATATTTCGTTTTTCTTAATTTACTTGTAGACGGATTCGTTACATTTTATTTAATGAAATTTTTTCATTGTTTAATGCGCTTATTAAACTTTATTATTATGCAATATCTAGTTTCATTATCCTCATTTGATATTGAATCTCATCCATTTTTTGCAATGATGAATCGATTTTGTCTATGCACCTGTTTCATTTACCATTTCATCAACTTAACCATTCACCTACAGCATCATTGTTCATGTCTTAAAACGGTTCATGATTATCATTTTCTAATCCTCGGTCTTCATATTCTTTTACAACCAAATACTTCTTGCAACACCTTTTTCAAAACCCTAAGTTTTATTTATCTTCAAACAACTATGATTTTAGAGTTTTCGATATTGTATTATATATGTAATAGTTAATATATCATTTAACCCCTCATTTATTCCTCAACAACCACTTGAGGAACGGTCGTGTGAGTCTAGGAGCTAAGATGAGAAGTATAACAAAGGATCTAGACTTTTGATCACTTCTAATCTCATCCCACCCCATGGATTACACTTCTCATGAGAATTGATCATCTGCATCTCGATGCATCTCATTTTGATCTCCAATTAAATTGATTCAAGGGTGGAGATTATTTTTCACCATAACTTTCATTCTCATCGGACCGAAACCAACTACAACCCTCAAAGTTGGAATAATTACAAATTAAACCCTCTAAAATACATGGTATCATAACAGGACCGCGGAAACTCATCCCAATCCAGGAAGCTGGTTACACACAGGGGTGGGCCTGCTTAACAACATACGGTGGCACGGACCATTACTTTTTTTTTTTTTATTAACCTGGATATCCAACCCATTATGCAAGCTGACTAATCCCAGGACGACCACCTGTTTTGCAGATAGCCCGAAATCACCGCATTTGAACCTCCGTGGCCACAAAGGGATTTTTATTCCTCCTTGGATTTGAACCTGTGACCTCCTGGTATATTTGACCTTTGCAGTCAAACTCAAACCAATCAGGCAACACACTTATGGTTGGACCACTACTTTATGGCTATGTTGTAATGGAAAAAATTGTGTTAATAATACATCATCCTCTTAACAGAAGCAGTTCTTCAAATAGCCATTTCTTAAATCAAACAAATGTAGATAACATGTGTGGTCTGCATTCTGTTGTAAGATACAGCAGCAACAGGAAAAACAAAAGACAGTTCCATGATTCCCAAATCCTCGTCTCCAAAAAATATCCTTCAAAAAATTTACTCTAAAGAAAACTATATACAGAAACTTGTAGCCCAATAATCTCTCTGAAGGTAAAGGCATTTCAGCTCTTCATTCTCAGGTGCATCATCTTCTTAGACTGTACCAAAATACTCAAATTCTAGCCTTGTTCAGTCGACTTAATGCTCTCTGTTGGAGAAATGGGAAGGGGGTTCGGAATCTTGAAGTTTTGTGTTTTCATAATTGAACCTATCAAAGCATCCATCTGGCTGCTGATCACAGCTTTGATGTGATAACCCTCGGCTTGAATCGCCATTTTTTGCGAAGAAAAGTAATTGCGAGTATCCATTTTCATCTCCTCATTTGTTCTGCACCAAATCATAACAATGTCTTAATCACCATGTTAATCAACAGAGATCATGTTTAGATAACGTTAGATTTTCTTGAACTTGGTTTACAAAACAAAACCAACTGAGCCAAGTAAATCACACACAAAGTAGGGTCTGGAAAGGTAGAATCTAAGCAGAACTTACCACTACACAACTTAAACAGCTTAATGAACAATTCAAACAGAAGATTCAGACAATATTACCTCATGATTAATTTCGAATAACCACCACATCCAGCTGATGTAAGGTTCTCAATAGTGACTTCTCGGAGTTTTTCAGGCTTTCTTGATAACAAAATCAATGGCCACCCATCAGATTGAAGTTTTAAGTACAATCGTATCAAGAAAACATGTTTCATATGCTTTGCCTCTCTGACACAATCATTGCAACCATATCGATTATACCTGCGCCATAGAATATAAAAAAAACAAAGGTTCATTCATTTAGTCCATTTCATTTGTGACTCCAATTGTTATGGAATGAAGATAAAGATAGAGGATTACCCGTACAACAATGGGTTAGTACGGAGACTGTCGTCAGGAAGGAAGTCATCGGTGTCCATTAACACCACATCACGACCACCATCATCTGGCGTGACGCCATTGAAGTAATTCTCGACCAATGACACCGAAATGTTCAACTCTCTCATGTAATGACCTTCTTTTATGTACTTAACAGCAACATCTTTACAAAATTCAGGTAAAGAATATCCTTCAAAGCTATTAATCTCCGAATGGAAAGCAGCCATTCTGCAATGATCATACTGATTATGATCAGATTTGAACGATTCAAGAACTCCAGCTTCCCTGCTTTGACATGATTGTAACATTACGGTCAATGCAATTAACAAAGTCATCAATAAGATCCCAACTATTACGAGTGAGCCAATGAAGATAGTTGCAGCACAAGAAGACATATAGATCACAGATTCCATTCTAAATTGGCTTCCCATATCTGCATCAACACAAGAAGAACAAGATTCAATGATGAATCTTAACCTTTTTGCCACAAACTTCATCAATTGGAATAACTATGCAATACCCATCTTTGGATGTTGTAAAACAGTAATTTTCATATCCAGAAATCATAAAACTGTAAGCATACCGGATCCTTCCGCACTTGTGAGACTCCGGGCCGAATACTCCCTTTCCATCTGATGGCCATATGCTGACATGTTGAGGCACTGGAGTTCTTAAATCTAAGACCAGACTTAAAAAATGCTCTCATATGTCACAGAAACCAACCTGCAAACAATAAATAATAAGCTTACAAATTCTACAACTCATAAAAGATTACAGGTTTATAAACAGATCAAATGATCAACCTACTTTTTCTCTAAATTGGACAGAAACAGAAGATATCCAGATCCAATTTTGCCTATTTATAGCGAAAACGTAATTAGATAAGCTACTTATCCAATTATCTTGAGATTTTAAAAGTTAGATATGGTCAAAGAGTTTCCTGGTTTGACGGATGAAGAAATTTCCATCAAACACATCCTAATCCAATACAATCGTCCTTCGTTATGTACGATTTGGATTTCTATACCCACAGCAACTTCAAATGTACCCAGAAAATAATTCAGATCAAATTTAGGCTAACCCGAAGAATCTAGCATTTAAGGTGTCAACGAATAAAAGGAACATATACAACAATCGATCACTATTCACTGTGATAATAATTTGATGAACAGGGAAATAAGTAGAAGACCTGATAGCGACATTGAAGACGGTCGAAGACGTAAAACGAGATTGAAGAAGTGATATGATGGACAAGTAACCTCCATAGAATCAAACGGTCAAATCTGATTTGCTTCTTTGAGAACTGGGTTTGAATGGAATTGGATATGGAGAAGGAAGCAGACGAAAGAGTGCAGATTGGTCTCCAATCATACACTGTAGCACACAGTTGAATATCGACATGAAGTATCTCGAAATTGGCTATGGATTCGATTTTCTTATTACTCGGATGATGGGTATATTTTTGGATCGTCTTGATTGCAACATGGTGGTGAAGCCTAGATGTGCTGCCACTAGCCACCAGCCCATTGGCCTCTCACTCTAATAATGCGTTTCTCGCGGAATCTTTCATTTATTTACTGGATGTTAACCATTTTAAAGTTTTACTGGTTTTATAAGATAAGATTTAATGATGATATATGTTATATTTGGTTTTTATATATTAATACAATTTGAATAAATAAGAGTTATGGTTCCAATTACAGACTATCGATGAAAAAAATTGTATGACAGTTTAAAATCCAATATATTTAAAATCCAACATATTTAAATGACTCCACATATGTGTTCGATTTACACCAAGAGCAAAGAACCAAGAAACTTGAGTTTTAAGATAAACACTTAAAACCAATAAAAAAACTACAAATTTGACATATCATAAGCCATGAAAAAACCAAAAAAGATGGGTTTTAGAATGAAATTTCAACTGCTTACCCTCTTTCTTGTCCAGAAGCTCAGATTAAGGTTGAATTAATACATGTATATATATATTTCAAAAAAACCCAAGAACATATTATACAATGTAATTTGGACAGCCTAACCCCAAAATATATAGTATATATATAAATAAATAACTATAAAAGTATAAATCATAAATATTAAAAATATTTTTTCACAGTATATATAATATATAATAATATAATTAAGTCAAAAACTATTCAATATTAGACTCATTTCGAAGGTATTAACGAGACGATTATAATGGTGTAACTTGTTAAAATAAAAATGTATTTCTTAAACATGTTTTAATTGATATACGATTATGTATGTTAATTTGATAAAAGTTTAAAATGAAACATTTAAAAATAAATGACGTAAAGTAAATTAATTAATTAATTATAGAGGTATAAAGTGTAAATTTAAAATTATAATTTTAAAAAAAATTGTGAGAGGGTGATTATATGTGAGAGAGGAGTCCGTGAAAAAGTGAAAAAGTAGTATAAAGGGTATCTTGGTCATTTAGTATTTTAAGACTTTAAGACTTTTGTTAAATTTGCTTAATAAGATAGTATAGATTTGAAATTGTGTTTAATTAGCAAAATCTGAATTCTATGCTCATCCAGGTCCTCTCTATTGAAAATATGCAACAAGTTGATAATACTTGAAAACTAATTTGACTATAAGAAACAAATATAGGGATATCTTTCATTAAATTCATCATTGGTTTGTTAGTTAGTTCATTGTTTTTCACATGTAAGGTACTATGAAAATGACAATAAAATGATTGGAACTCAGGTCTATGGTGGAAGAAAGGTCTTGCAAACAAACTCTACCGAGAAATACTTCTGTTCATATTGTAGTTTCAAAATATATATGATGATACAAAATAGAGTGATAAAGTGACACTTTTCACGACAGTATAAATTTTTACACTACGACGAATGAATGAAATGGTGACACGTGCCACCACAACCACTCCTGAGTACATCACTGTGAGATCTAGATCCAAATTACAAGTGAAAAGTTATGGTTTCATGATTTTTCAATGATATCAACATTGAGCATATTTGAAGTATAGAAAACTTCATGGAGCACATAACTCAAATTTTTCTTAAATAATCAAATCCCACGTATTTTAGATCATGATACTTAGGGGGCGTTTGATTCGAAGAATGGAATTCGATGGAATTGGAATTCATCAAATGAATTTGACTTTGAGGGAATGAAATGGAATCTGATGGAATTTGACTATGCCTTGTAATTGCGTTTGGTTGCATGAAATTGGATTAGGGAAAGAATCTGTAGGAAATGAATTGAAATCCTAGCATATTGTCATGGAATTGTAAAATCTGTGTGTGAAGGAATCGACTGGAATTGAAATGATTCCATAGTCTTATTCCATGAACCAAACACTCTATATGAAATTTGGTCAAATAATTGGACATTCCAATTTCTTTCAATTTCAATGATCCAAACAGCCCCTTATAGTTTAAAAAGATACAGTGTTTGATTGGATATAACTCAATAAAAAATAATTGATACCTAAAATACATCTTGATTATATTTTTTGTAATACATGTGAATCACGAAATTTCTTATAAATATTTTCATAATGACTCTAACTCTATATTTTAGTTATTAAACAATTATTAGAAGAATATTCGCACAATACAGCGGATATATCTCGATTTTAATATTTCGTTTTTTTTTCTCGGTCAATGTTATAATACAGTTTTATGTGGTTTTGAGAAAAAAATAATGTTTTTATTTTTCAATAAAACATAAATATAAATATATATCATACAAAACTGGGGAAAAAATATTGATATTGATACCAAATTAACTATTTAATTTATTTTTTTGTATATTTCTTTAATTTTTTTTATTTTTTGATATAAAAATATGGCTTTTTATAAATATAATAATTGAGTATTTCGTTAGAACTCAATGATTATCCTAATTATATTTTAGCTTTTTTTACATTTAAAATGTGACGTATATCCTCTATTTGATTGTGTTTATCTGCAGTTAGTTACACGAATTCAAACATGAAGCTTTAATAAGTTGTACATACGCATAATTTAATTATAATCTTGAATTTAAGTAATATGCATCAATAAACAGTACTTCATGCTTAAAAATAGTTTTTAATTTTTTTTATCAAATGGTTTATAATATAGCATAGATTGTATTTTATTCTAAAAAACATATGTTATATTTGGTTTAATATTATTAAAGGAATATTATAATTTTTATACGAAAAAAAAATCATATATTGTCGGGAAACATGTGAAAATACCAAAATACTTTTGATTCGTCAACATGGATACATGTCACTTAAATCACATGTTATTTTTAATATTTTTATAGGTTCTTATCCTTGATTTACATAATGGATGATACCTTTAAAAAATAAATATTTATACTATATTATAAAGTATTTGATAAAAAAATTTAAAAATTATTTTTTATGCATAAAGTACTGTATATTGATGCATATTACTTAAAATTCAAGATTACAAATAATTTATGCATAAGTACAACTTATTAAAGCTCCATGTTTGAATTTGTGTAATTAACTGCGAATAAACATAATCAAATATAGGATAAACATTTCATTTTAAAATATAAAAAATCTAAAATATAATTAAGATATATCGAGTTCTAACAAAATAATTAATTATTATCTTTATAAGAAAATTATATTATTAAACCAAATATAAATTATTTCGTTATTGAACATAAATTAAATTATAATTAAAAAATTAAAAAGTTACACAAAAAATATGAATTTTAAATAGTTAATTTGATACTAATATCAATATATTTTTGTCAAATTTTTATAATATTTCAAATTTATATTTTATTCAAAAATAAAAACATCATCGCTTTTTCAAAATCACGTAAGACCATGTTATAACATCGACTGAGATAAAGAATAAAATGAAATATTAAAATCAAGTTGTATATCGATGCATTGCGCGAGTATCCTTCTAGTTATATAATATGATAAATTCTTGGTACCAGTAATTCATTTTATCGGGTAAAATTCTCATTCTTTGTCATACTCATAATAAAATAAGTGATCCGGTAAGCACTTACCCGATTAGCATTTGGTAAATGGCCATTTGACGAGTAAAAACCATATGTTGCCAAAAAGATGTCACAATTGAACTACTTTTAGAGTTAGTGAATTATATATCATTAGAACTCCCCTGATCCCCAATTTTGGCTCCGTCCTTACAAATAACAGATGAATCTTTAAGACTTGTAAAAAAATTCCCATTATACCGGAAGAATAGAGCGGAACACGAAACCCTTTAACCCCCTAATCCCTTAATGAAGCCTCCCCTACCAACAACCATTTATTTCAAGCGTACAATAGTTTACGACATTGTTAATCCAAAATATTCTAAAATGTTAAACATTGATCAAAAAATGTAAATCAATTTTTCTTTACTTATAAAATATTGATTAAATTAATGAGTTGAAAATAGTATGAAAATAACATATAAATAAATATAAGAGGAGGCGAGGATGGCAATGGGTCCCAGGGGTCGTTTTCACCCTCGTCCTAAATATGTAAAATAACTTTTATATATTATTATTAGAAACATATTTTAAGTAGATAATGTTTCAATTGGTTCAAAATTATTGAAATTAGATAAAAGTGACGTTTTCCTTTGACATAACAATATTTGAATTAGGGATAGGATGTCGATACCATCATATCTTATATGGATTATTATGATAATTAAAAAAGATTATGTAGAGCCATATAATTGAATTCCTATTACTTTGTTGCAACAAATAAAAATATTTATCGTTACCGAATGTGACTAAATAGTTGGAAAAAGAAAAAGAAGACTTGTTTTCGTATTTTAAATCATGGTTTAGAGATATTTATGGACAGTTTGGATTTTAGTGTATCTCTGATAGATTTTCAAAGTTTATTTAAAATAGAGAATTAAAATTTTAAATATGTATACGTTAGATTCAACTTTAAGTCTTTAATGGTACGTTTGGTTTCGTAGATTCTGAAAGAATATGATGGAATTGAAATGTTGAATTTCATTGACCAAAATTTTTTTTTTTTTTTCATTTGGTTTTTTTTTTTTTTTTAAGAAATGAATCTTCAAAATCCTATAAATTTCACAAATAAATAAATTTAACATTTCTTAGCAACTATATAATATTTTGATGGAAAATATTCTCTATTTTCGTAATAACAAATTTGCCCTTAACCCAATATACATTAATCTCATAAAACTCAATATGACCACCGTCAATCTGAATCACAACTGAGCACCGTTATCTGAACCGTCGACCATCACCGATCTGAACAACCATCGATTTGATCCACATCCGACCATTGGCGACTACCACCGATCTAAACCAGCATCGCCATCACCAACTACCACCAATCTGAACCACCATCGCTACCATCGATCTAAATCACCGTCTATCTGAACCACCACTGATCACTTCCATCTGAACCACCGCGGACCACCATCGATCTGAACCACTCCCGACCACTGCCATCTAAACCACTGCAGACCACCCACCGATCTGAACCATCGTGGACCACCACCGATCTGAACCATCGTGGACCACCACCGATACGAACCATCGTGGACCACCACCAATATGAACCACCATCGACCACCGTTGATTTAGTAATGTCGTTTGGCTCATGGTTATATTTAGATTTTAAATTTTATATTGTTTTACATATTAAATAATTATTTTATTAAAATATTTTATTTCTAAAGAAATTAAAATTCTCAAAAAAGAAGATTTTGGTCGTTTACCAATATTTCATTTCAATTCAAAAGCTACATTATGTGAACCAAACTGACAGATTCCAATTTTTTAACATATTTCATTTCAACGTTTGCCATCCAAACAAGTCGTCAAATCTGACAACATTCCAGTCTTCAAAGTCAAATTTTTTTAACAGATTTCATTTCATCAAAAAACATTATGAGAACCAAACGTATCGCCTTAAAGATGGAGAAGGGGAGGAGCAGTTATCCCTTGACCTCTTCTCTCAAAAAAGACGCTGTGCGGGCAAGTAGATCAAAGTCGCTTACCCGGCGTGCTTCTTTTCATCTTATTGCTCAGCAGAAATCGAACCTACGAATTTGCCCGTTCTTGCGTAGCTTATTTCAAAGGGGAGGCAGTGGACCAATAAGCTAAAGCTTATTTATTTTAAAGATTATAATATTATTAAAATATTTTATACAATTAATAAAAGATCATTTTTCTTTTTTCTAAACATTTAACATCAATGTTTTTTTATTGATGGAAATATACAAAAAAACATTTTTCTATAATCATTTACGAGGAGTTCTTCAAATTTAAATAATTTCGCATTATCTTTTACCTTTTTTTAGGGCAAATTGTATGAAAAAGTAACGTACTTTAATTTGATTTATATTTTGGGTAATGTACTTTCAAAACTTTCGTTTTGGTACCTAAGATAAACATTTAAGTACCCGGGTAACTGGTTGAAGTATTAACCGATTATCATGCTGATGTGCCGAGTGATGTAGTATCCAACTCGGTATTATTTGCTGACGTGGTCAGTGACGCGGATTTTTTAAAATTTAAAATTAGTCTTTTTTTTAGTCTAAAATTAGTCTTTCTAAGTTACCCAGGTACTTAAATGTTTAAAACTTTACATCTTAGGTACCAAAATGGAAGTTTTGAAAGTACGTTATCCAAAATAGGAATCAAGTTAAAGTACGTTACTTTTTCATGCAATTTACCTTTTTAATATTTATTTTCTTATTTTAAAGAATCTTGTAGAAATAGACTACTAACTTGGTCATTGTCTGTAATGTATTAGGTAAATTTCATTTTCATAGAATATATCTTTTTAACAAAAAAGAGCAAACTGCTAAAATATGAAGGACTAATGTGCAATAAACATATAACTCATGAACTGAATGGGAGAAACAGGTTTAAAGAGGGGTAAGTTGAAAAATATAGAATTCAAAAATCAAAATCACCTAGTAAAACCCCCAATTTATTGGCGCTCGAACAGCAAGAGACCTATTTCATCCTACAGAAATCGAAGATCAACCTCTTCCTCAGGTAAGCAATCTCATCACTGTGATTTCTCAAATCGGTTGATATCTTGCTGCGAATCGTTTTCCTCTGTGATAAATGTCGGTGTTCATCATACCAGAAATCGAACCTGTTTCATCCTACAGAACTCGAAGATCGACCTCTTCGGTGAGAGATTAGGACTCTGATGGATAATAGTTCATTGATAGCTTCTTTTAATTCAAATTTTTGTGAACTTCTGATTCAAATTTGTACTAAATTGTTTTTATGCAATTGGGTATGTGGTAGTTCAGATGTTAATGTGATTAATTAGGGTTTTTATGTTTTTTTAAGAGATTCAATGGTTTTGATCTCCTAATGATGTATTTTTTGGTCATTTTACACGTATAAGCAAAATTTGCCAAACACTAGAAAACAACTTATCAGTTTATGTATTTGAAGAAAGACTGTGAGACCTCTGCATGTATTTGAAGTTTGAATTATTCTATGATTATGGTTCTTAAGAAAACTTGTGGTTAATGCCTGAGCAGAATCCCAAGTTGAATGCACATAAGGTGTTTGATGGAATGAGTGACAGAAATGTGGGTTGTATTTTCGTTTCTTGTAATCCTCTGATTGCATATTATGACACCGAAGTATTAATTGCGAGGGTAAAATGGTCATTCCTGTCATCAAGACAGTTCATTCAGCACAAAAATAAACAACAATTTGCAATGAAAAAACAAATAAACGGCACCTTAGAACCCTAGGTCTGTGCTCTGTCTTCTCTTTTGTTTATGATAATATATTTTCCCTAATTAAAATCCTTATTTCTTCTTGTCCCATATATTTGCTACCGCAGTTTAATTTCTAGCATAGAGCACATTGAGTTATAATTGCAATATAAGAATTCAGTTTACTTGTGTAGTGAGCCACTTTTATACATTTCTGATGCCTAAACGGAAGGCGAAAAGGGCTACTAAACAGTCTAATTCATCTCATGTGGATGATACTCGGTGTGATGTTGCTACAAATGGAGCTCCAGAAGAAAATGCATTCATTGACCAAGAAGGTATCTGCTTTTGTTGTATTTTCTAAACTAATGTAGTTTTGAGTTATGAAAACATAGTAAGACCATAATTGCGTAATTGATTGGTGATGATTTGTTGTTCCAATTAAAAATCCTTGTTTATAAAGAAGTTATAATTTTTAGGTCTTTGATGATGAAGTTACGGCATTTGTTCTGATCGAGAGTATCATTTTTTTTTAATCTGCTTACAGTTGGATCTATCAGACACTTTGATTAGTGAGTATCTGAGGCCTTTTGAGTTTTTTAATTTTGAAAACTGTATGTGTAGTTATTTGCCTTCTGGAATCAATAAATATAGCAGCTTGTAGAATTTTAAAGACCCTTTATGGTAGCTATTTGGTATTAACTACTGCGTTGACACTATCCATGTCAAAATTGTATGTAGGGATTTTTGTTGTTGACTTGAACTTTTAGTTTGGATTCTTGTAGGTCATGTACCATTCACTTGATGGTCTATTTCTTGTTAGCACTTAGCAGCACCAGCATGCCTTTCTCAATGACCTTTTGTTATCTAGAAACATGAAGCACTAGAGGTTATGAATTCAACAGTTATTAGAGATGAACAAAATCTTCAGACCCAAAATTGAACCACCTCAACAGTAGGTACTACGTGTAGAACAGTAGTTTTGAGGCCTATATGTATCTTGGACCTTGGTATTCCAAGAATGCCTATTTCATTTTTCCACTTTCAGCTGTTGATCTATGGCAGCTCCATCACTGAAATTACTTCCAAGAAAAGAGTCAGTTATGACATGCAACTAGTTTGTTGATGATCTATTATCACTTCATAGTACTCTTTTTTAAGAAGAAACTGAGCATGCTTCATTCATTCTCTTTTTTGTGTGCTTATTCAGTTGAACGCCAGACTGCTGCGATCAGGGCGATTCGTGATATGGAGATTGAAAGATTACTAACTGCTCTGCACTTGCTAAAATCCAATATGAGCAAGGAACAGCTACAGACTCCGTTGCTTCAATTTTTTGAGAAAAATCTTCCAAACCTAACTGTGTCAAGAGCTGGGGAAGATGGACGGATTGTAGTTAAACGGAAGGATAAGGATGGTGACTTATCCATGAACACTGCTGATGGTGGAAATGCTATCTCTTCATTTCTACAACATATGTCTATGGCTTATCCTGACTGCTCTACTGCAATGCCATCTATTGGTGGCTTTGAGTTTTCAAGTAGAGCTGGTATGTTATGCAATAAGGGTTTGAGTATCCATTTGATGCACAACAGTTTACCGACACCAGTTGAATCACTACTTTCATTTGTCTTTAAGTTCTCGCTTGGTGGCAGGTAAAACAAGCTTCATTGGTGCTGAAAATCTTCAGATCAAGGATTTTGTATGTTCTTATGCATTTTCCTCTGTCGTTTATTTGTTTTAACACACTGAATTAGTGGCTGTTCTCTTATTTGTCTCATGTTTTAGGTTCTAGAGGAGCCATCTGACACTCATATTCTTGGCATAGAAGATCCTCTGCAAACTCCTGGGGTATGCTGATCCAGATCATTTTTGTGTGTACCTGTTACATGAAACTTTTACTGTTCAACAGTCAACAGATTGGGAAAGCTGCATATTTCATTTTTTAATTGAACAATGTGAACAAGACCAAAAACAGCATTAATTGCCAGTAGAACTAGATATTTCTTCCGTTATATTTCTTTGATCTACAAGCTATAAGTTGGTGGCCTTCTTGTTACTGCAAAAAGGAAATTTGTATAGTGAAGCTCTGGGTCATGTGTCTTTGGTTTTCAGCTTTTTGATATTTGAAGTTACTACAATTGCAGGTGACTAGCCAGAGATTGTCTGTTGGCATGACACCTAAAACTTTAAGGCTTCCGAAACAGGGTGAGATGCTTCTGTCGGTTCATGGTTCACCCCTTGGTGTTTTCAAAGAAAACAACATGGACGCCATACATGGTAAGGTTATTTTAAAGGAGGTTGTTTTCTTCCTGTACACAATCATTATTCAAAGGGCATGTACATAATTTCAACTTACCTACTCTGTTGGGTAGTTTCTTGTTCCTGCACAATGCTAATTGGTTCGTCTTTTGAAGCAAACTTCTCAGTTAATCTAACACTATCGACCATCATTTGATTAGTTTCATTTCATTTGATGATTTCATCTGCAGAGATAGAGGAAGAATGAGTCGTTTCCTACAAAACAATACTGATATCTGGAATCTACTTCAGTTCTATTTCTAAGCGGTATAGCTTTGCATCTAGTTGTTTTTCTACAGTCGCTTCTGAAGAAATTGCCTTAATGCAATTCATTGTATTAAAAGTGTATGTTGCAAATTGCTTTCTCAAGATTGAGCTTCCAACTTTGTGTTATCAGGATACTTGCTTGAGCAGTTGCTTCTTTTCATTGTCATGCAGAAAAAGTATAAGATTTTCTTTTCTTCTGCAGATGGTGAATGCCTTAGTGTAAGGGTGGGTGCTTCTTTTATGCAACAAATGTTCAATATACACGTTTTGTATGGTCACCAGCGTATCTTGTAAGCATTGATGATTTAATTATTTAAAAAATGTCACATCATAATCAACCGATGCTATATAGGATGAAAACAGCAGTTTATCACGTAAAGTGAGTATGAAATATGTATAATTGAACATTTGTAACGATAAATGAGTGGAACAATTCATCGTTACATTTTGATCCAAATTGCCTTAAATTGAATTATTAGCTTGCTCCCATTTGTTTAGAAAGTAGCATGCACACAATAGAGAATGAAGAATAATTGAATATGATCAAACAAGGATAAGTGCATGTAAAATTGCAAAAGAAATAAGATATCAAGAACCTGATACCAAAAACAACTATAATCTGGAAATGTACCTGAACACTTTCGAGTCTTTGCTACATGAGATGATGGTTATCCTCTTATTATAAGAACTAGTATCATGTCCAAATTCAGATAGCTTGGTCACCAGTTGCAAACATCTAACTGAAACACAACACAACTTTCAGTTCTGAGCACAACTGTCTTCCACCTATACCTTATCTGCTGGTATTCTCAAATTAACTTTGGTAGGAATAGAATCTCGATTAGAAGATCCAAGTCCCCCTAAAGCATCTATAAAGAACCTTTTATTGGGGACAATATCATATCGGTCCATATGCTTCAACAGTTTCTGTAACAGCTCCTTGATGTTTGCGTTTGTGTAGGATCTATACAGAAGTTTATATGTTGAAGAATCTACACGAAACATCTCACTATTACAAGCAGTCTCAAACAGCCTATCTGCTTCCATTGGTAAGCCATTTGAGCAGTAGACATTGAGCATGACATTCAAAGTTGAAACCTTTACTATCTTTTCTCACTCCATCATCTTATCATATATCTCCCTTGCCTTGATACACAATCACAACATCTATACATCCTGATCATGCATTCATACGTGATGAAGTTTGGCATGTATCCCATGTCTGTTATCTTCTGAAAAACCAAATTTGCTTTCTCACTAAGTCGTGCTTTCCTGTAATTCGTTATCATTGAATTAAAAGTAGAAAGCGTAGGTCTCTCTTTTGACCGCAATGAGCTCTTAAACGCTTGTTCCATATTTTCAAATTCTTGCTTTCTTCCATATAATCAATCAACAGATTATAGCTAATGATATCTGGTTTTATCTGCTTACTCTTCATACGGGCAAGTACCCCTTCATTTCACCTATCATCCCATTCTTACCATAAGCATCCATCACACCGTTGAATGTGAAAATATCAGCGGTTGCAACGCTTTCTTCAAGATCTTTAGACAAAGCTTCCACCTGAACAACATTCCGTGCTTAAGCAGATGCTCTAAACATTTTTCGTGTCGTTTTTGGGAACCAATTTTCATGTTCACACATTGTTGTTTCATTCGCGACTGTTACGCAGGTGAAAAATACAAAAACATGCTTTGTCTATAAAACACATACAAGAACAAAACATGTGATACAAGTAGTTTAGAATCAAACTCATTAAATGTGGGTTTTGTGATTTTAATTTGATTTTCACTCGATATAACATAATACCTCTTCTAATTTGGTCTTTCCTTTGGTTGATTGTTTCACTTCCAACAGTTTACATACCTTTGGGAAAGTTATCAGTGTGTGTGTGCGTTTATATCACCATTGAAGACTGAGTAAACAAAAAGGACAACCGTAGGAGTTGTCCATTATGTCAGAAGTCATGAAACTTAACAAAAAATTCTTTTTATCTTACTCACACACCTCAATTTATTTATTTAGGGGCTGTTTACCCTTAACACTTACCTCACAGGATGAATATGTAAGGACCAAAAATCTTACCCGGTAAGAGCGAGACAAATATCATGAGTCTTACCCGGTAAGTGAGTACGACGACTCTTACCACAGTAAGCACTTACCGGGTAAATTGTTGCATACGATGTGTTTTGGTGGACTAAAATCTTACATGATAAGTAAATAAAAATGTTAAATTTACCGTTAAACACTTATCGGGTAAGTGTTTGATACACGGCTTCTTATTCTTCCAAGATTTGGATGATGTCTTATTTTATTAAAGAAAAAATAATAATTAGTGGTGATCTCAGGTCTGATTGAAGAGAAATAGGGATACGATGGAGCCTGGTGATGATATGTTTTGGTGGTGTTCTATTTTAACTGTTTTTTCGTGTAAACATCCACCCAATTTTTGTGGTTTAGACCACCACCTAGTTGTTGGGTCATATGATCCCGAACCTTCATGTAGCAACCCAAAATTCGAGTAGCAATAATCGTAGGAATTTGTCAAAATGACCCAATGTAACAAGTTTAAAATATTCAATACATCTTAAATGTTTGTAGCGTGTAAACACATCTAGAGCTGAGAATTAATACAATTCTAAAAGTAAGCTATACTCCAAGCTCTAGGTCAAACCACCGGTACGTGTATCACATCTTTCCTCCTTACTCTATATCTGTACATTTTACACACACACATATATATATATATATATATATAATGTATATATATAGAGTGAGAGGGAGAGAGAGAGAGTGAACATGGAAGGTTCAAATAAAAACAATAATCAAATAAGAAAATAAAAAATGAATATAGATCATACAATTTCATCAAAACATGCATTGAATAAACTTTTTTAAAAATAAATAAATAATGACACAAGTCATATTTGAAATAAGAATTATTTAAGGTATTTATTGAAGATTTTCTCTTTTACCACTTTTGTAATTCTAAGGTTATATAAGTTTCTATTTAGAAGATTTATTTTCTATTTGAGGCATTTCAAATAAGCGTAATTTGATTTTCATTTAAAAAATTTATTTTTTACTTAAGGCAATATTTAAAAAAAAAAAATACAATTTTCATCAAAATCAGATGTGATTCACAATTAATTAATATTTTTCTAAAAAAATTCTAACCTTTTTCCTAACTACATGTGATTTAAAGCGTGAAAAACAGTGATTCAAATTAAACATTGATAAAGAAAAATAATAGAAACAAAATTGCATGTAATGTGTAAATATAAACACATTTAAAATGTATAAGATCAGATTCACACACGATTCAAAACATAATTCATTATAGATATCACATGTGATGTTATGATAACTTAAATTCATTTTTACTTAAATTTACTATAATCAATATTACATGTTTACATTTTGCATGATTTTTTGGATAAAAAGAATGATTAGTTGTGGATATTACATGTGATTTTTGACGAAAACTAAAAAAATCTGAAATAAATTACTTCAATAAAAAAATGTTTTTAAATGAAAAAATTAAATCACATTTATTTTAAAATGTCATAAAAGATTAGTTAAAAACTAATCATGCTTAAATTAATAAAATTATAAAAAAAAATTGTTTGTTCGTTTATTTGCTTAGTTAAACAAGCGAACACGAATAATAGTACACTCAAAATCTATAGAATTCCTTTTAATTGGTGTTTGCATAATTATTATATTAATCCATCATAAAAATATTGAAACATTTAGTTTAATTACTCAAAGCTTTTGATTAAAATAATATTAACTGTGATACTTGTAGTTCTTACGAATAGGCTGCTTTGTAGTTTTTTTCTTCAATTAAGCTCACTTTCCATAAAATCTTGAACACTACCATACCAAAGTACCAATATGTGCTTCTTATTCGTCCCAAAAGCAGTCATCCTGATTCTTGATCTCGTAATACAAAACAATGGAGTTGTCTCTAGTTCTAATGTCGACACAGATCATGTTGCACTACCGACAATTCAATCCAAGATTACAGATGACCCTCATGTTCATGTTGTTGTAGCCATTTCACTATCATCCACTAATGCAGGTCTGGCTCTGGTGTCCTTTGTGTTGTTCTATTTCTGTATAAAGAAGAGAGATAAACCGTTATAATCAACATTGACTGAATCTTTTGAGAAGATTTCGTATGGAAGGCTTTTCAAAGCGACCAAAGGGTTCTCTGCAGCAAATCTGATTGGTACAAGCGGTTTTGGTTCAGTTTATAAAGGAGTTCTAGATGACAATGGTCAGGCGCCGGCTATCAAAGTACTAAACCTCCAATGCCGAGGAGGTTCCAAGAGTTTTATGGCTGAATGAGAAGCCTTGAGAAATATCTGTCATAGCAATCTGGTAAAGGTTATCCCTTCTTGCTCAAGTCTCGATTTCCAAAGAAATGATTTCGAAGGCCTTAGTGTATGATTTCATGCCAAATGGGAGTCTGGACACTTGGTTGCACTCAAGCACGACACTAAACCATTTGCCTCACGATCAGTTGCATCAACTTGATCTTGTTCAAAGAGTAAGCATTGCCAAAGATGTGGCTTATGCTCTTGATTATCTACACTATCGTTGTGGCTTATGCTCTTGATTATCTACATTATCGTTGTGGAGTTCGTCGTGATTTGAAGCCAAGCAACATTTTATTAGATGCCAATATGGTTGCTCATGTTGGAGATTTCGGGCTTGCAAAAATCTTTTCACTTGAACTTTCTGATGCAAACAAGAGTAGCTCAGGTCATGTCAGAGGAACCATTGGATATGCACCTCCAAGTAAATTGTTGATTACTAGTCCAACGATAGTTTTTGATACTATAATCTGTAAGTTGCAGAATACGGACTTGGAAATGAAGTGTCGCCCAGTGGAGACATATATAGCTACGGGATCCTATTATTAGAGATGCTGACAGGGAAAAAACCTGTTGATTCAATGTTCCGAGAAGGCCTAAGCCTGCATTCCCATGCTACAAGTGCCTTGGCTGGTGATTTTGTGCTTCAGATTGCGGATCCAATGCTTCTACGTGATGATGTCAAAGAAGGGTCTTTGATTTCATTACTGGAAATTGGAGTGCGATGCTCTTCTGAGTATCCACAAGATTGAATGGATATTGGTACCGTTATCCATGAACTCTTCTCAAACCTACACCCATATAGATAAAGCTAGAAATGTTTTATGAATAAAAAATGTTTGCTTCTTATTCCAACGATGATATGCGGTAGACTGATTGTAGCATGTATCAAATAAACAAAATAGTAATCATATATTATATTTTCATAATCATATTAATACTCATGATCATCTCTGTCTAAGGGGAAGATGGGAAAAGATTCCAAGCAAAAATGTCCTAGATGGTTGCTCTATACTCCGATACCATATGAGAATATGTGGAACCCCATTAACCGGCATGTAACTCTTAACATTTAGTAAGAAATAAATCAATAATTAAAAAAATACCTAATCAGCATGTCGAGTTTTCCACTCAACAAACGGGACAGACCCCAAAAGTTCATGTGGTGTGCACCAATCCAAAATTCTAAGCAGAAGTGGTTTTAACATCCTTTGCACCAAATTACTAAATACCAATAACCAAAATAAACACAAGCTAATAGAAAAGTAGCCAAACCAGTACTTTAAACAAACATAAACAATAGAGAAGTATAAAAAGACACAGTGAGTCATCCTGTTACCAGGCTGCACGGTCTTCCTTCTGCTTCCCTAATCTCTTTGCTGTTCGATGGTTTCTGCTCTTTATCTTGCTTTTCTTTTCCATTAGATGGGGTCTGCAATCAGCTTTCATTTCCCTTAACCTCCTCTAATGCATCATAACCAGGACAGCAAGTCCACCATCCCTGCTGTTTCTGTCCGTTGGTAAGGCGAATCCCCCTGCACCATGCTGAACTAGATCACAAACAGAGCAATCCAGATCATTTTCGTGTGTCCCTGATACGAATTGGGAATTAATTAAAAATGATGCAACTAAGTCTAGAATATTGCATGTGTATTCTAGAAGGGGTAAAATGGGAAATGAGAAAAGTGGCTGGGGTTTGTTAGAGGAGAGAGAAGAATAAATAGTGGAGGGTGATCTTGTAGTGAGTATTCTGTTTTCTTTCATAATTGTTTAGGCTCCAATCTGCTGATTGTGAGAGAGGGTTTTCCCTGAGTTTTATTCCTTTGTAATCTGTCCGATTCAAGTTCAATGAATTCATCATCTTCTTCCTTCCATTTCTGTATTCTTACTTGTTTTGCATAGAATTGTTATCGTTACCCATCAGTCCCTGTTACATAAGACCTATTGTTCAATGGTAAACAGGTTAGGATACTTGTACATCAGAGTTTTCATTGAACAATGTGAACAGGTCGAAAAAGAGTGTAATCATGACAAAGGTATCGTTTTCTTCTGCTGTATTTCTTTGATTTATTCATGTTATCAGGATACTTGCTTGACCTGTTGTTTTGATTTCATCGTCTTGCAGTAAAAGTGTAAGGTTTCTTTTCTTCTGCAGATGGTGAATCGAATTTTATTGCTATCCCATTCGTTTAGAAAGTAGCATAAACACAACAAAGAAAATGAAGAATAATTGAATACCATCAAATGAGGATAAGTACATGGAAAATTGCAAAAGAAACTACAAGACATGATGAACCTGATAAGATAATAATTCTAATCTGGAAATATAGCAATATACCTAAACAGTTTGTAGCAGTCTTTGTTCAGCAATACCTATACTTTGGTAATATCTACTGCTATTCTCAAATTAACTTTGGTAGGAATAGAATCTCGGTCAGAAGATCCCAGTGCCCCTAAAGCATCTAGAAAGAACTTTTTATTGGGGACAATACCATCTCGGTCCATATGCTTCATCAGTTTCTGTAACAGCTCTTTCATGTTTGCTTTTGTGTAGGATTTATACAGAAGTTTATATGTTGAAGAATCTACACGGAACATCTCACTACTACAAGCAGTCTCAAACAGCCTATCTGCTTCCATTGTTAAGCCATTCAAGCAGTAGACATTGAGCATGACATTTAAAGTTGAAACCTTTACTATCTTTTCTGACTCTATCATTTTATCATATATCTCCCTTGCCCTTGAAACACAATCACAGCATCCATACATCATGATCATGCATTCATACGTGATGAAGTTTGGCGTGTATCCCATATCTGTTATCTTCTGAAAAACCAAATCTGCTTTCCCTCTAAGTCGTGCTTTCCCATAATTCGTTATCATTGAATTAAATGTAGAAAGCGTAGGTCTCTCTTTTGACCGCAACAAGCTCTTAAACACTTGTTCCATCTTTTCAAATTCTTGCTTTCTTCCATATGAATCAATCAACAAATTATAGCTAATGATATCTGGTTTTATCTGCTTACTCTTCATACGGGCAAGTACCCCTTCCATTTCACCTATCATCCCATTCTTACCATAAGCATCCATAACACCGTTGAATGTGAAAATATCAGGGGTGGCAATACTTTCCTCCAGGTCTTTAAATAGAGCTTCTACCTGAGCAACATTTCGTGCTTGAGCAAATGCTCTGAGCAGAATGTTGTATGTCACAATACTAGGTTTGCACCGTTCTGTACCCTTCATTTTATCAAAGTATCCAAGAGCCTTAGATAAAGCCTTGGGCTTGTCCTTTGAGTGAAGGTGGGCAGTGATAAGTGCATTGTATACAGATGTATCAGGTCTGCACCCACTGTTTCGCATCTCTGAAAAGAGCCACATTGCCATTCGAGTTTGTCCCTTCTTTCCCATCACTGAAATTAGTTTAGAATAGACCCCATTATCTGCTACGTACCAACGTTGTTTTTGCATCCATCTAAACACCTAAGTGAAAGAGATATTAGTGTTAATCCAAAAGCCAATGCTCAAAGTGAAACTGGCCTTCTTTTAACAAACTCCATGATTTTAATGTTCTTTCAGAAATTCAACACTCTAGCTATGGTAGTACTTTCTATTTCATTTATCATCCAACCTTCTTTTCCTCAAATTCCAAGTAACCTGTTGTGAATTTAAGATTAAAAAGATAACCACTTGACCAAGAAAGCTTCAAAATCGGACATTTGCAGCTGAATTCATGTGTTTAAAAATACAAGTATGAAATCCTGATGGCAATTGGCAAAGAAACTATTTACACATTAACATACAAATTAAGTAAAATGTGTTTTACAAATTGAACTTCCATGAAAAATGGCTAACCTCAAGACATTGAAGCCACTTATCAGACTTGCCAAGCTCCTCGAACAGTAGAAAACAGTGCTCTGTCCTCACTAACTTGACGTACTTGTTTAGTGTCGACAGCAACGGCTTGTCATAGTTAAAGTTCTTCAAGAGTGTCCGTACCAGTTCTTGAGCCTCTGCATTTTCCTCAGACTTGGAATTTCTCTTAGATCGAATCGTTGAACCAGAGATAATTGCGTATCTGGTGGGTTTCTTACAAGGATATTGACGACAGAAGTTGAAATTTAGGGACGAAATATGGGTGAATTTCATATGTGTTGCGGGAATTGGAGGGAAATGGAGAGATCCATTAGAGAAATTTGCAGACATTTTTCAAAGTAAGGAATTAGGTATGAAGTGGCGGCAGGGATGTTGACGATCTTTAAGAAAAGGGTTAATTGCAAAAAAGGCCTTAAAGTTTTAGGTTTCTTAGTTTTGTCCCATTTTCATTCATGATATTCTCAAGGCAATATCGTTTTAGCCTTTAGGTCTCTCGATGTTTGCCAAGTTTTTTGAGTAAATGCTACCAGGGTAAGAGATGCTGATTGGAGTAAGATGCTCTGTCTGGACTCTGGAGCAATGATTGAGTGAAAAATATCTATTTACTACGGCATCTGCATTAAGTGCTGGATGGCAAAAGATTACCATGTCAATCATTTATTTAAACCTTCGTCCTTTATATAATTAAGTGTCGAATGAAAATTACAATTTTCACAACTTAAATATATTCATAAATAAAAAATATATCGAAATTCATTCATATTTACAAGTAAAATATCAAAATCAATGCTATACAAATATTGTTTTCAACTATAGAAAATTAAGATACTCAAAGTTGACATAATAATTTGAATATGCTAAACCTTAATTTGAAGCATTTGAAAACAATTGATTTGAAGTATGATCATGCAAATCAGCCATATATTCATTAGGTCATGATGTGCTTCATCAATTGCTTCCTTCGAAGTCCATTTATGGATATCTCATGTATACATGATTCAAGAATCTTTTCACCACATTTTCGTTATTCCAGGTAATCCTAGGTTTCTTGGGTTGTGAAGATTTGTCAACCTTTTCCATACATATCATGCATTCTTAACATACATTTGAATCATATATAATAACAAATGTTCGACATGAATCTAGAATAGTAGAATGTCAAAAACAACATCAACGTGTATTTTTCTTCAATCTGTGGCTTTATGTTTGTTAAAAGGTTTTTTATTAGTTCGAGATGGAATGCAATTTTTTTTCATCAATAATGGCTTACGTCAAGCAGCACCCTCATGTTCTGGATGACCGGATGAGAAATCTTCCTCCGACTCCGAGAAATCGATCACCTGAAATACTATTTTTCTGAAATTCACTTCCTGAAATCGTACTTTCTAATCTATCGTGGTTCCATTTCCAGAAACCTATTTTCTTTTTATAAATCGTTGTTCCATTTCCAGAAATCCTATTTTCTTTTTATCATTCGTCGTTCCGTTTCCAGAAAACCTTTTTTTTATATTAATCGTGGTTCCATTTCCTGGAATCCTATTTTTTTATATCAATAGTGGTTCCGGTTCCAAAAACACTACTTTTCAATCAACAGTGTACTTCCAGAATTTCTATCTTTGTAAATTGTTTAAGGTGGATTTGTAAAGCTCACTTCCAAAAATCCTAGTTTTAATAAAACTGGACAAATCATCAAAGCTAATTAGTATTAATACTGGTTCCACCTAAAACACTCACATCTTTGTAATTTGTTCAAGGTGGATTTAAATCCCACTTCTAGAAATCCTATCTTTAATATTGGTTCGACCAAGAAACTCTCATATTTGATACACGCATATCTTTAGATGAATATAATCATGTTTTTAGTTCAATGATTTATGCAGAAAGTCATTTATTGGAAAAGATGATTTATAACGCATCAGACTTGTTATTGCTGCTCCCTTTTTGTTACTGCACTCTATTTGAACAGGGTTCCTCCTTGGTACTGTTATTCTAAATCTAGACCTAACCCTTACAAAAAATCACCACAACAATGGCCGACTCCTCTCTGCCTCTCTCCATTACGACCTCCTCACTAGGTTTAGGGATCTTTTTTTTTCTAATTAGATAGCAGCAACATATAAGAGAACCACAAGACATTAATGACATTCATGAAAAAAAAAATCGAGAAAGAATAATAAAGCAATAACTGCAGCAACATATAAGACAGAAACAATGAAGAAATTGAGAACATCAACCTCAACACTTAATTTTTCACATTTTTAATGCATGATTTGACCTGATTATGATATAATCATATAAAGAAGGGTGCATATAGCGACACCCTTCTCTTTCAATCAGGGCCACTAATCTTGAGCTTTCTGATGCTCAAGGCCGAAACCCAAAAACCACACCCTATATATATTATAAAACTGAAACATACTATGTTTTAAAGGGTTTGGAACCTAGTCAACCTAAGCGCTCATCCCCCCCC
>NC_037528.1:4157991-4160433 GCF_001531365.2 Cynara cardunculus var. scolymus
CAAAAAAAAGACGCAGAAATATGATTTTAGTGTGTATAACATTCTTGTTCCAATGAAGACCATAGATGAGATGCATCACACAATATTGACCAAAAAGGTTCTAAAAATTTTAAGAAACTAAAACCCTAAAAGATTGTTGATTATCTCAAAATCCATAGTAATCATCAAAAAGATCATGGAAACAAAAAAAAAAAGGGAAATTAAGAAAAACATAAACAGAGAAGTGTGAGTTTAGTGTGTATGTGTGTATCATGATTATTTGTTTCAACAAGATATTGAGATGGAAACCCTCTGTCATCCCTATGTTTTAGTTCCAACAAGATATCAGGATGCTACTACTTAGTTTATTAGTCCTAAAATGGTGAAACTAATTATCCTATAGTGGATGTTGCTAATAGACAGTCCGCAATAAAACATTAAGATTAACAATTCATGCCATGCCATATACAAGTAAAAGCTTCAAATTAAATATTCTCATGGTTTCACATTAGTTTTCTCAACAAAAACCAAATACCAAGTGATGGCAGTGCATTTTACGGCCTAAACACTGAGATTGCAATACGACTCTATAAAGAAGATACCTTCACCCTAGTCTATGGTGACTTTCCAGCCACCAACATCGACCAGACCAACAACAAAAACAGATGGGGAGAATTTAACTTCCCAACCCCCCCCCCCTCCCTCCCTCAATCTTTTATGTTCCTACAAGAAAACCTAATGCCACCGTTTCTTTCACTACTAGATTATAGTAAAAGCAGGCATATTACACACTGGGTCATTTAATCAAACACTTGGTGCTCAAGACAAACCAACAAAAACCATCAAGGAAATCGAAGTCCCAATCAAAGAAATCGAGATCATTGGTATTCACCACACTTTCTACCTCGTTAATGTCAAATGTAGCATCACGAGAATTACACCTGGTGTTCATACAAGAAACAGAAGATGGACATACCAGAAGTCTATGGCAGAGAGCGAGAGAGAAGATATCGTGAATCCTGAGAATGAAATCTGAAACGGTAAAAAAAAGTTTCCACTAAAAGTAAACCTATCGGGCTTGGGCATAATAGCAGACGGGCGGATAATGCCCTTTGGGCTTCTGTTGTTAGGCTATGGCCCCCTGGCCTGTAACAAGGGCCGATTCTGCTTTAGCGAATTATTTTTAATTTAAAAATAAAATTTTAACGGTTTATAATCACATTTAGGAAACGGTAGATCGATGGAGATGGAGGTCTCCTGTGAAGAAATCGATGGAGATGGAGGTCTCTTGTGAAGAAATCGATGGAGGTGGATGGAGACGGTAGATGGGTATTAGGGTTATTGTATATTTGTCAAATATGTCTTGTTCCACTTAGTGCTAGGGGTGAGGGTGAACAGGCGTGTCCCATACGTGTTCCACTTAGTTCCACTTAGAAACACACCAAACATGGGACAAGTGTGTCTTGTGCTGTTACACATTGTTCCACGTACCAAACATACCCTTAAGGCTATATTTTTCCTTCATTTTAGAGCATCTTCTTTAATAAGGCTATGTTGCTAATAGTGGATTTAATTTTAATATTATATAATATAATTAGACAATTTTAATATATAAAAGTATAACAAATATGCACCCTCATTTAAGAGTACAATCGAAATTATTTTGTTTTAAAAGCAGTCAATTCCGATATTACATGATATAAGTAAAACATGGGTGTTGCTATTTACATTTATATTTACATCATAATCATGCAAGTTGGTTCCCCAAAATAGGAATCAAGTGCAAGTTGGTTCCACAAAATAGGAATCAGGTGCAAGTTGGTTCCCCAAAATGACGATTTTGAAAATTGGTTCCCAAAATAGAAATTAGGTGCAATTGCACCAAAATGGAATCAACTTTCACCTAATTTCTATTTTGGGGAACCAACTTTCAAAATCGTCATTTTTGGGAACCAACTTGCACCTTATTCCTATTTTGTGGAACCAACTTGCACTTGATTCATATTTTGGGGAACCAACTTTCAAAATCGTCATTTTGGGGAACCAACTTGCACTTGATTCCTATTTTGGGGAACCAACTTGCAAAATAATTATAGAAAAATAACTAAAATTCGTTTTTTTTTTCCAAAAATTAATGCAATAAAATCTATTTTTCATTTCAAATATCTTTTTTTTAATTCAGATATCAAATTGAACATTTAAAAAAAATCCAAATTACCACAATAAAAATTGTTTTTTACTAATGCAAAAAAAATCAATTTAATAGAAAAAAATTAATTGATGCAATTGGTTAGATATAAAAATATTGAATGTGGTAATTTGCATTAGTAAATATTGTTTTTTCTATTAAATTGATTTTTGTTGCATTAGTAAAAAACAATTTTTATTGTGGTAATTTGGATTTTTTTAAAAATGTTTAATTTCATATCTGAATTAAAAAAACGAGATTTGAAATGAAAAATA
>NC_037528.1:4161893-4164448 GCF_001531365.2 Cynara cardunculus var. scolymus
GGAAGCGGGTACCCGGAACCGGAACCGGTTCCCGGCGGTTCCGGTTCCGGTTCCAAAAATTTAAGAACCGCTCTAACCGGTTCCGGTTCCGGTTCCAATATCTCAAGAACCGCCGGTTCCGGTTCCGGTTCCGGTTCCTGTCAAAAAGGGCGGGTACCCGCCTATGCTCACCCCTACTCAATTTGATCATGGTTTCGATCGGTTATGGTTAGACAATCACATATTTATCACAAGAATTACTCAAGGTTTCGATAGGTTATGATTACACTCGATTGATCATGGTTTCGATAGGTTATGGTTACACAATCACACATTTATCATAAGGGAAAAGAAGAGAGTGAGAATGAACGTGCAGTAAAAAAATGGATAATTATAGTTAATTAAAACAAATTAAAAATTATAAAAATTACTTAATTACATTATTGCTCTTATTAATTTATTTATATTTAATATAAGTTCATTAATTAAAAAAGTTTGAAGTAATTGGGTTGTTCTCGCATTCTCGTAAATCACAGGGGTTCTCGTTTGAACCTCCACATATATATATATATATATATATATATACACAAATGAGAACTAATTAATTTGTGGTAACTGTGAAAACCAATATTAACTACAAATCAATAGATAAATTAGGCTTTTGTCATTATTTTACCCCATTAACCAGTTTCATAGGTTATAAGGATGTATCTAACATATTTTAGAAAGTCCAGGAAATCTATTTTACATGTTTTAAAATGTCTAAAGACCTATTTGTTCTAAAAAATTGTTCAAATAATGATTCATAACACCAAAATCTATTAGATATCTTTAGACTTCTCCGTTGTTGTATCTACAATATTCATCAAGTTAAGGGGGTGTTTGAGATTGTTTATTTGAAACAACTTATACTTTTCTACAAAAACACTTATCAACTTATTATAAGTCAGAAGAGTTTAACTTCTTCAAAAACTCCTTATTACTGGTACAAGTTGTTTATCCAAACATTAAGAAATGCTTATTATCAATACCACATCCAAATAAGTTACTGAGTTGTTTTTATAAGTAATCCCAAACAACCTAAAAATCAAAAGTTGACGTATATCTAACCTACCTATTTATTTACCGGCCGTTATAATCATATCTCTTAATTAAATTATGCGTATCTTTTTATTTATTTATATGTTTCTGTTAGAAATTGAAACGGAGGAATTATAACCGTTGCCCGATACCGACTTTGAAACGTATATATACCTAACGTCTATGAGGATCATGCAAGCCCCCAAAATTAGGGGTTTTTGGGTTTTCTTCATCTCCTTTGGCGGTGATAAAGAATTACCTTTGTTCATCAACATTWTCTCTGTTCTGTGCCTCGTTATTGGCGTTTTTGTTCATTGTAATTCTGAAGAAGTACAAGTCCTGTAGTTGAAGATTGATGATATAAAGAACATTCCAGCGTGAGGATTTCTTCGTTACTGATTTCCATAGTTATGGTATTGTGTTTGTGTTTTACACAGGCACATTTTTTCAGTTTTCGGTGATGGACTTCCTATCCGTTTCCTCCGTGGTGGTGTTTTGTAATGTGGATTCTTTTTTTGCAGAAAGTAGCGGCTGATCGCTGATGTTGCATGCAGATCCTCATATGGCTAATTAAAAACACAATGCTCGAGAGTTCTCTAAGACGGGTTGGAATTGACCATTCCTGCTTCGTATTATGTTGTTTGCAGTCCATCCTCCATCGTGGTGCTTTGATTAATTTCTCCTCCTGATGTTAAAGAGTACGTCCCTCTCTTTGGAAGGTAGTGGTATCATGACATTTTTTTCATATGATCTGCATGATAGTAATTTTGCATTTTGTGTCATGATTTCTTGAAACCGAACTTGTTTGACACTGGAATCACCTATGAGGTTCTGCAATTCCCATTTCTTTTGTTGATTTTAACTTCAAGCTACATGTTTTGGTTGTGTTCTCATCAGGTGTTTTAGATGAATTTCTTCAATCTCTGTTGAAACGAGCTTTTAAGGTACATGTCAAGACATTGAGTACAAAATGACTGACCAATAGCATGATTTCCCCTCTTAAGTCTATCAAAAGAATGTGCTCTGGTACAACCTTTTGTTTTTGTTTATTTTAGGTTTTAAATGTGCTTTTATGTGGGTTTCGAGTAAAGAGATACTGGTGTCACTTACATTGCATATCTACTCCTCTTGAGAAATGTAGGTATAACTCTCATACTTCAGGACCTGAGGATCAGCATCTGACTTCTGCATCATCTGGGCAGTTATGGAAAATTAATTGGAAAGAGGGGGGGGGTGTTTACATATACTGGAAATTAGCTGCACCACATGTTATATCTACTTATTGTTCCAATCTTGAGAAAGGAATTTTGTCTTTGGATCATGCAGTTGACTGCTAGGCAGCATAATGGTAGTGATGTTGAACTGTTTATTCTTCGTTCCCAAAAGTCATTTTTCCAAATACCCTGTTTATATATGTCTACATTCTCATTAAATGACTTGGCCTTTTGGAGTTCCCTCTTTATATCTCGTGTACATGAGATTTGCAATAACATTCA
>NC_037528.1:4164472-4171744 GCF_001531365.2 Cynara cardunculus var. scolymus
GTTCCAATCTTGAGAAAGGAATTTTGTGTTTGATATTATCTCCATTAACTCGTCTAGTCTTTGGATCATGCAGTTGACTGCTAGGCAGCATAATCGTAGTGATGTTGAACTGTTTATTCTTCGTTCCCAAAAGTCATTTTTCCAAATACCCTGTTTATATATGGTAGTGATGTTGAACTGTTTATTCATCATGTTTGTCACATGAATTTCTTCAATCTCTATTGAAACGAGCTGTTAAGGTACATGTAGAGACATTGCGTACAAATTGACTTGACCAATCCTGATCTCCCATCTTTAAGTCTATCAAAAGGATGTGCTCTGGTACAACTTTTGGTTTTTGTTTATTTTATTTTGATGGGTGATCTTTAAATGTATTTTGTTGTGGGTTTTGAATAAAGAGATATTAGTGTCACTTGCATTGCATATTTATTCCTCTTGAGAAATGTTGGTACAGCTCTGATATTTCAGGACCTGAGGGCATCTGACTTCTGTATCATCTGGTCAGTAATGGAAAATTAATTGGAAGGCTGTGTTTACATATACTGGTAATTAGCTGCACAACATGTCATATCTACTTGTAGTTCCATTCTTGAGAAAGGAATTGTGTATTTGATCTTTATCCCCATTAACTCGTCTAGTCTTTGGATCACATGCAGTTGACTGCTAGGCCGGATAATGGTAGTGATGTTGAGATTTACTTGAAATTGCGACAACAGCTTCGAAAATCATGTAAGCGCCTTAACATATCCATGCAATATGGTGTTGCATTTGTATTCCACACGCACATACACATGTTTCTGCATTTTGTGTTCCTTGAATCGATCTGTTCAGTTCCCTGACTGAATCTTGGTAAGTTGATATCATGGTATTGGTTATTAGTCATTTAGTTCCTATTAAGTTGTAAGTAATGTCTTGCATGGAGTAACCGTTGATGCTGATTACATTCCTCGTACGGCCTAATTGAAATGCCATCCTTGTGACATTCTTCTTGGCCGGTCCGGAARACGAACTTATGTTTATCACCCGAATCGGGGAATTCAACAGAGACTAGAATCAGCCATTTCTGCTTTGAACTTGCATTGTTTACATCTCCTCTTGGTACTCTCATTTCTCCACAAGTGTATCTTGATGTTAACCATTTTTCTGGGATCATTCCTATATTAATCAACAGAGGACATAATTAAAATATTTTACAAATCTGTATATGACTCCCAACAGAAAGATGATGACGGGAGAGAGCTATTTTTAGTTGACTTAGACAAGTGACTGGAATCCGCCACTTCTGCTTTCAACATATATTTTTTACATCCCCTCCTAGTACTCTTATTTCTCCGCAAGTGTTATCTTGATGTTAACCTTTTCTCTGGGATCATTCCTAGATTTATCAAGTGAAGGAAATAAATAAAATATTTTATGTGGCTTTCAACATAGAGATGTTGACATGAGAGTTCTGTCAAAATGTGTTTTAAGTTGAATTAGAAAACGGATGGCTTTTATCCCTCCTTGGTTTAAAAATTCTTGCTTAAATTAATCACCTTTAATCAAAGGCCAGGGTTTCTTGAAAATATCTCTCTCTTTTTCATACATTATCAAAGCCTTTCTAAATACTCTGTTTATATACGTCTACATTCTTTGTGTGTCATTTACTTGTTTTTCACTAAATTACAACCTTTTAGAGTTCTGTCAGGAGTGGCTGATGATCTGCTGGATAATTTGATCATCATGGTTTGATTTTTGGGAAATTTCTTTCCCCCCTCTGTTTATGACATGTACACGAGTTCTGCAATAACATGTTCACGGTTTCTTACTTCGGAAGTTCTTGTACCAGTGCATCTTGTTTGGAGCTAAAGTTGTTCGGTAGGCTGCACCTTGGATTATCTTGGTTCGTCTGTCTCTAATTATTTTTTCATGCCGACTATTGGTCATTCTTCATAGCTTTTTTGTTTTTAGATGTGCATTTTTGCTTCTTTAGTTATTTCCAGTTCTTCATATTGATATCCAGTACCCTTGCTCAAAAGATCTCACCTTTTGTAGAGCACGCTAGTGGAACCACATGATGAGCCTTCCGCCGACACTAAAGGTTGAGTTCATGGCTTTGGTTGTCCCTTCTATTTCGTGTAATGGAGGTACATTGGAATTTCATGAAGTCATATGCTATTCACTTGTCTAATACTTATAAATATAGTCGTAGATCACATGAATGTACATTGAATGTTATCATTAAATTTTATGATTATAAGTTGGCTTTGACAATTGGATTGGTCCTTCTTTTTGCAGGATGCGTTGCTTTTTGTTCTTCTGCTAGACCATGGATCTAGCCAACTCAAGGACAATGTTTGTGGACAAGTATGTTTGAAATTAACTTTCTAAATAATTTTGTTCTTTGTGGAGTTGTCTACATTGTTAACTCCTTCATTGTTTGTGGTCAAAATTGGTTTTTTTTGTCAATGATTGTGATGGTGGCAAAATGAACATATATTTTTTTGAATGCAGTTCTTGCAAATCCCATGCATGGTGGTAAACTGCAATCCTGGTAAATGGCAACCGAGCTGGTTTGTCGTTTCTGTTCAAAATCTCAATTCATATCCATGTAGATATTTTTCGTTTATTATTCTTTTAGGTTACATGACTTGGCCATTTTTAGTTCTGTCAACGAATGAATTACCTACCGGATGATTTGGTTATCATGGCTTAATTTGGACGATGCGATTGGGAAATTCTTTTCTTCCCTCTGTTTTGCAGTAACATGTTCTTGTTTTTTTGCTTCTTCAGTTTTGTACCAGCTCTATTTTGTGGAATAGAAGTCGTTAATTAGGCTGCAGCTCGGCCATCTCTGTTGGTCTGTCTCAAAATATGGTTTAATATGGATGATATGTATGCATATGTAGGGATCATCGCCTACTTAGTACATTTAGTGCATAAATAAGGTTGTGGCTGATCATAGTCCTGTGGCTTATCCTCTCTCTTAATTTCCCCTACTTATATGGGTTGTTTGTTGTTAGAGGGGATATGACTAACATACACAATTTCCTCTTTACTGAACTTTCTCTCAGATTCCTATTTGATCCTAAATTTCGAAGATAACTCCATACTTGATTTTCCAGATTAAGAGTTTCAATTGGTCGTTGGTATTATCAACCCTGATTGAATTTATATTGTTATATCAATGGGTGTCCATATTTCTCTGGTACTGTCAGAAGATCTCACTTTTTTCTTAAAGCGCGATAGTATGCCGTTTTAGACCTCATGATCATGAGCCATTAGAAATTCCTTAAGTATGCATTTTCATTGATGCCAAAGGTGGTGGCTCTTTACTCTGTTTTTCCGACTTTGGTTGTCTTTTCTATCCATCGTAAGTATTGTACTTTTCATTTCTGAACATTTAGGGGTCTGCTTGAAATTCCCACTTGAGCTATGAAATCCTGTAAGTGCCTTAACATATACATCCATTATGATGTTTGTGTTTGTGTTCCACACACGCGCATGTTGCTGATTTTTCTAGTCCTATTTTCGGTGATGGACTTCCTATCCATTTCCCTCCATGTGGTGTTCTGTAATGTGGATTTTTTGCAGAAAGTAACGGCTGATGTTGCATGCAGATCCTCATATGGCTAATTAAAAAACATTGCTCATGGGTTCTCTCACACGGGCTGGAATCTGCTTTCGTATTATATTGTTTGCAGTCCATCGTGGTGCTCTCATTAATTTATCCNCTTTCGTATTATATTGTTTGCAGTCCATCGTGGTGCTCTCATTAATTTATCCTCCTGATGTTCAACAGTAAGTCTTTTGTTGGCCCTCTCTTTAGTTGGCATGTAGTGGTATCATGGCATTTTTTAAATGATCTGCAGTAATTTCGCGTTTTGTGTGATGATTTCGGGAAATCAAACTTGTTTGGCACTGAAATCACCTATGTATTGGTTGTGTCTTCCTCATGTGTTTTAGATGAATTTCTTCAATCTCTGTTGAAACGAGCTTTTAAGGTACATGCCGAGACATTGCATACTAAATGACTTGCAGATTTCCTCTCTTAAGTCTATCAAAAGGATGTGCCCTGGTACAACTTTTGGTTTTTGTTTATTTTATTTCATGGGCTGATCTTTAAATTACTTTGTTGTGGGTTTGGAATAAAGAGATATTGGTGTCACTTGTATAAGTAAACACAGCCTTCCAATTAATTTCCGATAACTAACCAGATGACGCTGATCCTCAGGCCCTGAAATATCAGAGCTGTACCAACATTTCGCTGTGTTTACTTATACTGGTAATTAGCTGCACCACATGTTATATCTACCTGTAGTTCCAATCTTGAGAAAGGAATTGTGTATTGATCTTTATCTCCATTAACTCATCTAGTCGATCTTTGGATCATATGCAGCTGACTGCTAGGGCGGATGATGGTAGTGATGTTGAACTGTTTATTCTTGGTTCTGAAAGTCATTTTGCTAAATACCCTGTTTTTATATGTCTACATTCTCTGGTTATTTTATAGTTATTTTACTTGTTTTTCATTAAATGACTTGGCCTTTTAGAGTTCTCTCTTTTTATGTCATGAACATGAGATTTGCAATAACATATTCTTGGTTTTATTCTTCTGCAGTTTTTGTACCAGCACTTCTTATTTGTAGCTAGAAGTTGTTTTTTATTGGACATATAAGTTGGTTTGTCAGTCTCAAAATATGGTTTTGTATTGACTCTTGGTATCGAGTCTGGCATTGGTCATTCTCCATGGTGTTAGCGCTCTTTGGACTTTTCAAACTTAGCGAACTGAAGCATCTGAGTAGCTAAAGGAAGGGAAATCAACCGAGACCCCGTTAGTAGCGGCGAGCGAGAGCGGATTGGGGCTTTGAAGAAAAACAAAGACGAAGCTTCGTTCCTCAACAAAGTATTCATTTCTTCTTCGCCAGGTTTCATTCTCTTTCTTTTTTGAAGATCTACCAGAAATTGCGACTTCAGCTTTGAAAATCCTGTAAGCGCCTTAACATATGCATGCAATATGATGTGGCATTTGTTTTCCACATGCATATACTCATGTTTCTGCATTTTTGTTACTTGAATCTAATATGTTCATTTCCTGAAACTTAATTTTTGTAAGTTGAAATCATGGTAATGGTTATTAGTCATTTAGTTGTCATTAAGATGCAACTAATGTCTTGCAGAAAGTAAACGTTGATGTTGCTTGCAGCTCCTCTATGACCTAAAAGAAACCAATAGGCAATAGGCTTTAATTTTTTTTTTTGGGGGGAGGGCACCAGTCATAGTTTGTTCACTGGGCACCAGTCATAGTTTGTTCACTCTTCTTATTCAGTCCCTCTACAGCTCTACTCATATTCATGGGGATGCTTTTATAGTCTTCAAGTTGTATCTCGTTAATAACTTTACTGTTAAGAGTTCTGTCTGGAATGGCGAACAACCTACTGGATTATCTGATTATCATGACCTGTTTTAGATGGCGTGGTTAGAAATTTATTTTTCCCATATATGTTTTTGTACATGAACTCTGCAGAAGCACAATCATGCTTTTATACGCTACGAGGTTTTGTTCCAACATTTACTTTGTGGAGCTAGAAATTGTTCAGGTACTAAGCTCTTCACCTCTCTTTTAATTTGGTTTAGATGTTGGGTTTGGTGATATGACGGTCCGTAGATTGACCAAGCTAACTCAAGATCAACTTTTTGGACTAATTTCCTTCCCCAGATTGATTGATTTCGCGTTCTTCTTTAGTCAAGTTAGCTTTTGTGTTTTATTATAATCAACAAGTCCAACTCTTTTGATGTTTTCTTTTTTGGTTTCCCCTGATGTCAATGGAGCTCTTTAGGTGGTTTTTTGTTGATGAAGCAACCAAAAGATAGCTAATGATGTTTCAATTGAAATCATGATTATGAACCCTTAAGATCATCTCCTCTTTCATCATTTCAAAATTTTGGTACATACTACCTTAGGCAAAATGTATATAAATTCAGGAATGCACAAAAATAACAATTTTTTGTGTTTATACTCTAGAAACATTTTTCTAGAGTATGTATTCATGCATACCTTCACTTCCATGTAGGTACATTGAAATTTCATGGAGTAATATGCTATTCACTTGTCAAAAACTTATAAATACAGTTGTAGGTCCTCATGGAGAAACATTCTTCTTATTCAGTCCCTCTACAGCTCTACTCATATTCATGGGCATGCTTTGTCTTTTATAGTCTTCTAGTTGTATCTTGTTAATAACTTTACTGTTAAGAGTTCTGTCTGGAATGGCGAACAACCTACTGGATTATCTGATTATCATGACCTGTTTTAGATGGCATGGTTAGGAATTTATTTTTCCCATATATGTTTTTGTACATGAACTCTGCAGAAGCACAATCATGCTTTTATAAGCTACGAGGTTTTGTTCCAACACTTACTTTTTGGAGCTAGAAATTGTTCAGGTACTAAGCTCTTCGCCTGTCTTTTAATTTGGTTTAGATGTTGGGTTTGGTGATATGACGGTCCGTAGGCTGTCGATTGACCAAGCTAACTCAAGATCAATTTTTTGGACTAGTTTTCTTCCCCAGGTTGATTGATTTCGCGTTCTTGTTTCGTCAAGTTYTCTTTTGTGTTTTATTATAATCAACAAGTCCCACTCTTTTGATGTTTTCTTTTTTGGTTTTCCCTGATGTCAATGGAGCTCTTTAGGTGGTTTTTTATTGATGAAGCAGCCAAAAGATAGCTAATGATGTTTCAATTGAAATCATGATTATGAACCGTTAATTATTAATCTTAAAATTATCTCCTCTTTCATCATTTCAAAATTTTGGTATATACCACCTTAGGCAAAATATATATAAATAAATTCAGGAATGCACAAAAATAACAATTTTTTATGTTTTTACTGTAGAAACATTTTTCTAGAGTATGTGCACATGCATACCTTCACTTCCATGTAGGTACATTGAAATTTCATRGAGTAATATGCTATTCACTTGTCAAAAACTTACAAATACAGTTGTAGGTCACATCAATAGACATTAAATGTTATCATCAAATTTTGACAAATGGATGRTCTGCTTTTKCCAGGACGTGTTCTTGCTCTTCTCCTAGACCATGGATCTAGCCAACTCAAGTACATTGTTTATGGACTAGTATGTTCGAAATAAATTTTTTAAAATTGTTTTGTACTTTTTTTGAGGTGTCTTCATTCTTAACTCATGTGTTTGTGGTCAAATTTGGCTTTTTTTTCCCATGGTTGTGTTGGTGGAAAAATGAATGTATATTTATTTGAATGCAGTTCTTGC
>NC_037528.1:4172704-4176002 GCF_001531365.2 Cynara cardunculus var. scolymus
TGACATTCTGGTTTTTGCCAGGGATTGGGCTGATGAACTATTTGATGTTGTGATGTGACCTGATTTGGGTAGTGTTGTTTGGGAATTTCATTTTCCTCTTCGTTTATGTTTTTTTATACATGAGTTGTGCAATAGTAATATATTCATGCATGTACAATTGTATACTTGGCTTGTTTCTAATCCAACACTTGTTATTAGGGAGTCTAACGTAACAGCATTGGAGTTCTTTAGATGGTTTTTATTAACTTGTTGGTGATGCAGCCGAAAGAAAGCTGTGTGACGAAGTTTTGCCATTTTCTAGAAGAAATAAGGGCGGACCTGTGAAGGGCTGAGCGGGCTCCCTTGCTCCTGTTCACTCGATGATTTCAAAGGGTGCTCTCAAATCCTTTGAAACCAAATTTATAGAAGATATTTTACATKKGTGGATGGTTAAMGTAGTTAGGTTAAATCATGACTTACAATWGGTTGTAGGTTYGATTCTTACATCTAACAAATATTTKATTTTTCATGTTTTAAATTTCARCTCACAGGGCCAGCCCATGGCCCCTAGATAGTTATTACTAAAAATATTAACAGAAAGATACARCTACAMGGATTGAATTCACAAACCTCAAGTACGACTATAGACATAACTACCATGACACCAAGGCARCTTTTCATTTATGTTTCTCCCATTTTGATTCTATTACTTTTTTTTCATGATTTWTTTTTCCTTTTCGCAAATTCATATTAAAGGTCGCTGTTCTATATCTCGTTTTCAAGGCGACATATTTATTTTAAAGGTCAAGGTCGATTTCATTTGAAAAAATGTATTTTTATCCCCRAATTCGACACAATTGACTTTTCCGTAAGTGAAATCGSGTTGACTTTTCTCAGGTCAAACCATAACTTTGTGGACCCTTGATCCACCTTAAAGGTAAAATTCCTGGTTCCGTCGCTGAGCAGAGATGTAGATTATGAATCGTATGATCCCCTTCTCTTTGAGATTTTTTAAATTTCAGGTACTAATTCAATAGTCACCTGTCCAATAAATATTTTAAGAAAATTTTACATCATATGGATGCACATTAGGTTCTGTTTTAGTCATCAGTCATTCTCCATGCGTTTTTGTGTTGACATGCGTTTTTTGCTTATTTAGTTATTTCGATGTCTACATCTCCATATCTGGTTGCCTCAAAGATCTCACCATTTTCTTAGAGCACACAAGTCTGCAATTTTGTTAGACCTCAATAAGGGAGCTATTAACATTAGATCGCTAGAGTTTGATCAAGGGCAAATGGAAATCCTCAGGTATGGAATGCATGTTTCGGGTTACCCCTTATGTCTTGTGGTAAGTATTGTGATGATCTATTAATGTTGCAGTCCCTTCTGCAATATAGGATCTGAGTGAAATTGCAATTTCTGCTTTGTAAAATCTGCAAGGCTCCTTCACATATACATTGATCATGGTGTTGCTTTTGTTTTCTACACACACATATCTACTCTTAATTGCTGTTGCACTTTCTGTTCCTTCTTTGTGGTGATGGGTGTGATATCCATTTTCTTTCTGGTGTTCTGTAATGTGGATTTCTTGCAGAAAGGAATTACTGATGTAGATGGAGCAGCTCATATGGCCTAGTTGAAATGTAATTCTTTTGACTTCTCTTACAAGTGATCACTAAAATCATCCACAACTGCTTTCTAGTTATATTGTTTAGATCCCATCGTGGCACTTCTATTTGGAGCAAGTAGGTGTTCAATAAGCTTGCACCTTCTTTTTGTTATCTATTTTAGCTCTCCTGTCTCAAAATATGGCTTCTTATTGACTATTGGTGTCAAATATGGCATCAGCCGTTTTCCAAAACCATCTTGTGTTTGTATGTTTTGCTCTTTTAGTTTCTTTTTTCCTGACTCTTCATATTTATATCCAGTGCACTCAAAAGATGCCACCTAGATCAAGAACAGTGTTCCTGAACTAGTTAACTAGTATGATACTTTGTGTCAATGTGATGACTTCATTCCTAACTCCTATATTGTTTGTGGTTCAGTTGACTTTTTTTTCCCTTTATAATTGCTACAGTGACAAAATTCATGTATATTTACTCAAACATAGTTCTTGTTAACCTAATGCTTCACTCATGTATATTTACTCAAACATAGTTCTTGTTAACCTAATGCATGTTGGTAAATTGAATTCAAGTTCTGTTTGGAAGGGCTGATAACCTACTGGATGATTTGGTTATTGTAGTCTGATTTGGATGAGCTGTGCCATGGTATGTACATGTTTTTATACTTTGCCAGTTTTTGTATTAGCACTTATTATTCGGAGCAAGCAGTTGTTCGGTAGGCTTGTTTATCTATCTTAGCTAGTTTTATATGTATTGTCGTCAAGTATGGCATAGACGTTGTCCGTAACCTTCTTGTGTTTATATATTCCTTTGCTTCTTGATCATATCCAGTGCACTCAAAAGCCATCACCTTTTCTTAAAGCACCCCCGTCTCCAGTTTTGTTAGACCTCATGATTAACCTTTTCGCTGACACCAATGTTGGAGTTGAAGACTCTAATTGAACTTCTAGTCTTTGTCTAAGTGATTTTTTCGATCACTCTGTATCTACAGCTTGCRCATGGTGTTTATGGTTCTTTTTTTGTTTCRCTGCCTTTTAATTGCTTGCAGGAGAGGAATAATGGCGGGGATGTTTGTGTCTACAATCAATGTGTGTGCTTATGGTTATTGTTTCATTTCTTTTCCTTTTGATCATTGCAAGGAGATCAGCAGTGATTTAGATCAGTTGTTGTCCATGAACATTGCACCTCTGCAGTAATGCTAGTCCTTTTGTACTTGGGTTGAGATGCTTTAGGATTCAATATCTTCAATTATTTATTTCCATAGTTGGGGCCTTTGTTGGTATGTGTTCAATCTCTTGACCTGTAATTTCAAGTCTCTGGAATTGGTTATTGGTCATTTGCATCCATCGAACAACTCTCCTTATCTTATTGTCTTTTAGGTCCAGATTCCTTCAATTGGTTGAAAATTTTGCAAAAGTTAGGCCTTGGAGAAAATTGCGTAAGTCCGTTGTTCTTTTTTAAAATTTTCCAGAAGATCAATTTCTTGGCCTTCTACCCTTAAAGGAGGTGTACTTGCAGATTACTTTGACGTTGTTGCTGGAGCAAACACCCGAGATCTAGTCACAGCTATGCCAGACCGAAACAACGGACCTCTGTATGCGACTAAAGGTATTGTTCCTTTTTATCTTCAAAATCTCCCAAGATTTAATTTCAGACAAATTAGGTGATCAATCCTTATTTGTGGAAATCTA
>NC_037528.1:4179977-4181499 GCF_001531365.2 Cynara cardunculus var. scolymus
TACCTAGAAAAAGACAGGTAAAAAAATAAAAATGGAAACTCTAAATTTGATATTAGTCATTTACTCTAAAATTGATTAGTTATAATGTTAATTGGTTTGTTTTAAGTTTTTACATTGAGTAATTAAGTTTTGATTCTTGACCTGTATTATTTCCCTATATTTAATCTGATGTTAAATTTTCTTAGCTTATTTCTAATTTTCTCAACTTTAGTTGTTATCTTGTTGATGCTAATTAGTTTAATCAATGAGAATCAAATCCTTAAGTAGTAGAGACATTTTACTAAATCAACCCAAAAAAACGAATAGATCTCTCGAAGTCAACCAAAAAATGGAAAAATTCTTTCAAATTCAAAAAAAAAAAAAACTAAAAATCCCCCCAAATAACCAAAAACTTGAAAAATCTCTAGAAACCTGAATTTGGCGAAGAACACATCAAAAGGCTTTGCGGGCATTTGGTCTAATTTAAAGGTGCACCTGCTCGACGAAAATCCTAGTTCTGTTACTGGTATCTAAACTTCAAAATTAAAGTATATTGTATGATTGATTAAAAATAAATATAATGCAACTTTAGAGTTCGAAAAGATTAAAAATCAATCAAGTGAAATAACATTATATTACGATATAAATAAACTAATGATTGACTGAAAACCAGATTAAAAAGTGTGCGTACAATATGTATATCACTTTCAGGGTTAGAATTCAAAACCTCTCCTATTCCTCTAACATTCTTCACCGATTTCAAAATTCGAAGGCATTTCAAATTGATCTACGTCATTAGGGTTTATTACCAATATAATTTATGAAATTTGTGAAACATAATTTATGAAATTTGTATCCAGGTTAGGTTAATTTATTCATGCTTAGGTTTTTTCATGCTCCGATTCATGATTATCGAACTCGAATTATGTCAGGGGTAAGTTACATAGATAAAGTATGGTTCTCAATCTCGATGCCAAGATGAAGGACTTGAGTGCATCGCATGTAAATAGCTTTTAGGTTTACAGAAGTGTTTAGTATATAATGGTTTGATATTTGAACGATTTTGATTTGTACATAATGCTTTAATAAATGTGATAAGTTTATAAATTTTGAGTTCATCTATAATCGTATTTGTATGTGTTACTGATTTGTAACATCACATTAATAGCTTCCAGGTTTACAAAAGTGTTTAGTACACAATGCTTTAACAAATGACAGATTTTGATTTTTTTTAATTAACATGGATATCTAACCCGCTATACGAGCCGACTAATCTCAGGACGACTACCTGCTTTGTAGATAGTCTGGAATCACCGCATTTGAACCTCTGTGGCCACAAGAGGATTTTTATTTCTCATTGAATTTGAATATGTGACCTCCTGATACTTTTGACCTTTGGAGTCAAGCTCAAACTAATCAGACACCATCCTTGTGGTTAACAGATTTTGATTTGCAGAGCATAAATTACAAAATAACAACTCACAAAATACATAATGCAATAAATGTGTAGATATAAAAAATTTAAGATATCATATATGTGTTG
>NC_037528.1:4181599-4197206 GCF_001531365.2 Cynara cardunculus var. scolymus
TCTTTTAGTTGATTTCAAGATACTTTTTTCGGGGTTTTGGTTGACATTTCGTATATTTTTAATATCTTGAAGCACCCCTCAAGACCCATCTAGGAGGTCACATTCTTGGACCTTTTGATGATGGAGGGCACATGCTTGTCGGGATGAAGCTCACACAATGTCATGAATTACGTCCAGAAAATCTTGGTGGCCACTTTAGGGCTTGAGAGCATATCTAAGAGCTATATTAAAATAGAGATTTAGAATATATTTTTATTCCAACAGTTATTCTATACCATACGCTAAAATAGAGAAAATAAGAAAGGTGATAGAAATCTCCAAATTTAGAGAAATCTTTAGAACTCCATATTAATATAAATAAATAATATTTATTTTTTCTTACTAATAGGATACACTGAAATTAAATGTTTAAGGAGCCGTTTACCTCAATGTTTACCCGGTAAGCGTTTATCGTTAGGAGTCAACACTATAATTTATTTTATTCAGTAAGATTGTAGTACATCAAAACGTATCTTATGCAACAATTTACCTGGTAAGCGCTTACCCGAGTAAGAGTCGACACCCTCACTTACCGGGTAAGACTCCCCATTCTTATCATCGCTCTTACCGGGTAAGATTCTTGTCTGTTGTCATGTTTATCCGATAAGGAAAATTGCTTAGTAAGTTCTTACCCGGTAAGCGTTTAGTAAATGTCCCCTTAGGGGATGTTTGGGATCGATTATTTGAAACAACTTATATTTTTCTACAAAAACACTTATCAACTATTATAAGTCATAAGTGTTTAACTTCTTTAAAAACTTCTTATTACCGGTTTGACACCAGTATAAATTGTTTATCCAAACACTCAAAAGTGCTTATTATCGATGCCACACCGAAATAAATCAATAAGTTGTTTTTATAAGCAATCCCAAACACCGTCTTACTGTCAACAAAATGAATTTTGATAACCGTCTCATCCCTTTGTAAGTATTGATATGGTTACATGGGGTGGTAGTTATAGCTTTCGCCCTCTTTGTAGTTTGTATCCCAGTTCCCAAATACATTTTGTTAGCCCAAGGCCCAAAGTAATGGTGAAGGCCCATTGACCCTACAGATATGAATGAAAGTTGAGAAGTACCGCAGAAACCTAACGAGGCCCAAATTTTTATTTTTATTTTTATATAAATTTATTCGATGATAAATACATTCGTGAATCAATCTTAAATTTTTTTAATTTCTTTTACATAATTTTTTAGTTTTATCCATTTAAAATAATTAGGTAACAATTTTTTATCAGAAGTTTCTGGAAGTTGAAAAAAACGAAGCATTCACAATTTTGTAATTTAGAGAAAGATACCAAAGATTTGGTACCATTTTGATCCGTTTAAATATCTTTAAAAAAAATTAACTTAAACATGGATTAATAAATTATAATCTCTTGACTAAGTATAAAATAAATTAAATGTAAACATCATTATTTTGATGCTTAAACTATAGCAGAGTCAAGTATCTAGAAACAAAAGAGTAATTATTAATTAAGAACATCTAGAAGCAACTATTATTTTATGGGTTAATATGGTGAACCTAATTTTGACTTTCTTCCTTAACTTAATGCGCATGGTTGTTTGACCAAAACTCTCTAATCTATTTCACAACTTGTTTAATTATGTCAAAGTTTGAGGCAACAACATAGGGAAGGTAAAATCTCTCCAACAATTACTAAAATATGGGTTTAATAAGAGTTTTATATTTATTTTATAAAAATTGGGATATATGTGTACTGTATGATCAAGGTGTTTATATATATATATATATATATATATATATTGCATTTACATGTCTATATATGCACGTCGTGGTTGATGCTATTTGTGTAACAAGAAATGCACCAGTTTAATAGATATACTTGTTTAGTTGTGACTTATACATTGTTGATATAACAATGACATGGATATCATATGAAATATGTATCATGGGTCTACTATTTGCAAAACGATGCTGAATCGTAACTTGTTTATATAATTTCTTGTAACAAAATATCAACTTCATTGTAGATCAATGTGTGATACTTTGTACTAAGAAATACACGATCTCGCTAAGTTGTTGCTTTTGAAATCTTATGTGTGTATCAAGCATATGTCTCGATATATAATGTAACATTAGTAGATGCTATGGGGGCGTTTAGGATTGCTTATTTGAAATAACTTATGTTTTTTTTATAAAAGTGTTTATCAACTTATTATAAGTTAATAAGGTTTAACTTATTCAAAAACTTCTTATTACCGGTTTGGCATCGGTATAAGCTGTTTATCCAAATACTCAAAAGTGTTTATTACCGGTACTACAGCGAAATAAGTCGTTTTTATAAGCAATCACAAACACCCCGTATAAAATATTCTAAAATTAAATAAAAATAATGTTAAATTGTTGTTGTTATAACTTTTACGTGATGCTAAAAGCACGCTATTAAATCATTAATAGTTATATTAACTCATATAAATTAAACATTTTTAAATCAATAATTAAGAATTCAAAGACTTATTACTAATAAAATAATGTGTTAATTATTCCCATGGTTTTGTTAAATAATTAATTGACGTCCATCTCAAAAACTAATTTATTTTTATAAAATTGTATTAGAGTTATTTTATAGCTTAATAATCGGTATTATTTAACCACTTGCATAATTTATATTGTTACTATATTTAAATATTGAGATTTCATTTATTTATGAGCACAATAATATATTATCAATAATATCTCATTCGGATTATTAAATCTAATTCCATCGGTAATGTTTAACTGACCAACACATGAAACATGATCTAATCTGTTTAAATTGAATAACTGTATTTATGTTTTAAGTATCGTTTCTTTGATCTTTTATTGCTTTTCAAGAGGTGAAAAAGAGCATTATAACAAAATCTTACAACAACCTGTATTATATTGTTCTATAAAATCATCAATTATCTTTGCGTTTCAAATGTAAATTGAAATGAGATTCTCGATCAATATGATTCTGTTTTCATCTGAAAAAATATAAATGGTAATAAGAGGGCCCTTCTTAGGCAAGGAAGACACAGACACTTGTGCAGAGCCCAAGAAAACAAGGGCCCCAATCGACCTATGCTTTAATGATTAAGAACCGGAGAGGGTAGAGCTGAAAAAAATGATGACTTAATACATTAAGCAATGGACATAAAACTATAAAAGGGTTGTCTTAATTATGTCAAATCGACCGATGGTATAATCATTACAAGCAACTCTAATAAAGCAACTCTAATAAATTTCCTAAAATGGAGATTTGTGGGGATTTTGGCTAGTTTTTTGTTTGAAGGGATTCTCTAAAACCTTTTCATAAATAGAAAAAAGAAATAACAGACCAAATTTGAAAAACTATTAAAAAATATGAGAGAAAAATATTTTATTTTTCCTACCAATAAGAATATGTGAATTAAATGTTTAGAAAAGAGAAATAACAGTTTATAAATTGTACTAAATATTTTAATAATATAATTAATATTCGTAAACTCAAAAATTGAAAAACTATTGAAGTATGATGTAATTTCTTTTTAAAGATTTTGATTTTTAATTCCCTGTTTTACAAAAAAGAATTAGAAAATCTGTTAGTGATGCAGAACAAACAGCCATATGCCATTAGCCAAATTCAGATGCATGGATGGACCTAGAGTAGGGCATATGGTGGCACGTGTCACCGTATTATTCCTCCGTCGAAGGGTAAAAAAAAAATAGGTTCGTGAAAGGTGCAACCGTATTAATATGTTGTGAGTCACCGTATATATTTCGAAACTACAACGAGAACATGTTTTATTTAGTAGAGTTGGTCTGCAAGCTTTTTATTCCACTTCATACTCAAATTCGAATTCTATTAGTGTCATTTTTTAAGTCAAATGGTGTATCTGTTTGAAATTTTTTTCCCTATATTTTTTTTCTTATAATTAAACGACATTACCTTTTGAAAAAAATTCTGGATCTGTCCTTGTTCAGATGAAATCACAAGAGAGAAACAATTAAACATGAATGAGATTGAGATGTCTTAAACAAATATCCATTGAGATGTTGTTGGTGTTATCATGTTTGATTTAAGATCACATAATTTATTTTACGTATGCAATGATTCATTCAGTGCTGTAATCGACCAAAGTTTGGAGAGCACGAAACGGAAAAAGAATAAACCACCCCTGACCGTTCAAAAAAGTAGACCAGCCGGAGGAGACTCCAGTACAAAAGTAAAGACGGAATTACAATAATCATCCTTTAACTATTGCTTTATCTACATGTTTTGCCCTTTTAATTTACAAATTTTCAAAAAATTTCTCAAATCATCTGTCTCATGTTTTAAAATTTTGCCATTTAATTTCGGTTGTAATACAAATTACATACTATGCATTCATTTAATCGAGAAAAGATTCGTTCAGTTATATAATTCATCTTCCTCCATGATATGTGGTTGTACAAACTAAATTACCTGTATCTCGTTCATACACCACACACCGTTTTCCTTTACTAATACCACACACATGTCCAATAAGAAAATACCCTCCATCCATTAAAATAGGATGAATTATCTATCGCTCACCTTCCTTCATGTGGAATAAACCATTATGTTAAACGACCTTCATTTGTAGCCACTCACCAATAATCCATTGTACTAACAAAATTCACAAACCTCTATTAGCAACTATATTTTGAAAAGTAAATTAAAATCTTTGGTACCTATAGTCGATTGTTCACTATTTTGAGGAAGATATTTATTACGTATAATTTTATTTATAGTAAAAGCTATGATTATTAGTTTTTTCAATTACAATTACAACACATTTACCCAACATCATATATTGGAGATGAAAACTGGAACTCTCTTAAAAGATGAAGGTAGCAATGTGTAAATAAAATTTTGAAATCATAACTTTGACTCCTTCCACTTAAAGTCGTCCGTTGTGTCTGGTCATCGCAAGCGTTAATGTCACGCCAATCTCTCTCCTCTCTCTCTCTCACGCGTTCCCTTTTCCTTCATATAATCTTACCTATCTCTAATTCTTCCTTCTCTTTTATCACACCCACTCTCTTATCATCTCTCTTCGCCGGAGAGATTCCCTTTTCCACCGATTATACTCCTTTTTCTTTGTTAACCCGATTTTAAATTTCCATTTCCATCTTCATGTCTAGGGTTTATTCCATCAATTTCTTGTTTGAAAAAGATTCTTTTTCTCAGTTTATACAATTTGGGGGTGTTGTTTTGTGTATTTAGGGTTCATTTCTTACAGGGATTCATTATTTGAGGAAAAAAGATTTGATCTTTCAGGTTTTCTTGAAGATAAAGATAAAGCAAGGCTGTAGATCGTATATCAGGTAGCTGATTCTAAATCGATTTGGGTTTCCGTTTGAAGATATTGAATTCTTTTGAGGTTTGCTTATTCCGTCAGATCAGTTTCTAGATTATAGATGTCAACGGTTGGGTCTTCATCATCGTCGTACTGGTGCTACAGATGCAACCGATTCATTAGGGTTCAGACCCATCTGGAAGATTCATCTTTAACTTGTCCCGATTGCAACGGAGGCTTCATAGAGGAGATTGATAGTCCCAACAGACTAAATGGATCCGTGATTAGCAGTCGGTTTCCTGCTGCGGCCATGTACATGGTTGGAAACGGCCAACAGAGCCCCGGACCGAGTCCCAGCCCGCCGTTGCTCCGGCGTGCTAGAAGGAATGCCGGCGAACGGTCTCCGTTTAACCCGGTCATCGTTCTCCGGGGACCCACAAACAATGGGAGCTCAGTTGAAGAATCTGGTGGTGGTAACGAGGAAGCCGGCACCGGTGGTGGGTTTGAGTTGTATTACGATGATGGAGCTGGGTCGGGTCTAAGACCATTGCCGGCAAGTATGTCGGAGTTTTTGTTGGGCTCGGGTTTTGATCGGTTATTAGATCAATTGGCTCAAATGGAAGGCAATGGATTTGGGAGAATCGACAATAATCCACCTGCATCAAAGGCGGCAATTGAAGCAATGCCAACTATTGAAATTCAAGAAAATCATGTTTCAACAGAATCACATTGTGCTGTGTGTAAAGAACCATTCGAGTTGGGAACTGAAGCTAAAGAAATGCCTTGCCAACATCTATACCATTCTGATTGCATCCTGCCATGGTTAGCTTTACGCAATTCGTGCCCTGTCTGCCGCCATGAATTGCCATCAGAAAACACAGATTCAGGGGATCTAAACAGAGGTCCCAATGAGGCAAACAACCAATCTGCCACCGAAGAAGAAGCTGTGGGGCTAACGATTTGGCGGCTTCCTGGCGGTGGGTTTGCCGTGGGGAGATTTTCTGGCGGAAGAAGAGGGGGCGAGAGAGAATTACCAGTGGTTTTCACAGAAATGGATGGTGGGTTCAACAACAATGGAGCTCCAAGAAGGATTTCATGGGCTTCAAGAGGGAATGTGGCAAGAGAACGCCATGGATTAAGACGTGTGGTTCGCAGTTTGTTTTCTTGTCTGGGAGGTGGTTGTTTAGGAAATGGAAGAAGGGCTTTGGCTTCGAGTTCTAGTTCTAGTTCTGATGATAGAGCAAGCCATAGAAGTAGATCTTTGTCATCTACAGTTAGCAACTCATCACGCAGACAAAGGACTGCTTTATTCGATGCACATAACGAGCCTAGAAGATGGTGAGAGAAATTGGCTGATTGAAATCCAAGGTCAATGTAAATATCAAAACATGCTGAGATTACAACAAATGAATCTTTAAGAGTACCTGCAGTTTTTTTTTCATTAGTTCAGCTTAATTTGCTTCTGTTATATGTCAAGATATTGTCTCTTTTTGGGGGAAACCTTATAAATTGAATTCAACTGATGAAAGCTTGTTAGCACTTTCTTTTTCTGCTTCATTTGGGTCTCTACAAAGATGATGCTAAAATCAAGAATCTTTAGCATATTGCTGGTGTTCATTTGGTGCATAATCCTGTTGGGATAATTTTGGTGAAATCGTGATTAGATTGTGTGGTGGTGAAAATATGGGCATAAAAGAACAAATTGGGGATATATTTTTGGCACAATTCGTTCAATGATTGAAGTCAAAATAAGGCTGGAGACAGGCTGTTTTCTTGATTTAAAAGGTGGAGACATATGTTCACCATATAGCCAGCAATATGCGACTAGCAAAGGATGAAATGGATGAATGTAAATCATGTGAATAGGTTAGGGTTGGTGTAATGGACGGTGTTTGGAATGTTTAGATTCCAATTTTACGTTTGACTTTTTAGAAGCCTAGTTCAATTTACCTGCACCCAAAAGTGCAATCATGGTAAAAATAAAAAATCAATTGGGAAATTGGGCATAAAAAATATAAGAAAAAGAAGTCAAAGATGGAGCCAAAGTTGACTCTAAGGTCCATATCGACTGCCTTGTTGTTGATGGCAACCCTTTGAAGCCGAACCAAAGGACAAGTCATAAACCATGTGGTTATGGTTCATTTGGGTATGTTAAAGCATGCCATGTCTCATTCATTGTCGTCAATTTAACCAAATTAAAGTGACCCAATAATATCACTTGAAGTAGGGTCTTGAGGATGAGATTCTACCAAACATGTTATTCACCCCAAAGTTTTATTTTGCGAAACCGTCCGATCATGTAATAGTATCAGTTTAAATAACGAATAGATACATCAAAAGCATACAAAAGTTAGAGTAAGTACAAAGTCCGAACCTGCACGGTGATTCAGAGCAAGCAAGACATCACAGCCTAAACTGACTAGGTAAAAACTTACGCAAGTATTTGTTAGTGGTCTTCTATTGGTTTTCATAGGGTTGAGTATATGTAGTGTTTCATAGAGACGTAATCATATGAGAACCTCATATATTGTGATAAACGTTAGATATTTGACCTTAAGCTATTGTTTCAATGAGTTTTTTTCCCCATCTAAAACTAGTATTTAATGTATTTTTAACATATATTTGTTTCACAGTGTGTTTGCTTCTTATGTATTTGGTTCACAATGTAAAACATTTTTAAATGTATTTTTTGTTTCATGAACACGTCAAAAAGTGCCACATTGTGAAACAAATATATGTTAATCAATATTCTAAATCTTAATCATATAAAACAACACATGATGCTAGCGGTTTTCAGAGTTCTCACAATTTTATGAATTATCAAATGATCAGTCTTCGTGGTTCATAAAAGTGGTTTTTTTCTTATGTACGTAAGAACCAGTTGAATAAGGTATTTTGAATCGTTTTGAAGCTTGTATGACTATTTAATTAACATGTAAGACCATCTAAACGTAATACAAGCTTTACTCATATACTAGTCGGTCTTTTTATTCTATATTGGAAACTATGAGGTAGAGATTAAGGGCCAGACGACTTTGGGTTTGTGAAGACTCGCACACATGCATTGCGTATTTGCCACCTGCTTGCTTCATACTCTATTAAGTAGACTCTCGTGTGTAAGCACATCGGACCAAGATGAATAAAAAGGCACGACTATAAATTTGATAAATGTTGAACAATTTCTAGCTTTCTCGTCTCTTACTAGTTACCCCATCTACTGATCCTACCGAGATTACACATGATTACATTATTGTGTACCATGTGGTTTATATTATTTTACAGCTAAAGGTTGCGATTATGTGAGATCATTCATTTTTCGTGAGACCAGTATAAATGATTAGTGAAGTTATATGTGAAGGTTTGTTGTGTTTTTGATGTAAATGTTCAGAAGGTTCAATATTTTATTATATACATGCTTAGCATTTTTCATGTGAAACAAGATAAAAAAGAACTATGCTATAGCTACAAAGATGGTTTCATGAAACTAACAAAAATGAATGGTCACACCTGATCACAAGTCTTACAATAAAATAATTAACAAATGGTTTTCGCTAGCAAAACATTAAAAAACGATTATATTTTTTTTTTTTTGGGAAAAAATGTTTAATTACGCAAAAAAAAACATTAATAAACACTTTTTGTTGTTAAATGTAAACAAAGGTTAGGCATGGGAATGGGGCAGGGATCTCAATCCTCGTCCCCGTCCCCGTCCCCGATTACTTATCTCTATTTTCGTCCCCGTCGGGGAATACAACCACATCCCCATCCCCAACGAGGAAACGGAGAGTTTTTTTTTTCGTTTATGTCATTTATTTTAATTAAATATGTGAAAGATCATACACGTTTAAATCTCAAACATTTTTAATAAACCTAAAGCCAAAATGAATTTAATTTAATACAAAAAAACCACAACATCGTATAAAAATTAATAATCTAAAACAAAAAAAAATCAATTTAATCCAAAAAAAATTAAAGTCACATATACCAAAAGATATTGAGTAATATAAAACCGTATCGAGTAATATACAAAACTTATCGAGTAATTGTATTTTGACTTAACATCCAAACAATAACAATTTTAGATTATAAACTTAATTAGGAAATAGGAAATTATGAATTACCACTTTAGCTGAAATAAATAATATACATATATATATATATATATATATATATTATTAATTAATATATATAACGAGTACGGGACGGGACGGAGAGTACGATACCCATCCCCGGTTTGAGACAAACGAGGATCCCCATCCCCGTCCCGATTTAGTAGGAAAATCTTGTCCCCAATCTGGACGGATGGACCGGATTCTCCCACGGATCGAGGCCCATTCTCATACCTAACAAATGTGTTGCAAAATGAATACCAATTTAGCTCTCCAATGTCTAAATACAACATTTATTTTCAAAATTTGTAACATGAATTACGCCTCTAATTGACAAGAAAAAATCCAAAAAGTTTGTGATGGAGATGAAGATGAAGGTTGATATTATTTAACAAAAAGTCACCATATATTTGTCACTTATTCGCAAATAATTAATATATTTCCACGATACCAATTATTGATTAAATTACAAAGAATCGTGACTAGTTTGGTTATAATAATTTCTCTCTCACAAAATGCAAACACATACATACGCACACTCTGACGAATTATATGAGATCATTTAAGTGAGGCAATGTAACAATGCGTTCCACATATATAAAAAGTGAGATTTTTGAGTTTTTTTTATAAACTTTAAATTTTGGGCTACAATTAACCGCCACAGTTTATAGGGTCAACATGTTATTTGGGACTTGGAGCGTTACAAAATGGTTATTATCAGGGCAAACCTCATCGAGCATGATGATGAATTTCTATAGGTGTTTGTAAATGCATATGTAAATCTATATCACAAATAAACAAGACGGAAGTCGGGTAAACTTAACAACGATATCATGAATTCGAGTGAGGAAATTTGTGACAACTCGTCTTATATTGATGGAAAGTGAGATTTGCGAGCTCATTTATATGGGGTGAGGACTGTAACAATTGTCCCATATTGATAGAAAATGAGATATGTGAGCTCAATTTGTGACAATTAATAATTTAACAATAATAAGTTGATTTAGAGGTTATTAGATTTTATGTTTTAGGTTCGTTGCATTACATATATACAGGTAAATACATACATACACATTGTATGTATACGCACATACATGCCTTTGATGGCTTATCATGGATTTGGCAAACGGGAGATGTTGCTTAAGAATCAAGCATCGTGAAAGAATCCATGATAAAATGTTCTTATTTCGACGTTCTTTTTATGACTTTCAGTTTCAAGCCGATCGATTATCCACATGCTCTTTGTGCTCTATGACTCCCAGGAAACATTTTAGGGTCAATTTATTCATTTTATTTTATTTAATAAATCAAACTTTAAGTCCAACCAACTTCCGAAACAGATACCATGTCTGCTTTCACATGCTAAATATAACATAATTTATTTTCGATATTGAGATTAAACAAAATATTAAAATTATCACACTATATATTATATAATATTGTCATAATAAAATTTAATTTTTGCTTTAAAAAACGTTCACATTTAAATGAGCATAGGTTTTTATGAAAAGAAAATTAAAACATAACCTATAAAGTCAGATAAGTTATTCTTATTATAAACTAGGTTCCAAATAATGTAACGATATATATAATGAATAATATTTTGTTATATAAATGTTTCTTTATTACATAAACAAATAAAAAATTATCTGATTACATATATATTGTTATAATTACGTCAATATCTTTTCTAAAAATTTAAGAAAATTAATTAACCTAAATAATCATTAACTAGTGAATTTTCAACATTTCATCCAACGATTGTTCATCTTCATGCATAAAAAATAATTTATAAGAGTTTTTATCAAATGCTTTATAATATAATATAGATATATAGGGTATATATATATATAGAGAGAGAGAGAGAGGGGGTGGCCAACATTCATTGATTACAAATTCTTGTATTTTGCTATACAAGTTTTGAAAGCTTTGAACTTAAGCTTTGGTAGCTTTTAAGTTTTTGCACCTAAAATCTTTAGGAGTCACCTTATTTGGATTAAGATAAAAAGTCTAAATTAAAATAATCAGGATCGAGTTTTAATTAAAATTTTATATATGAGCATTTTGTAAATTGTACATAAAAAATTGTTTTGATTCAATTCGACAGATTCTATATATGTTTTAAATATATCAAAAGTTATACCACCTAAACGAAGTAAAATAATGATGTAGACGAATTTTTAATTTTTGTTTTCTAATTTAGGTTTTTTTAGCATCATATAGAAAATAAAGTTTAACGGTAATAATTTATATTTTTGAAATAAAAATTCGTTTACAAGCTTTGTAAACAAGCAAGATTAAACTGTTTATACAGTATGCAGTATCATAAAAACTAATGAAGATTTTCCTTAAATTTATTATGAGATTTATACAAATTAACTCAGACAATTGTATTTATAAAGAGTCAAAAAAGATACCTTCTTTTTTATTTTATAAACTTAGTTTAAAAATTATTGAATTCAATCGACGACAACCTGTAAAATAAGCATAGACCATATTCTTATTTTTGAATTTTCTTTTAAATTTTAATTAAAAATTATTTGGTTTCCACAAAAAGGTCTTCTAGAAAATAACCATTTCCTCCATCACTTTCACCGTATTTTGATTTTTTTTATATTAAATATTCAACTCCTTGTATTATAAAATTCTCAAAATTCGGTTTCATCAAAAGTAGATAAAACTCAATCGTCGTATTAGGTCCAAAAATACCCTTGCTTTAACTTCAATTCTCCATTTCATAATTTTCAAGATAACGACACAAAAACATATCCAATATATACGTTATAGTAAAATCCGTATATTAATTGATGATTTTTCAAATTTACAAAAGGTTTTTCTTATAAACGATTCGATTTTGATATGTCGACCAAAAAACTCAAAATTAACTGTCACTAAAACATATAAAAAATATTCCTTAAATTGGGGGTAAAAATCAGAAATTATTGATTTCACATGATTCTCTTATTTGAATGGAATCGTAAATAAAATAAATAAAATAAAATAAAAATCAGGAAAATGGTATTTAGAGTCGGATTTCGGGCTCTGGATGTAGAATTCAGGGATCTATGTGGATTGTGAGCCAAACCGCCCTACGGGTCTTGAGCGTTTCATCCATATGTGGTAGGACCAGGCTCGTGCCTTCATAACGTATCAAAAGTTATGTTCATTTTAAGTTGGACCTCTTTCTAACCCTTATCTCTTACACCTACTGGTCCATGAACATATAAATTATTTCGTGTATCAATTCCTCCCATCAGTTTGCCTTTTGAAATAAGCAAAACAGTACACCTATGAGTGAATTGATACCACTCCAGATTCTTTAGTACAACAATGACCATACGGGTGTTTTACAATACCCAATCTCATGTAAAATTGATGGCACTCTTAAAAGATGATTGTGGGTGAGATAGTTTAGTAAATTTTATCACATTCCTTCTGGATACATGATTGATGACATGTACTCTTAGAGTCCGATACAATACAAACAAATTTAACCCTTTTAAGATTGAGTAAAAACATTAAGAAAGATAATTACTAACGAAATTAAAGGCGAATATTTAACTACTGTTAAAACTGTTACTTTTTTTTATCTTGTTATAAATTATGATGTTAACTCAATTTACAATCAGACAAAAAGTAGCTTAAACCTCTACCTTATCTTCGAAATTAGGTATCTTCATATCTTCACCAATTGGTCCACAATGATCACCACCGTCGACCACCTCGATATGGCCGGTCCTCCATCTACGAACCGGTACTAGTCTTGTATCCAATTTCAAATTCAAACAAAGGGGTGACCACACCAACCTATTACAAAAAACAAGAAAGGCCTCTACTATGTGCCTTTTTCTGGTAGGGCCTTCAATACCCACAAAAATGCTTAAATCAAACACACGTAGTACATAGTATGGTCTGCTTTCCTACCACTATATAATTCATAAACATAGCCACCATTACACACACAGTCAGCGTGTGTTTCTATGTGAGAGAGAAACAACGACAAAAAACCAATCTTTTTTAACTAAACCCACACAAAAACCCACCAACAGAACCAAATCTCATGGCTTCTGTTCATCTTCTTCGTCTTTCTAAGTTGTTCTTTGTTTTTTGCTTATTGTTAGAATCAAGATTCTCACTTTCGTTTAAAAATGCAATCTTGCCCCTCAAGGTTCAAAAAATTGCATCTGGGTCCCTCACGAAACCTCCAAAGAAGCTCTCTTTTCACCACAATGTTACTCTGACCGTCACCCTCGCCGTCGGCTCGCCTCCACAGGAGGTTACCATGGTCCTCGACACCGGCAGCGAACTCTCATGGCTCCATTGTAAGAAAACACCAACAACGCCCTTATCGTACGACCCACTACATTCTACATCGTACACCCCCGTTCCGTGTACCTCGTCCATTTGCATGACCCGAACTCGAGACTTCACCGTGCCCGCTTCTTGCGACCCGAAAAAACTCTGCCACGCTACTCTCTCCTACGCTGACGCCACTTCCGTCGACGGCAATCTCGCCCACGATGCCTTTCGGTTCACGGATTTGGTTCTTCCGGGAGTAATATTCGGGTGCATGGATATGGATTCAAGCTCGAACCAAGATGAGGATTCGAAAACCACCGGGCTAATGGGCCTGAATCGGGGCTCCTTGTCTTTGGTTACCCAAATGGGCTACCCAAAGTTCTCGTATTGCATATCGGATCTGGATTCCACCGGCGTATTACTGTTCGGGGAGTTCAATTTCTCTTGGCTCCCACCGTTACGTTACACAGCCATGGTTAAAATATCGACGCCGTTACCGTATTTCGATCGGGTTGCATACACCGTTCAGCTTGAAGGAATCAAGGTTTCGGAAACGGTTCTACCGTTACCCAAATCCATATACGAACCGGACCACACCGGAGCAGGTCAAACCATGGTTGATTCGGGCACCCAGTTCACTTTTCTTCTTGGACCTGTTTACACAGCTCTGAAAAACGAGTTCTTGAAACAAACCAAGAACGTGTTACGGGTGTACGAGGATCCGAACTTTGTGTTTCAAGGTGCGATGGACCTGTGTTACAGGGTTGAACGGAGTCGAGTCGGGTTACCCGTTTTACCTAGTGTAAGTATGATGTTTCGGGGGGCCGAAATGGTTGTTCCGGGTCCAAGGCTACTGTATAAAGTGGCGGGTTTAACGAAGGGGAGTGATGACATATATTGCTTTACGTTTGGGAATTCGGATTTGTTAGGGATTGAAGCATACGTGATCGGACATCACCATCAACAAAACATGTGGATGGAATTTGATCTTGCAAACAATCGGGTCGGGTTTGCTGAGGTTCGGTGTGATTCTGCTAGTCAGAAGCTAGAAATTGACTTGTAAAAGGACTTGTTTCATAGGATGAACCCGGTTCAATCCTTGAATCATCTTCATACTCACCCACACCTTCGTAAAACATTTTTTTATGACTTTACTTGGCTATGTTCATATATTGATCCATAATTGGACTATAAATTAACCATTTATACATATCTCTCTCTCTCTTTCTATATATATATATATATTATCTCTCTTTCTATATATATATATATATATATATATATATTTCTGTATATGAGACTCTAACATGTCCTTTTCAATAGAGGCTCGAGAAATAAAGATGTTTTAATGTGTCAAGTTTTGAACAAAGATATCTCAGATGGTAGATCTTGACTTTGATAGATATAAGAATTGAGAATGTATGGGCTTATTTTATTCCTTTCTAGAGTAAAAAAACCCGATAAGAATAAACCGAAAGTATATGATTTAAATAAGAAAAATGAAAAGAAAAATGTGGGATTATAAAGAAGAGTTAGGAGAGGGTAGCTGACCGATTGTTTGTTTGTTAAGAAGGTGGACCAACAAAATATTTTCTTTTCCTCCGACAATTGCTTTATTTAAATTTTGTAAGTACGACACTCAGTTGTGTTGTGTTATGTATTGTTTGAGTTTCATCAATTCACACTCATTTAAACTATTAATTAATTTTAATTACAAATTATTTATTAGTATTGATTGCTGTTTACTATTAATGTTATTAATTGTTTTTAAATTATTATTATTTAATATATTTCGTCGTCAAATGATAAATGTAATAATTTTAAAAATGTTGTCATAAATTAGATAAAAGTTAAAGTTATATGTCTCTTTTGTTT
>NC_037528.1:4197406-4222406 GCF_001531365.2 Cynara cardunculus var. scolymus
AATTTAAATTTCTTCTAATTAAGATATTATATTATATAATTTTATTTATTATCTTGTTTGTATTAATTAATATATCTATACTATATTATAAAGTATTTGACAAAAAAAAAATTAAAAACCATTTTCTATGCATGAAGTACTGTTTATTGATGCATATTACTTAAAATTCAAGATTACAAGTAAATTATGCATAAGTACAACTTATTAAAACTTCATATTTGAATTCGTGTAACTAAATGCGGATAAACATAATCAAATAGTGGATAAACATCTCATTTTAAATATAAAAAATCCAAAACATAATTTAGATAATAATTGAGTTGTAACAAAATACTTAATTATTATCTTAAATAAATTATTTTATTAAACCAAAAATAAATTAGTTCATTTTTAAACTTCAGTTAAATTATAATAAAAAATTGAATTAAAAAAATTATACAAAAACAATAACTTTTAAATAGTTAATTTGATATTAATGTTGCTTATTTTTTTCAAAATTTTATAATATCTTCAACTTTATATTTCATTAAAAAATAAGAATATTTTTTTTCCTCAAAAGCACATAAAGTCGCATTACAAAATCGATAGACCCAAAATATAAAACGAAACATTATAATCAAGATGTATCTCGCTACATTGTATGAGTACCTTTTTAGTTATATTATTAATCAACTGTTTTAAATATATTATAAGATATTAAATTTTTTTAATTTTTAAACAATTTTTTTATTGTTTACATTTTTCAACTAGATTATCAATTAATTTTTAATAAATATATTAATCTAAAAATTAGTTTATCAATTATCAAAATACCCCTCCATGAACTAATCAAAGCCTCCCACTAGTGCCCTGTGTATAGAAGTCGGCGCCACCAACATTCTCCCCCTCAACTCAACCATTTACTAACCATATTTTGGTGTTTATAAGTTAGGTTGATCGGGTTGAGGATATTTAAACAATTCAATCTAATGTTTGTAGTTTGGAAAAATCTTAACCTAACTTAACCCGTACGGGTTAGTCAGGTTGATACTTTGGTATATTAAAATATTCTTTTAACCTTAAATATGTAATTTTTTCTACTCATAATTTCTTTTTCATCATCAACGATTTGATACAACTTATTCATATTTCTTACGTATATCACATTCAGTTAATTTTCTCAATTTACATATATATGTTCACAGTTATTGAATGAGTTATATAGAGATATAAATAGATTGAAAATATGTGTATATGAAAAGCATACATGATAGTGTAATTATAAATAGATTGAAAATATGTGTATATGAAAAGCATACATGATAGTGTAATTGTCTAATGTATATATTAATAAAAATTCAACAATCATATTAAATCCAATAAATAAAAGGATATCGGGTTCATCAGGTTGAGTTGAGTTTAAATAATAGTAACCCAATATTAACCTAATATCTACGGTTTGACAATTTTAAAACTCGATTAGACATCGGGTTGCTTCGAGTTAGATTATTTCGCATTGGATTAGATGGGGTTGGTCGGATTGGTCGAGTTTTTGAGCACCCCTAACTACCACCCCTAATGACTATTGATGCTTCCTTCACCAGTTGTATCTCGTAATGGCTTGTTCTATTGAAAACCATTATGGGTTTCTTAATAGGTAGTCTTCCTAATGACATCTACAAGAAAAGGTAGAGGATTTAAACAACTTCTGCTGTACGATATAATTTGGGAAAAGTCCAAAAAAACCCAATGGACTTTACTGATTGGAATGATTAAGTCCTTGAACAATTTTTTGGAACAAATAAACCATTGAACATTTTAAAACCTGTTAAATAAATCCTTAGACTTTTTAGAATTTGTTAAATAGATCCTTATTTGTTTAAAATGTAACCTGTGACCTGAAGAGTAGGTAAACCCAAATTAAAAAAAAAAACCCTAATATACTAAAAAAGAGACATGAAGAGTAGGTAAACCCATCTCACTCATCGTCTCCCTCTCGTCTCCACACCACCGTGGTCCGTGACCACTCATCTCCTCCCTCTCGTGACCACCGCTCCCTCCCGTCTCCTTCTCCCTCACACACCGTCGTCTCCCTCGCCCGCACCACCGCCGCACCACCCCCGATCACCAGGTTGGCTTCCCCTTATGTCTGGAATCACGAGTGTCTCCCCGATCACCAGGTTAATCAAATTCATTTGCTTTACTACCAACTAAAACCATCTTATATTAAAAAAAGTCCCAGAAAATAGACCCCGAATCCCTATCAAATTCATCATCTTTTTTATTCGATTCATTTCATTTAATCGTAATCCCTTTTCTTTGACCAAATAATTTGATCCCCTTTGACATTTTCCCCATTTTCCGCCTCCAATACCAACCTTTCTTGTTCTTCCAACCAAAGCCCACAAACCATTTTACTTCTTTCAGCAAATTCCCGAAAGAAAACCTGCAAAGATTAAGGATTTACACAGTGGGTAAAAGGGCAAACCCTCTGTTCTTTCTCATTCATTAAGCTCCTTTTGTGATTCAGACACCACCATTGTCTGATTACAACAATGCAAGAAGAAAACTTGCGATTTTGACCATGATTTCTGAGGTTTTTGAGGACCCATTTCATGATTTGAGCTTGTGGGTCTGCTAGAAATCCGATCTTTAGTACTTGGTACTTTGCTTTTCTTGTCAAAGATTTTGAAATGGACATATAATAAAAACAGGACCAATTCCAATTATGGTTGGAGATTCAACGTGAGATAAAAAAAAATGAAAGATTGCAGAGTGAAGAAGAAGAAGCATACATGATGAGAAACAGGAGGGTCAAAGTGTTCACGCTTAATCATGTTGGCAAGCATTAGAAAGTCCAAGGACTTATTTAACAGGTTTTGTAAAGTCCAATGACTTATTTAACAGGTTTTAGAATGTCCAATGGTTTATTTGTTCCATAAAATTGTCCAAGGACTTAATCGTTCCAAACAGTAAAGTCCATTGGGTTTTTTTGGACTTTTCCCATATAATTTTTATAAATTAAAATTCATTTAAAATTTTAAGATTTACCAAAATTACTTAACTTTACAACTTAGGTAGTGTTTGGTACGCAGACAGGACAAGACGGAACAGGACTAAGGGGTTGTTTGGCAGTTGCTGAATGGTTTAGTGCAAAATTATTAAGTGGCTCTCATGATACAAAATTATTCAGAGTTTTAGAATGGTTAAACTCATGATACAAAATTATTCAGAGAGTTTTAGAATGGTAGTGCAAAATAAAATATAATTGTTTGATAATTGTTTACAATGAAATTAGGGCGTTGAATGGTTAAACTCATGATACAAAATTATTCAGAGAGTTTTAGAACAATTAAAAGACAGAATTTTTTTTCACCAAACAATATTCACATCATAACGATTCAGATGTTATCTCTTAATGAAACTATTAAGAGGTAGACAAACAACCCCTAATTGTGTGTCCTATGTTTGGTACGACTAGGACAAGACAAAACAAAACTGTTAAAATGACCATATTACCCCTAAATGTTGTTCAATGTTATTTTATATCATCTAATGATTGTAAAATGACAACAAATCAACCAAAACATATTTTATTTACATAATTTTTATAATCAAGTTTAATACATTTTTCATATGCATTTGTCTACAAACAATGACCTATTATGGAATTATAAACCATTATAACTCTAGTACACTTTTGATATAAAGCACTCTTATTAAAAGGACTGTTCTTGGCATGCTTGTACCAGCATTGCATAGGTTAATTACAAGCCCCCCTCCATTTCAACTAATATAAGAAAAAAGCTTGAATTTTGGGACAATTTCCATGAAAACCAACATAAGTCCACAATAAAACCCAATGCTGGAAATAGCATATTCTTCAAGAACAGAAGCAATGCGGGAAATAGCATATTCTTCATGAACAGAAACAATGCTGGAAATAGGCTTTATTGAGAGTAATCAACTTCCGTTTCGCTTTTTATTGTTGGTTAGCCTCGTGATTTCAAGGGTTTTGATCAAAAAATTTGATTGGAAAAAAGATGAAATCGTATAACGACTTGAATTTCTTCTTCATCTATCACTCTCGTTTCAACCGGTAATTACTGTTTTCTTCTCTCTTTTTCATGAATCTAAACATGTTATAATTCGTTACTCTAGGGTTTCGGCTTCAATCTAAAGTCTCGATTTCATTTGTATATCATCATTATTATGTCGATTCTTTTACAGCCATTGCAAGTTTTTGTAATTTGTATCGTTCTTTTTTTAAATTAATTTCTTTGTGATTGCTTCTTATGTTTATTAGCGGCTTTGCAAAATCCGCCAACTTTGAGTTAGGTAGGTAATAATCGATGGTGTTGCTTTAGTTTGATGCGAGTTCATGGAACTCTTGTTAATCGCGAATATTTGAACAATATGGTTAATAGTTCATATTTGTATGCAGGCAAAGAAACGAGAGGAAGAAATGGAGAAATCATACCGATTGCAGAGGAGACGAGGCGATGGAGGCCGATGGAAGAAGACTAAGATCGAGCCGATGTGGAAGAAACGATGGAAGGAGGCGACGTGGAAGAAATCAATGTACGTATGAAGGAGGCTGCACAAATGGTAATTAGGTTTTCTATTGAAAGAAATAACAAGGGTAATATAGTCAATTTATATTTAGTCCCTTGTTGTTCCACCTTTTTTGGTGGAACAAAAACCATCAAGTTTTGTCTCATAAAATTTAAAAATAGTCTCATCTTGTCTTATGTATTTTTTGTCCATGACATGCCAAACATGAGACTATTTTTTTTGTCCAATATCGTCTCATGTAATCTGCATACCAAACGCACCTTTAGGAGCATTTCCAAAAGATTATTTAAAATGAAGATTTTAGTGTTTTTTCTTAAGAGATTCTCCCAAATGGAGAAAATATGAGAGAGAATATGAAATTTTCCAAATTTAGACTTTTATTCATTCTATCAAAAATAAATTACATTCTTGATCCCTATGGTTTATGTATTTTAACATTCTTGGTCCATATTTTAAAATGTCTATGAACTATATCCTCGTTATTTGTATTTTCTAACACATTGGGTCCCTACTTTTAATTAATTAATTTTTATTAAATATGTTAAGTACAAGTGTATTTTAGTTGTTCAATTTATTTTTTTTATTTTCTATTAAAAACAACAAGGACCAAACATGTAATTTAAAAAGTATATATAAAATAGTTGGTATAACTTAAAATAATTATATACAATGGATAATATATATATATATATATATATAAACAATAATAATAAAATATATTATATAATTTGATTTCTTGATTTTGACATTTCATATTTTTAATGTTCAATTTTCAAAACATCGAGCATCCTCTCTTAGGGGTTTAAATAGCAATTCCTTAAGGTTATTGTTAGGGAAATTAGTCAAAAATAAATAATTCGTCTCAACTAAATTAGTCTCCTAACTATTTATCTCACTGATTTATTTAAATATCATTACATCCATCATTTGCAGATAAATTTTTATCAGATTTAACTCAGATCCACAATTACTATGGTGATATCTATAATTTTTTTAATTTAAAAATGAACGATTTGACTTTGAAAAGGGTCAAAGGAGAAAAAGAGGGTGGCAAGGCCGGTAGGATAACCAACAATGGATAACCGCGTGGCATGTCGCAGTCAAATCGCACCTGCTTTTGACTTATTTAGCCCCACGGTCTTTGTCATTTTGCTCTTGCTTAATTACATTTATTTATTCCTAAACCCAAAACTTTCCATTTTATTAATCATTATTCTTCACAATCAAAAAAACACCCGTCGGTGCAACCTCACTTTCACGTGAATTAAAATACCATACTTCTAGGGAAAAGTATAATAAAAATCAATGGATTTTTTTGTTTAGAATGATTAAGTGTTTGGATTTTTTTTGGAACAAATAAGTCCTTAGACATTCCAAAACATGTTAAATAAGTCCTTGGACAATTTTTTGGAACAAATAAGTCCTTCGACATTCCAAAATATGTTAAATAAGTCATTGGACAATTTTTGGAACAAATAAGTCATTGGACATTTCAAAAAATGTTAAATAAGTCATTGGACAATTTTTGGAACAAATAAGTCCTTGGACATTCCAAAAAATGTTAAATAACTCCTTGGACAATTTTTGGAACAAATAAGTCCTTGGACATTCCAAAAAATGTTAAATAACTCCTTGGACAATTTTTGGAACAAATAAGTCCTTGAACAATCCAAAACATGTTAAATAACTTCTTGAACTTTTATAAAACATGTTGGATACATTCTTATGATTTGTACAACTAGCTAAAGTGGTAAAATAGTGAAAAAAAATCCGGAAAAAACCCCAATGAACATTCATATTTTGAACGATAAAGTGGTAAAATAATGAAAAAAATCCAGAAAAAACCCCAATGAACATTCATATTTTGAACGATAAAGTGGTAAAATAATAAAAAAATCCGAAAATATATTTTATCAGTGATTTTTTAAACTAAAAAAAATAAAAAAAATTATAAAATATATTATTTTTAATTAAAATAAATTTCACTTGTAATCTTTTTAAATCTTTTTTTAATTTAAAAAATCACATACATGATATATATACATTTTTAATTAAAATAAATTTAATAATTTTTTTTTTGTTTGAAAAATTATTGACAGAATATATTTTAATTTTAATTAAAATAAACTTTATCAAAAATCTTTTTTAAATGTAATTATTTTTTTGTAAATGTAAGTATTTTTTTGTTATATTTGTTTAATTTTATAGATCTAAATATTTTTTGGTTCAAAAAATATTTAGGGGTTTAATCGTTCAAAATATGAATGTTCATTGGGTTTTTTCGGGATTTTTTTTCACTATTTTACCACTTTAACTAGTTGTACAAGTCATAAGAATGTATCCAACATGTTTTATAAAAGTTCAAGAAGTTATTTAACATGTTTTGGATTGTTCAAGGACTTATTTGTTYCAAAAATTGTCCAAGGACTTATTTAACATATTTTGTAATGTCCAAGAACTTATTTGTTCCAAAAAATTGTCCAATGATTTATTTAACATGTTTTGGAATGTCCAAGTACTTATTTGCTCCAAAAAAAAGTCTAAGGACTTAATCATTCCAAACAAGAAAGTCCATTGGTTTTTATTGTACTTTTCCCTACTTCTATCAACCCTTGTCTTTTAATCGTTCATATTTAAAAACTTATAACATTATTTATAAAAGGATTGAATTAATAATTATAACCATCTTGATCCCTGAAAACAGACTCTTAACAATACCGAATATTTTGTGTTATAATACACGATGATCACCGTTCATGGCATAACCGGCATGTTAAAACGTAGGAAACGTGATGTGTGTTTGGATTTAGTGTTTTGCATATAGAGTGATGCAATGAACTGATGTTGATGTCTTGTTTAATTCAAATATAATTTAGATTCCCCACAGTTCAATTCTTCTTTTTCATCTGTCACCGACAGTTTGACTCATAGTCGAAATAACACCATTGATTTGTTTTTTTTTTTAAATATAAATAATGTAGTTTTCATACATTGTTTACACGAAAAATTAAGTTGTGTTTTCTCTACGTTTTTTTAGTAATATATTGTTTCTGTCTGATATGCAAAATTGAACGACCCTATAATAAGAAATATGATACCTTTATAGAATAGTGATTAACTTTCTTGTTTTTAAAAATAGACAAACTTGTTATATCATTACGTGACTAATCAATTCAAGAAAAAGAAGACAAACAGAAAGAACAATTTGAATAGGAAAAAGTAACGTCAATTACATTATGTAATGTCTTTTATTGATATAATTATAACTAGAAATTTAGAGGTCGTTTATCAAACATCAAAATTGATTGTTGGTAAGTGTATTTTACCTAGTAACGTCTCTTACTGTTAATGTAATCGGTTATTATTATGTTTATCCAGTAAGTTAAGTGACAACTGATAAACGACCTTTTACTAGAAAAGAAATCGTAGGGCATGTACAAGAAGAAAATGTCTTTCAAAGGGTATGATATGTTACATTAAAAGAAGTAATAATGATGGAGGAGTGTCTTGTTTTTTGAAATTATTGGCTTCAAATGGTTAGATAAATGTAGGTGATTGGTTTGGTAGAAAAAAAAGATGACTGCCTCTCAACTTTGGTTACTAAAAAGCAAAAATCATGCAAGTGAAAAAGGGAAGCAAAATAATGGAGTGTTTGATCCCATTTATGATCTCTTTACGATACTTCATGTGCAATTAAATCCATGTCCATGCTCCATTTTTCTTTTTAAAAATAAATAAATAAATAAAAGAAGAAAAAGTTAAATTAAAGTTAAAGATTGCCCAAATATTTAAATTTGTCTAAAATATCCGATAGGTTAAATACTTTTAAACACTATATCTTCCAAATCACATGCAAAATCACATATTATCTTACACTAACTGTCACCGTAAGGGTGTGCAGACAATGTCACCCGTGACCCTTGGTCAGGATGAAAGTCGCATAAATCACACGTGATTTTTGTGTAAAATATATTTTGGTTCAACCATTTTCTTATTCTTTTAATGGGATAGTGTTTTCGTATAAATACGACTCTCTCTCTCTCTCTCTCTATATATATATATATATATAGAGAGAGAGAGAGAGAGAGAAAGAGGGGGGGGGGATTTCTTTTAAGAACCCTTCAAATTTTGATAATCTTGAAAACTAGTGCATCATGTGTTATTTCATATGATTTTTTCATATAAGATTAAAATTAAGAATATTGGTTAACATATGTTTGTTTTACGACGTGTTTGTTTCACATGTACGCTGTTCACATTATGAACCTTTTTGGCATATTTGTGAAACAAAAAAGTTTACGTTGTAAACTGGATACTTATGAAACAAATATATGTTAATCAATATATTAAATATTATATTTACATGTAAAAAAAATCATTTTAAACAAATACTTAACATAGAAGTTCTCAAAGATCTCATAAATTTTGAAGTTCTTAAATAATTAACAAGTCCATACATATTAAACTAAGTTACATATGCATGAATACTAGTCGTAGATCGTTAGATTTAAGACTCTATTATAAAAAGTTAATGAATAGTTTTATATTCATATTCATTATACCAACATGTGAAACGTTCATACTGTAACATACAAACATTTATATCATTAAATATAATTAAATAATTGTTCACGATATCAAAACACTGATTGAACATAGTAGGAAGTTGAAAATAAGTTTGACATATCACAACCAGATTGAAAATATGTCCAAGTTTTAACATCAACAATCATCATAATATATTTGTCAGTTAATGTATTGGTTTCACTTTCTTCTCAGTACATTTTGATCTTGTACTTATTTCTTAATTGTTGCTATTTGCAGTCAAATATTTTCATGGTTGTACGATTTTAAAAATATTTTGGATAAACCTAGGAATTAATTAGTTTAAACTTTATGCAGTAAATTCTCGATCTCAATAATTTTAAAAGCCATCATATATTAAACTTTCATACAACATATTCACGCACTGTCACAGAAGATTTTGGATATAGTGACCTTGTTAAACAACTTAAACGATTTCCACAAAACATGTTAAACACGATATTTGTGAAAATCTAGCAAGTGTGCTCAATACTTATCTCGTTGTACAATCTAAAGGGGAGGACCATAAACGTTGCTTATATTTTTTTAGCAATTTTTGTACGATCATACTATAGAGTAAATCATATTTTTTTGTCTTTGTGGTTGTTACTTGCTATCAAGTTTGATCCTTATTTTAAATTAATTACAATTTTAGTCATCATGGTTGATATTTTATTCCAGTTTTGGTACCTTTGACTAACTCTAGTTAAAAAAGGTTCATCAACTTGGGGTATTTTGATCATATTACTTTTTTTTTTGTCTCTTTATGCTTTATTACATAATATAATACTATATATTAGATTATATTTAATATTTATATAGTTTATTAATTCTTAAAAAAATATTGTTTTTTTAGTTTTACCATAAAAATGTAATATTAAATTTTTTTGGGTAAGTTTTCAGGTTAGTATTTAATTAATAAGTTTAGTTATTATTTTGTTTATTTTAAAATCACGTTTTAAATTCTAATAAATACGTGCCAACGATTTAAAAAGCAATATGTTTACTAAAGATAGACAAATTGGTATATTTTATGTTATGAGTAACAAATTAAAAAGATAATTTTGATAAAATGGATTTACCATAGATATTTATAAAAATGATAGAGTTCATTTATCAATGGTAACGGAAGATGATAAGATAAACAATCAAGATATTTATGTAATCATATATCATCAAATTAGATGGACAGTTGAGATATATTTGTACTAATTAAAAGGTTTGTATTTCAAACTCCCTATACGTACATGAAATGTAGGGGTCATTCAAAAGATAACTCAGTATTTTTTGAGATTCAATTATAACCAATAATCAAAATTTAAATTAAAAAATTCAATTATAAGGAAAAAACGGAAACAACGAAAATATACATTGTGTTACTGGGCATCAAAGATTCAAAGATCACACAAAGTGAAGAATAGTGGATTTCCTATTTGTGGAAAAATAAATAAACTAAATACATTTATGGGTTATCTTTTTTATTATTAAACTATCATTTTCTATTAATTTAATAAATAACATAATGATCATAAATGAGTGAGTCACATTAAATCTCAAGATTAAGTTACAAGATTCTCATTTAATTAAGCGAAATATTATAAGACAAACTATAACGACTCATAAACATAAATATCAATTAAAAGGATAAATATCAATTAGAAGGATTTAAAAATAAATAATAATAAATCTATTTATAGTTATAAGACAAAATATGTGAGAATAATATTAATTTTAAAAAAAATCAATTTTGTTTCGGTTTTATCCTAACAAATCAAGAATTAAAATCTTCATTTACAAAAGATGATTCAAAACTTTTTATTTAGAAGTCATGATCGAGACTTATCAATTTCAAAAACTAAAATAAAACCAACTTTATTTTTTTTTATTATTTTATTTAACATTATTATGGGAACACAGATTTATTTAAAAGAAAATTCCTAAATCATATTTTTTTTATATCAAATGTTTTTATTAGGGGTGTTTATGGTGCAGTTTGATGCCAAACCGCAAAAGTCACTATATATATCTCAAATCATAACTTGTACTGAAATTAAACTATATTATAAAATCATAAATAAATGATAAGTTTAAAGACATTTGATTCCTAAATATCTATTATCAGATAAAAATAATTTAAGAACACTAAATATATTACATAATTATAAAATAATCTAAGAAAATTAAAATATTATATAAATTAGTCTAATTATATATATATATATATATATATATTATAAATTAAAAAATATAAATAGAATGTGCGCTCCAGTTGGAATTACGGTTTCATAACTTAAAACCGTAAATAACAAGTTGCACTATAAAAGTTGTAAATAGATAACGAACACCATGGTTTTTGTTAACCGAAGGTTATCCAAAAAAGTAAACATAATTTTCTTAAAATAGCTATTTTCAAAGTTGGTTCTATCTCCTAGGTATTTTTTTCTAAGGGGCCGTTTACTAAATGCTTACCCGAGTAAGCGCTTACCAAATCACATTACATTATCGGATGAATATGGTAAGGACCAAGAAGTTTACCCGGTAAGAGCAAGACAAGGACCAAGAGTCTTCTTACCCAGTAAGTGAGGGCAACGACTCTTACCACGGTAAGTGCTTACCGGGTAAATTGTTGCATACGATGCCGTTTTAATGGACTAAAATCTTATCCGATAAGTAAATGATAGTGTTAATTTTTACCGGTAAGCACTTACCGAATAAGTGTTTGGTAAACAGCCCCTAAGTTTACCAAAATTACCGTAGGTCTGCAAAACTCATGTCCATAATTGCTGACCCAACTCTTTTTTACACTTTCTATCCTTGTCTGCAAGAAAATATTACATTTTTCACACTGGTCTGCAAAAAAATTTACATTTTTTATCCAGATCCGTATTTTTTTTAATTTTTTACCTAGGTCCAAAAAAAAAATTAAATCGCAGACCTATGATTATTTTGGTAAATTTTACAGATAAGTGGTTATGAGGTAAAACCAACCGATAAAAATGATTGTTTTAATTAATTTTTTACAATTAAAATAAAGGAAAGTTGGTTTATAGTGTAATTTGACATTGTATTTGTATATATATATAAATATTTGGAAGGCAGCCAAAAAAGCTCTCGCCTGTCTAAGGTAGCTATCGTCTGGCCAAAATAGCGGCCAAGTCGACCCCGTCTGAAAGTCTATTTCCCAACTCCCAACCTCCATCGACGTTCTCTTCCCGGAGATATCATATCTACTTCTGATTATTCCAAACCATGATCTAATCATACACTCAGATCAGTCGACGTAGGTAAATCTGAACTCTGTAAGTATCATTTTCTCTCGGTAGATACATTCAATGAATTTTGCAATTGTGTTGCTGAATTAGGGTTTTCTATTACTGTTCATTCGGTGATTCCAAGCTATTTTGTAGCATTGTATCGTATTTTCTGATTGAATTCGTTCTTATTTATAGAAATAATGTATGTTGTCCATGTCATTTGCTTAGAAGCAGTTGCGCTGTTTGTTCGACGGGGGAGTCCATGACAGTTTGGGGTTTTAGGTTTTCGAATTTTTGATAGCTGAAGTATTTTTATTTAAAGAGTGACAAACTGATGTGTTATTCTCCTCGCGCTTCATGTAAACGTTTTAGTTCGTAATTCCAACTCACGGATCAATAATGTTGTTGAGATTTGTTGAAGCAATGCTGTAAGGTCGTATCAGATGGTTTTTGGGGGTATACAAGATACGTTATATTAGATTTATTGGCTAGTGAAGTTCTTGATGCTGTGAGGGTCTTATCATAGATAGTTTGCTTTAGTGCGAAGGTAGTTGGTACTGTATGTGGAATGATTTATGTAGCTAACTGAATTCAGAGCCTGAAGGGATAATCCATTGTGCAATTTGGAAGTTGCATTGGATGGATGTGGATGGTTGATATGTAAGGTGTTGTAGGTTAACATACACAAATGAACTTTTGCAAATGAATTTAGAATGCTTGTATTCACTCCGGTAAAATAAACATTTTGGTTGTTGATCACTAAATACGCAACCTAAGACAAAAAGAGATAGTTGGAATATTGGTTAATATACAAAGTTCACTTGCAGTCTCTATATTCAAAAAACAATCAAAGCTTAAGATTGCATAACAACTGATTAGTAGGACCATGCAATGACAAAATAAATTCTTGAAGGTTCTCAATGAGCAAGTAAAAGTGGGCCATTGGGGTGCCTTGAAGTTCAGCAGTGATATCAGTTCTCTGAATACCACTTTAATTACTTTGGATTTCATATCGTCTTTATGCTATTTTGGCACGGACCACGATTCACTTTGATCATTGGGGCGAAACTATAATGGCCACGGATAGGCGTGCTTGAACCCACCTGATCCTTTATCTTGAGCAAAGGTTCGTAAAGTTCTATTATGGCCCGAGTATAGGTAGAGTAAAAGAAATAATTATTTGTGACTTACATGATAGAGTAATAGTGAACACTTTATTTGTTTAGACCGTGTAAGCGTCACTTTGATGTGAGTTGAATTATTGTGGTTTGTCGAAGTGACTTACTGAGTAATCGTTTCTCAAAGTGATGAGCAACTGTGTTTGATTGTAATTCTGTTGGTATGCCTCACTGTGAAAATGCATTGCTTGGCTTTTAAAATACCCTGGAGCTATTGTGAGTTGATAGTCATATTTGGGCAAAAAGTTGTTTACGGGCAACCCAACAGCCCCACACGGAACCCACCTCTAAGGACACCAATGTGAGGGGGCATTTTTTGGCTCACTCAGCGGCTGAGGCTTGCGTGCTAGGGGTGGGGTGGGGGAGGTTGAACCTCGGACCTGTCTTGTATTTGATAGTCATATTGGCTGAAACAATAGAAATCTAGTTTAATTGGAACAAAGTCAAAGAGAATGGTGAATGCGAGTCGGTCTTATTGGATATCAAGATCTTTGATTATGCTGTATCATGCATTCCATTGATTATTCCTGCTACTTTCATACACCATCATGAATCCTAGGTTAGAACTGAATGTTTAAAGACTGACACTCATAATCAAAGGGAAATGTCCTGAAGGATAACTGCTTAAAAAAGGAATAATTTATTAAAGATTTCCTCCTCTCATAAGCGGCCTGATATACATGTGAAATTTAATCCAACATGAATTGTAGAAATTGATCGCCAAGACTGAGAAAGAGCAGAGTGATGTCAAGTTGTACTTAGCATTGGGGATTCATGTAGGAGTCAGGAGGTCCTCCATCCTAGGCATCTGCTAAGTTATGCTTGATGTTCAATACTGATGATATTAAATTTAATAGTTAATTTTATCTTATAAGAAATACTGGAAATTCACCTTGTGAGTTGCCAGTCTCTTTGATATACTCCCTTCATCACAAAATACGTGTCCACATTGAAAAAGGCACACAGTTTTAGAAATGTGCAATTATTACAATTTTTAGTTAACTAGATGACAATTTTACCCTTAATGACAGAGGAAGTGAATCAATGATGTTTTTTTCCGTATCATAATTAAGGGTAGAATTCAAAAGTAGGCACGCACTTTTGAAAGTACACTTACTTTGGGACAAACTAAAATAGAAACATGGACACTTATTTTGGGATGGAGGAAGTAATTGGCATCAGTCTATGAGATAATAATTGATTGCTCATAGACTTGTAATGACTTTTTCTGTGTTCGGAATTTGCTGATTCCTGAATATTTTGGTGTAGGACCCATTATTACTGTGAAGTGGCTGATAAATTTTTTGCATAGAACTCAACAATCATGAGTTTCGCCTTTCGAGGGACTAGGGGAGATATTGAAACTGGTTTTCCTGGATTTATTCCTGAACGCCGTGCAGTGGGTTATCCTATTTTTTCTTTACTTTTGGTTGGAGCACATTCCTTTGAGCATACATGGATGAAACCATTATATTGTTCTAACTATGTACTTGTTCATGGTACCATTGTCAGCGAATCCATGCATCCCGGCCTGTTAATACAAACTCCCTTGCCTTTCTTGTCACAGGTGCATATGGGTTTTTAGATTTTTGTATATTCCATTCACAAATAGCTGCTTTTGTGATTGCCCCCTCATTACCCATTTTCATGTTACAGTTCTCTTGTTGTTCATGATATTGAACTCGCACCAAATGTCACCAAACTTTCTGGTAACTATCTATCTCATCCTTTTTACTATTGTTGGTATGCCTGCAGTTTCCTTGTGGATATTCTGTTTGGTGAATGTACAGATGCCCTTTTCTAAAATTTCTGTGTACCCTTTTTTGTTATTATTTAGCTTTGGCTGGTACTTGGTGTCTTTTTGATGGCTACAAGCCTAAGAATGTACGCAACCTGTCAGCAACTCCAAGCCCAGGCACAAGCAAATGCCGTGGCAGCTAGTGGCCTCCTTGGTCATACTGAGTTGCGATTGCAGATGCCACCTTCTATAGCACTTGCAACACGAGGACGATTGCAAGGGCTCAGACTACAGCTTGCACTTCTTGACAGGGAATTTGATGACTTAGGTACACGCTTATGGTGATTATTCTAATCTGTATGATATCTAGATCATGAAATTCCCTTACTACAATTTCAATAAATTCGAACAAATTTTCTTTGCATTATTTATCTCACAACTGATAGAAATTACGTGTTCTTTTTTCTTTTTAATTTGCTAGTTCTTTTTACGCGTTTTTGCAGATTATGAAACATTAAGAGCACTGGATACTGACAATGCTCCAACAGCCAATTCAATGAGCGAGGAAGATGTAAATTCTCTTCCTATTCACAAGTACAAGGTGGCCAACTCAAAAAGGTAAGTTGTAGGCTCCACTGTTCACAATCCTGTACCAAAATCAATTTTCAGTTAACATCTCCAACTTGAAATGTAAATTGAATTGTGTTGTTAACTTTAATAGGAAGATGTAAATTCTCGTGCTATGTTTATAGGTGGTTGTTTCTTTTTGGTAATTGATGTGCTGAAAGTGGTATACCATATACAGTATAATAGGATGCTTGTTTGCACACTCTCACCTGTAGCTTGCCCTCTTGTTTCTTTCAATTTTTTGTTTGTTGTGCACCAGTAAAATCAGAGAATGGATACGAAGGAGAGGGCATGCTTCTCATTAATTGAATTTTTAACAAGGGTGTTATCTGGCTTTCGAGTAGCCATAAGTGCTCCACAGGACTCCTGCCCAAAGGATAGAGTATAGCATGGTTAACGGGGGTCTTCACAGAAACAACCTCTCAACCCCTTGAGGTAGAGGAAAGGTCTGCTTGTATCCTACCCCCTTACTCTACTTTTCAGATATCTTCTCCAAGTAACCAATTTTTGATAGTTTGTAATGGTTACGATCAACACCTTATTGTTGCTCAATTGAGCTATTCATGCTTTGATATGGTATCAGAACAAGAGGGAGGCTGTGTTTTTGCAAGGCCTTCCTGTAAAGTCTTCCTTCTTTATTCCATTAGACACTATCTAATTACAGCATTTGTCTCTATTTATGTACAAGTGGAAAGGTGTCAAACCAGTGGAAGATAGAAACATGATATGAATTCTCTGGATGCCTCTTTCTTTTTTCTTTTTTTGAGTTTTGTGCATGCTGGATACTGCATAACTTTACAGATTTTCTTTGGGAATTTATGGATTTTGATACCTGTTTTGATAACAGCAGTAGCTCATCAGTGGAACAAGGTTCATCTTCTGGCGCACCTGAGGTAACTAATTTTCCTTTCTTACATTGGATACGTTATCATGGAACTGTCTGAATGCCAAGTTCTCTCTGTGGAACACCTCTCATAACATGTTCAGATGCCAACTTAGTAAGTAATGTTTGTCTCGTCATGGGGATTGAGACTTGGTGAAGGGTTGGAATGTAAATTACCGTACTTATTTCTCTTTAGAAATTATAATTAGGGGCAGGCACTCTTGTTAACTTTTCATACATATATGTATATGATATGTTTGTTTCTAAGAAATAAGTAGTAATTGTACAAGGTGGGTGGTGCATACATAAGAATTTGTTTGGTGTAACAGAAGGTAGAGAGTGGTAAAGCAGTTGGGGGAAAAAGCTCAGAAGATGAATTGACTTGCAGTGTTTGCTTGGAGCAAGTTAATGTAGGGGAACTAGTTCGTAGCTTGCCATGCTTGCATCAGGTCTGTCTCATTTTCATTGCAAACTTGACAAGAGCCTGCTTTTCTGGATTATGTTTTTGAAAACAGAAAAGCAACTTTTAGAAAGCTGTATAATTTGTTATTGATGAATATATAAATGAATTTGTTGCAGTTTCATGCAAATTGTATTGATCCATGGCTAAGACAGCAGGGAAGTTGCCCGGTTTGCAAGTTCAGAGTTGGATCGGCATGGCATGAGAATGAAGAAGAGTGAATATACATTCAGACATTATTATTTACAATATGTTAGGAAGGAGGTGTCGTTAGGAAAGAAGAAAACCTTAAATCTTGATTCTAGTATTAATATTCAAAGGCTTACCCTTCAATTCGATGCTTTTGAAAACAACACATTTTGGCATATACCATTCTGCTAGTTTGATAAGACTTTTAATCATCTAATTGAAAAGGTTGAATACTTTCACTCCAAAACCCAAAACCAGTAATCAGTGGATTCAACACATTGCAGCTTCACTTATTTAAACAGACCACAAGTTCTTAATAAAAAAAATCCTTACATAAGAAGGAAGCAACTGAGTTGATATATATATGTAGCTTTTTTTTTGTCAAATAAGGGTTAAAGGTTGATACATGTTTAAAAAAAGGTCAATCATATGATGGGAGAGAGCTTTTCTTCTTATTATTGTTGAAGGCAGGCAGGAAAGCTACTTTCCCTTGCCCTTCCCCTTTCCTGGGCCTTTCTTGGAATCCATCTTGGCTTGGATACGAGCTGCAGCAGCTGCCTTGGCTTCTTCACGTTTCTTCTTCTCTTCTTCCTTCTGTGCAGCTGCCATCTCCCTCTGCCTCTTCAGCTCTCTGATTCATTCATTTTAACTTGTCAAACTCAAAACACTTGATGACCATCATAAATAATAGAAGAAGCACGACTTACTCGAGTCTAGCCCTTTCATCCGAGGCACTAGCCAAACTAGAACCCTTCCTTGGTCTGCAGGCCACCAGCTCCACCTCAAATATAAGAGTTGCACTGCCAATTAATATCTCCATCATTTAATCACCAGTAGCTAATTTGGTAAGACTCAGATAAATGAACAAATACATGATCCAAAATCCCACATAATCTACTATAATCAAGTAATTACTCTGGTGGAATCTCTGGCGGTGAACCCGCACTGCCATAGGCATAATCTGATTTGCAAGTAATTTTGGCAACCTCCCCAACCTGAAATAATATTAGAAACATTCAATTCAAAAGTGAACAAGTTATAATCCCTACTAAAGAAGGAAATCTGTCAACCTTCATGGTTCTGAGAGCAACATCCCAAGCCTTTATCACAGTGCCTTTGCCTAGCTCAAAGGTGAACACTGTGTTGTCTTCATGTGTGGTATCGAAAACTTCACCAGTTTCCGCCAGAGTACCTTCATAATGCACTGCAAAACAGTCAAGACGGTCACCATAAGTACCAATTTTCACAAATACAGAACATTATTCGGGATGCAATAAACAATCATAATTAGAGATCACAACGAAGGAGCTAAGAAGCTGCCTTCTGGAACCTATCTGGTTCCCCTACATACTACTAGGTTGCTCTTAATCCTTCCCATAGATTCCTCTCGTCTTTATTTTGTCCCTCAACTATCCGGATTATTGGGAAAACCAAATGTGTAGCCTATCAAAGCAGGTAGCTAATTTAGCATCTTCAGAAATTAACTCGACAGCAAAACAACTCAACCTTCTTCCTTACAACGAAGTGGGATAGCCTGTAATCTGTCACGCACCGTCTAAAAGTTGCATAACTAGATTTGATTGCTGATTTTTACCTCTTCCTTGATTTCGTAGTCTATGTACCGCTTTTTTTGTACAATAATTCCATGAAATTACCAGATTAAGAGGTCAACAGAAAAGCACACAACCCTACTCTGCCAATAAGAGGTTTGCTAATCCGTGCACGGGAACAATTTTGCAAGACCTAATTCAGATTACTTGGGTTTTCCTCTTTTCCTTGTCTGCAGGGTGATAAAAGGAAAATTCCAGAAGAGCCAAATAGAGTTATCTTACAAACCCCACAAAAACATGTAACTACTAACTAGTACTGATAAAGACATTTTAAACATTAGAGAAAACAAGAAGATTAAGGATTATCAATAAAACAGCGAATAATTACACCCAAAATATGATTCAAGTCGACCATAGCACAGATGATTTGGCAGCAGAAAGAAATAGCCAGTAGCTCCACAACACAGGATTCATCTTGTTCACAAAAGCCTCAGCAGTGAAAGACTTGGATATTCAAATTATTATATTGGAAAACTATGCGAGAATCCTGGATGGAATATTTGCAACATCAACTTTTACAAGCATAAACAATATATGCAAAATACAATTGGCACACATGGATGGAATTTTTGATAATCTTGCCATAAAGTCAAGCAGCATATTTTGGTAATCTTACAGTTTAAGTCGAAAAGATATAAAAAAGCAACCATGTTATCAAATTCTAATCACAATAAAGTACATCTCTCACATAACGAGAACAGGCACATCCAAATCCAATGAGCCTGAACATGGGAAAGCAAGTAACAGAAAGATGGAAGGACAAGATGACCTAGATTCTTTCAATCAAGACGCTGGCATATTGAATGCAAAAAAAGATATAACCACCATTTCTACAAGCATGGAGAGCAACTCACATATGTTTTAGTAGTCCTAAATATTGCCAAAAATTCAAGAAGTTGGAGACTACAATTAGAGCCTCAGTAAACAATTGTAATGCTTTGTACAATCAAGAAGAGCAGCTCCAATAAATTTTAACAGTTTCGAAAATTATTACCATCAAGAAGAGGAAGATTGTCAGAAGGAACAATGGCTTCAGGTTTGGCTCTCCTCACGATTGTCTTCATGACACCTCCATCTCCAGTCAAATCAATTGCATCACCCATAGTCCTAAATTCTCACCGGCCTGAAAATAAAACATTGAGATCAAATCCTATCAGGCTGTACTTCAATTTTTTGTTCTATTTTTGCTGTGCTACTTGGTCAAGAAATAGCTTATATTTCCTTCTTCAATTATTACAATTTTAGGTTTAATGTTTGTGAATGTAAATTAATTATCATAGACTTGTAGCAGTAAGAAGAATATGGTATATGACAATACAAATACAAGATGAAGAGTACCCATTTTTTTTTTTTTTCAATGCTTTCTCCATTCTTCATTGAGATTCTTGAAGCAACTCTTATGCAAAAATAGGTCAATACCAACACTAGTGAACTGGTAGCTCACAGATTTAACAAGAATAAATACCGTTAAAACGCCATCAAAGAAGTAGTCAATCTATTGAATCTTCTGTAGAGTTACATTTCTCAACATAAAACGTGATTTCAGACTAGGCATTTAAATGATCAGAGGAAGTTAAAACAATTTCTATACCAATTCCTATTTTACTAAAACCACACACAAACACAAACATAACTGATGGAAATAGAGTGTGGTTGACTGAGAAGTATTATATATGATCTTACATTAACTAGCACTACATGTTTGCAATAAATTCAGACTAATCAGAATATGAGGGTCGTTGTGAGTTATTGACTATTTATACAAAAATATAAACATATAGAGAGAGACAGGTGGTGCCGTGGTGGGGAGAAAGACCCAAGTTACAAATGTAAAAATGGCATATCAGTCTAATTGAGTAATTGGAGCAGGGGGAGGGTATCCTACTACATTTAGGGGTCGTTTACCCAAAGCGCTTACCGATAGGAGTCACCACTATAATTTATTTTACCGGGTAAGATTGTAGTAAATCAAAACGGTATCGTATGCAACAGTTTACCCGGTAAGCGCTTACCCAGGTAAGAGTCGTCACCCTCACTTACCGGGTAAGATTCTTGGCCCTTGCCATATTCATCAGGAAAGGAAAATTAGCCGGTAAGCACTTATTTGGGCAGTTACGGTGGTTTCGAACTAAATGTCATCCTACTAAGGAATTACTTGAAATTCATCAGCTCTTGGAATAATTTCATAGGATCTAATCTTTTTCCTCCACTAATTTCGGTTCACAAAAAAAAAAAAAAAACTCCTTCACGATCGAAACATCCATATCTTTTCTTAACTTGTGCCACCCATGCAATCTTACTCTTACTCACACAGCTTTCATAGTTTTATAATTAAGGCATCTAGACTAGATGCTGACAAACTATTTTTCACTCAATTGTCAGACATTCATATTCACATAATGAGCATGTAATTATACACGGGACCCACGAAGTGCCTCCTCACTTAACTCAGTCTAGTTAAATCCTACGGATAACTCATGTCTACCATGACACGTTATTATGGCTGCACCAGTCCTTGCTTAGGGAATATCTTATGTCAAAACAAATATGTTACCATCTATAATGCTCGAATAAATGAGTGAACGGTTCTTGAGCAACGAGTTCAAATTCAATCACTAACAAGATAAACCCTTCAGATAGTGAGAGTGCAGACATTGGTTTGGTTTGACCTTAACACTCCTGTTCAAAAACTATCGCCACTCTGTTAAGTTCCAAATAAAAACTCCTCGGGGTAAAACAGCAAGAATTTTTAAGCCTACCACTCACAATCATGCATCCATAATATTGGCAAATTTTAGTAGTGGAGTCGAAGTCAATGATAGAACATATGATGTGCCTGCGTCTAATTAGTTCACTTAATGGGATTCCTAATGAACAGCCCTGAACCTATCCCCCAACTAACAAACCCTAGACCACTTCACAACTAAATTTCACAGACACTTTAAGCACGCAGCGCATAAATAGAATATACACAGTATAATTAACAACTCAATAACAACTTCAACGCATCGAATTCGATATAAAGTTCACAATCTAAGACCAATTTTGACTGAAAAAAGAGAGAGCATATTAGCACGATTCAGATCAGAAGACGTTCAAAAACAGTGTAAATACCAGTCGCCGGAGACGATCGAAGAAGCGTGTAAAAGCTGTGGCGAAACTGGAAGATTTGGGAGCGACGATTTGACCGGAAAATTGCTGGCCATACCCTTTCGGTTTATTGCCTATTTCTGCCGCTTAGCTTCTTTTATAGCCGGAATCAGAATAAAGAATAAGTCATCAACCCCACGCGCGCGTGTGTGACACGGATTCTTTATTTAATGCCTGTACCAGTCCCTCATGTTTTGAAAATCACAATCTTGTCCCAAGTTTCTATAAAACCTCAAATTGCTCCCCGAAGTTTGGAAACACATAATGCACAATGTATTCGACCAACCTCGTCCTTTTAGAGTAACTACACTAGAGTTTTTAGGTCGGGTCGGGTCGGGTCGACCATGGTTGACTTTTTGAGAATTAAATTGGATACGGTGATATGAAATGTGCATGTCTTTATTCAGAAGCTATTAGTAGTCGATCTACAAAGACATATGAGTATTAATGAGACTTACGTACATATTCATTTTGAGCATTATATCATTTGCATGGTGGTGCGTGTGTATGCACAATGGTTCACTTTTCATACATGTTACAATATATTTTACATGTATGTTATTTATGACGGTTGCATGTTTTATGTTAATTGTTTAAAAACAATTCTAACATATTTCATATGACAGTTTTATGATCATTGATCGATTTTAAAGGACGGACAGTTGCCCAGTAAATCATGGACAAGTGGCATGACCCAGATAAATGGATAATTGAATAGAATAGAAAGTTCAACTCGTGGCATGTTAGTGACAAAATGACTCATACCCAACCAAAAAATTTATAAGATCCAATTTTTTACAAAGATGCATTTTTTAGGAAATGCATTTATTTTATACAAAGTTTACAAGTTAATATATGTAATGTGAAATAATTCTGTTCACACAAACCTAACTATAATATGCATCTCAGGGATCATAAGTAAAAATGATACGCATAAATACTTGTCATGTCCATTAAAGTTTAGTATTTGTGTTTAGACATTTATTTTGTATAAATTTTGTAACACAACTAGGCTGGGATGAGTTAGCATTTAAGTTACATATTTATTGGTTTAATGTCTTCCATTATAAACGGTTTCTATTTAGCCATTATTTTGGAGGATGATGTAGCATTATTCGGGAGGAAATTAGGGTGTTACACTAACATTTGTCACTTTTAACGAATCGCGTACGCAAACCTTGAAAAGTCGGATTTGGTCCCTCACGCTTGTCATTCCATAATGATTTTGGTCCCTTCTCCTAGTGATCGTTAACCTTTTCCGTTAGATCCAACAAATGAGAGGTATTTTGGCCATTTTATATTTTCTTGAATTTTCTATTAAAGCTAAAAAATTGATTAAAAAATTATTACTATATATATATATACATTATAATATGTATTTACAAAATATAACTATTGTTATTAAAAATAGTTTAAAAGTAAATAAAGTATGTTATTTTAATGTAAGGTCTACAAATTTGATGTTTTTTTAGTAAGGTTGGAGTTGAGTTTTTTTGTGTAATGGACCCACCAGGTTTGGTTTTTTTTAGTGTTAAGATTGGAGATGATCTTAGAGTGTCTCCAACAACTTGTCTATAATTTCTTTAAAATAGAGACCTAAAAGTTAAAATCTCTAAAATAAATTAAACCAACTCTGATAGACGATCTATTTTTGAGATTTTATCATTAATTATATTATTTAAATATTTTATAATTTTATTATCCCAATACACTTTTTTTTAATATATATATATAAAATAATATTAATTCAACCCTCATTGGCGAGATGAATAAAAACCTCATTTTGCTCTCTTCTCTTTGGATTTTTAGAGAAATTTTCTATATTTAAAGTGTTCTCCATGTTACAGAGAATAAAAGGTTGATTTTCTCTATTGTATAGAAGCCGTTGGAGATGCTCTTAGAGACAATCCTTTTCCAGCAACAAAGCCCCCATCTGCAATCAACTCCTTTCTTCTTTGACGATCCAAGCACCAAAGCCACACCTCCCTTCTCATTCTCTCTCTCTCTATTTCATTCTCTCTATTTTACCCCCATTTTTCCTCTGATTCCTCACACCGACCACCCTATACAGGGACCTGATGAGAACCAAGCACCGGGAAAATAGGTTACAGATCTAAGACGATGTAGAAGGAACAATTCTGGAAGAGGGAATCAATTTGGCGTTTTTGACCATATAAGGAACCCCAAATGAGTAGTGTGTCCGATGAGTGGGGCTTCCTGACAGTTGATCAGACACACCTTAAAGAGACTTGATTGGATGATGTTTGTTGGATTAGGGAAGATGGGTATCATGGCGAAATGCATAGGTAAAAGCCAAAAAGAAGTGATACTGCGATTTGGGTTTTTGAGTTTGAGTTTTGGTGATTAGGATTATGTTTTTGAATTTGAGTCTTGATTATTAGGATTATGTTTGGGTTTGATTTTGAGATTTGGGTTTGGTTTTTATTTTGATTTTTAAGGTTTTGGGTTTGATTTGATTTTTATTTCAATCTTGTTGGTGATTTTTGTTGTTGATGTTCCTAGAAACTCGTCTTTTGTTGTGTTTTTTACATGAACCCAATAACTTGTTTTTGTTTGTAGCCGGAAAAGATAACCGGTGGTACTAGAGTTTGTTGTCGAAGTTTGATCTAGGAGTTGGTGTATGTGTCATAACTTATTTTCTGTTTTACAATTTATAATATCATGAAATTCAAGAAAATACGTAAAATGACTAAAATATCCCTCATTAAATTGGATTTAAAGAAGAAAAATAACGGTTGTCGGACATAGGGAC
>NC_037528.1:4227406-4267183 GCF_001531365.2 Cynara cardunculus var. scolymus
ACTTTAGTACATTAAAATATTTTTCTAACCTTGAATATGTTAGTTTTCTACTCATAGTTTCCTTCTTATCATCTACCATTTAATACAACTTATCTATATTTCTTACTTATACTATATTCAGTTAATTTTTTCAATTTACATATATATGTTCACAGTTAATGAACATATATACGAATTGAGTTATATAGAGATGTGAATATATTGAAAATATGTGTATATGAAAAGCATACATGATAGTGTAATTGTCTAATGTATATAATAATAGAAATTCAACAATCATATTAAATCCAAGAAATAAAAGGATTTCGGGTTCATCGGGTTAGGTTGTTTTCAAATAATAGTAACCAATATCAACTCAATACCTACAATTTGACAAATTTACAACTTGATTAGACATCTGGTTGTTTCGGATTGGATTATTTCGCATCGGGTTGGGTTGGGTTGATCGGATTGTTGAGCACCTCTAGTTATAATATTTATCGTGGTTCATGTCAATTTCTAACAAAATTAAGTTTTGACCTATTTAAAAGTATGTAATAAAAAATTTAAGCTCCATAAACAAATTGTCACCAAATATTAGTATAGCAGGTCACTTTTAACATTGTTATTCCAATCATGCTCCTTACAGTATTAACTGTATAGAATTATTTTAATAATTTATTTATTGTGTACTTTAATAGATGTTATTAACATTTTCTTATTTTTTTAGTAAAATAAATATGTAAAGAGTTTATGAGATAATGTAATTTATGTTAGGAAGCAAATATATTTGAAGAAAATATAAACCTATGTGGTTTGCAAATGAAGTAAAATTGATGTGATATATGAAATTATAACTTTACATAAACCAAATTTGAAATATAATAAAATTTTAGAAAAGTAAGATGGATATGATTTTTAAAGAGGGTGAAATCTGCAATAAAATAAAGGTCGGGGACCAGATTGCAATTTTGGTGTAAAGAAACATTCTGATCCGTGATAGTTGAAAAGTTTGATATTAAAATTGTACTATTTTGGTTTCCAAAAAAATTGTGGTTATCAGCAAAAAGTCAGATCCACTCCAACTCCTCAAAACTGTAACAATCCAGCTGGAACAACCCTTTGGACAATAATTCACATACAACGACAAACCCTATTTACACCTCACCCCCACCATTTTTACTGCTCCTTCACTTTCCCTCCTTCACTTTTCCCACCATTCCATTTTACATCCTCCATTCACCATCGTTTAAAATACTTTTACACCAACTTCCCTCATCTAATACTACTTCCTTTGTCCTAACCAACTTCACTTTTGCTCCCTAAAAAAGTAATTATCGTCAATAAACAGAGTGACAACTCTCTTGTAATGACACTACTGTTGGAAATGCATGTTTGTAGGTCCATCATCCTATTACGTCCCCATCAACTCCAATATTCACCATCAACAACGAAGCCTAGACAACATTAGAAGCGACATGTAAACAAATATGGACCGTACTTAAATTCCCCCCTGAATTTCATTTGATAATATATAATTAAAATTTAAAAAAAAAGGAAAAAAGATGGTGAAAGAACAAGAATACAACTTGTTGTTGCCCCAAATAACGTAAAGATGAAAATTGGTAGAGAAAAAGACAAACTTGTTTTTCCCAGAATTGTTGCAAAAGTAAAAGTGAATGTAAATGGTGGAATATGGACCGTAGAAAATGAACTGCCCGTAACAACTTTCATATACCCCGAGTTTTTAACCCAGGGGGTAAAAATGAGATTAAAAAAAAAAAAAGTCAAAGTGGTCCAGCTTCTAGTCAAAGATATCCATCCCGTTTGGAATTATAACACAAGTCGCCACCCGCCAATCCGATGTGGTCCTTTTTTTTTTACTTGGATTACAATTAATTACTTCCATTTTTTTTATTTGATTAATTTTAAGTATTATTTATTTAATAAATAGTAGAAACAAAAATAACGGTATGTATGGTAGAACTTAGAAGTGTGGAAAGAAACGGAATCTGGTGAGTACTCAAAAACCGTTCCGTAAATTCTGAAAATTAAAATATATATATATATATATATTTACCACTCACTTCCAGTTAATATTTAAAGAATTGAATTTTCTTGAATTAAATAAAGACGTGTGTCAGCCAAGCACACTGGATCACAGTGCTGCACCTGCTACGGTTGAATGGAATCTCGATTTCTCTCTCTCTCTCTCTCTCACACACTTGCACATTTTCTCTCTCTACAAAACCCATCACTTCAATCATCAAGAACAGAGCTCAAACAACCATAAACACAAATTAAACGAGAGGTAGCTCCACAATCTGATGGTTTCTCATTTCAATTCAATCAATACATCAAAAATTTGGAAACTAGAAACATCCAAGAATTTAAGATCTACCAAAAAATCTATATACCAAATTACTGTACAACTTGCTGCTGTTTTCTCCACCTCCTCCTCCGTGTTAAATCCTTAAGCCGAGGGGGAATTTTGGTGCAGATGAATCTAAGAGTCACCGTAATCACGCCAACAGATGAGCATTGTGACACATCGTCTCATGATGTAGAATCTGGCCCTTTGTTCTTTGACGAGACGAGCACATTTTCTGGTGAAAGCGCATCGGCGGTGAGTGTCGGTGGCGGACGAGGAAGAAGAAGGGTTTCTGATGAGGGAAGAAGAGGAAGAACGGCTTCTGGAGATGCTTTCTTTTTTGGAGAGCTTCCATTTGTCGTCTAAGTAAGCGAAATGTGTAGATGGTGCAACGGCAGGTGAGGTGTGAGTAGCCATTGTTAATGGTAGAGAGGGAGAGAGAGTGTGTGTGTTTTTGAAATGAAAAGGGTGTTTGAAGGTGGGGAAGAGCAGGGCGTTAGTATTTATAATTGGGGAGTGGAGGGTGGCAGGAGGGTGTGGCAGTGGGTATCACCTGGGTCTATCCATGACAGACCCACCTTTTAATTTTTGTTTAACTAAAACCAGGACGTCTTTGCTCCCATCTCTCTATTAATCGCTACTTTATTCACACATTTTTCCGTTTTCCTTTTTTAAATTCATTGATTAACACCTCTTTGTCAAATGCTTATTCAATAAATGTTTATCATTAATAGGCATCTTCCTCACTTATCCTTTTTATCATATAACGTTCTCGGTTAATAAATGAATTGCTGATATGTGTGTTAAAACCTAGCAAACGTTTAACGGGTAAAATTCTCGATCTTAGTTATAATCATTGATCAACCAATCTAATAGTTGAACTGGTAATGTTTGATAAACAACAATTAGTTTTTGGCTCATAATCTAATTACTAATTGAAGGATACATCTACAATAAAATGAAAAAGAGGGTACATTTAACAAAGCTGGATCTCAAATTTTTTAAGCAAATAACAAAATAATAAGCACAATTTGAAATAAAATTAATGATAATTGACATATAAGTGAACTTTTTTGCATAACTCATGCGGTCTTTTCATTCTGCTTGTTACAAAAAAATACAAATGTATTTGAACTTGTAATATACAGTATAACAACACAATCAATAACACCCAAAAGTTGCAACCACCTTTTTATTACTTTAAAAAAATACATATCAAGTTAAAATAGATACACCTTTATAGTAATTTGTAGAATTACCAAATGAACCCCACGCAGACACACACACACACATATAATGTTTCATTTACAAACCATACAATTTTAACAAACTTTATAAACCAATCTTAACTGTCCATCTAATCTAATAAATATATGACTTCATTTTGTATCCTTACTAAAAGTCATGATCATAATAGACGAACTTTATCATCATTCATATATATCTCAATCATAATTAATGAATCATGATAATTATTTATAAATATTTCAATTATTTTCTAATATAATGGTTTGTAAGAACAAAGTAATTTGTATTTGAACCCCCCCCCCCTAATAATATATATATATATATATATATATATGTGTGTGTGTGTGTAAAAAAACCATTATAGTAATTTGTAGAGTTACCAAATAAATACACAATTTACTAACTTGACTTAATCATTTACTCTCTCCGTCCCGAAATAAACGTTCAATAAAAAAGACATATGATTTTAGAAATGTAGAGTTGTTACACTTCTTTAGTTAGTTAAATGACATTTTTATTCTTAATAATAGAGATAAAAAAAATCATCTCATACTTAAGGTATAATGAAAAAGTAAACATTTTTATATTTGAAAAAATTGATACTTATTCTAAAACAAACTAATAACATCTTCTTTTTGTATTTTTTGTTGCTACCTTATTTTTAACTCATCAAATTAAAAACTAACGTAAAAATTTACGAAGATAGTTCTTATAAGAACATCCTTTTTGTGGACCACATATACTATTTTAACATCAATAATTAATATAAAGTTAATAAAATATATAAAATACTAGAAAATTGTCATTTCACACAAAAACTTCATGGTTTGAGATAAGAACCAAGGTTTTTGTACAAGAACCCTCCACAATAATAGTTTCTACAAGCGACTTCACTTTTTACTTGCAACAACATTACATTGGAGGTGCTCTAATAATGAAATGTCAACACTAATTTTGAAATGATGGGAGTAATATATTTATGCGTAAATGGTGTATGTCTGCATTCAATTTTAGTACTTTGTGATGTTAAGATACAAGCTCGTTAAATAAAATTTTTAGTTTGATGATAATATGTGTATATTGTTGAATTGTATTTAGCAGTCACATAACATGTGTTTATGAAAGTGTTTTTATAGCATGATATACGTTTTACATATACAATTGTATCATAATTTGTTGTCATCCATTATGGTGTTATCATTCTTTGGATATACTAATTATGAAGTTGCTTACTTTTTGTAGCTTATAAGTGTTACGTAAATGGAGGCCAAATAGGCGATAAGAGTGGTAAGGGAAGGCCTAGCTAGTTGAGCACTATGTTGTACTTTCATGTTATCGGTTTTGCTTCAATTATTTGTATCGTATTAATTCGGTACGTGACAAAAATCTTCCATCATTTAGTATTTGTTTTTAGTTTGTAAGAATTTTTTACTGTGTAAATCAGTATTCAGTTTCGAATATTTGAGAGACTATAAGATGTCGATGTGTTTTGCGAGTCATTACGAATGTTCGAATCATTCAAATGATTTGCAAGGATATTAGAACAACTGCTGGAATTAAATATAATTTTTTTAAATATATAAAATATTTTAATAATATAATTAATGATAAAATTATTAAAATAGAACAACTACCGGAGTTGAATGTAAATTTTTATAAAAAATTATGATAATTAAAAATGTTGTAGAATTGAATCTGAAAGATATAATTGGATGGTTTTACAGAAGGAAACAAAAAAGATATATAAAAAAGGAGAGAGAGTTGGTTCCCAATGCAAACGTCATTGTCTGTGTTTTACGAGACGTATTTAACGCTACCAAATTCCTACTCTACGTTACCCATTCTCACTTTCTTACCCTTTTTTTATTTATTTTATTAAAAATATACAAATATTCTCAGTTTTCTTTCACATTATTTTCACATCAATAAGACAAGAAAAAGAAAAAAGAAAAGTAGAAAGACTGTTTTGTTTGAAGTTTCAACCATGGCAGACACGATTATTACGTCACATCCATCACTAAGATCGTTTTTGAAATACCAAATAAGATGCTACCTTTTTCTTTTTTTTTATCAAAACTATTTAACTCATCACCATATAATTTTTTAATATACAAATTCATTTTTTCTCTTTTTCCTTTTCCATAAATCATATTAATATAAATAAAAGAAAATTAATAAAGTAAATTACATTTTTCGTCCCTATGATTTATTAAAAACTATAATTTTCATCCCTATGATTAAAAAATGAAATTTTTGAAAAAAAAGAGATTTTATTATTGATTTTTAGTTAATAAAAATATTAATATTACAGGAGTGAGTGATTTAATAATGGAATAAGGGGGTTTGATATAGTGAAATGAAAGAAAAGGGAAAGGAGTGGAAATGCAATAATAATAACAAGGAGGTGGGAAGTGGGAAGTGGGAGGCAGTGAAGTGAGGTGAAGTGATTTGGTGGGAGTGACAGCACATTGGAAGACCGCTGACATGGCGATGCGTCGGACAATGACCCCACCCCTTACATTTTTACTCATCTTCAATTCTTTTGTGTAACCAGTTATTATGGGTATTGTATAAATAAATTAAAAAAATTAGTTTTAATATGTTTGCAAAAAAAAAAACTTTTGGTTTTTCACATAGAAATTAATTCTAAAAACTTACTTAACAAGTTATTTTTTATATTAATATATTATTATCAAATTATCTTATACAACTGATCGAATAAATTTTTAATTTTATTAAACTTATTAGGTTATCGACAAACATATCCTGAAATTTGGTTTTTGAGGTTAACACTTTTGAATCCTAAAATCAAAATATGAATATAAATATAGATTAGAATATATGGTTTACGTTTTTTGCACGCCTTAAAATTTATTTAACAAAATTAAAAAGATTTATTTACTCAATTAATATTTTTTTCTAAATATTTTCTTGCAAATTAATCATGATTTAACGTTTCATCGTTTTTGTTCGTGAAACCATTATCAACAACAAAAGTATTTCGATTAAGATTTTTTCCTCTATGATTTCTCAACAATTTTGAGTTTGGGGTCTGAGGTGTGGAAATTGAAAATTTTCATCTAGTTTGTATTTTAATAAACTACAGGGATGAAAATCATAATTTTTTTTTTTATGATTCACAAAATATACTTAAATTTATCTATATCTATAGTTCTATACTATATTATAGAACATTTGTCAAAAACTCTTAAAATCCATTTTTAAAGCATCACGTAATATTTAATGATGCATAATTCCATATTACTTCAAGTAACGGTGCACGAGTAAAACACTTTAACTATATGTTTGAATTCATATAACTAAATGATAAACATAATCAAATACCAGATAAATATTTTATTTTAAATATAAATAATTTAAAATATAAGTAAGATAATTATTGAGTTATAACATAATACTTTATTGTTATTTTTATAAAAAAAAATATAATCTATCATATATTATAAAATATTTGACAAAAACTCTTAAAACCCATTTTTTATGTCAGAAGTACTGTTTATTGATTCATATTACTTAAAATTCAATACTACAAATAAATTGTGCGTAAGTATAACTTATTAAAGTTCTATGTTTGAATTCGTGTAACTAACTACAAATAAACATTTTATTTTAAATATAAAAATGTAAAATATAATTAGAATAATCATTGAGTTATATCAGAATATCTAATTATTATTCTTATAAAAAATATATTATTAAACCAAAAATAAGAAAATGAATTAACGAAATATACAAAAAAAAAACATTTTAAATAGTTAGTTTGGTACTAATATCATTTTTTTTAAATTTCATATGATAACTCATATTTATATTTTATTCAAAAATAAAAACATTATCGTTTTCTAGAAACCACATAAAACCGTATTATAATATCGACTGAAAGAAAAATAAATAAAACAAAACATCAAAATTGAGATGTAACTGGTTGTATTATGCGAGTACCCTCTTAATATTATTAAACTTGAATTAAATTATAATAAAAAATTAAACTCAAAATCATATTTATAAAAAAAATATATATTATTATACTTAAAATAAATTTAATTCGTTATTAAACCTAAATTAAATTATAGTAAAAAATTAAACTAAAAAAGTTGTAAAATATGAGACTTTTAAAAAATTTAATTTAATATTGATATTAATATTTTTTTTTTCAAATTTATATTTTATTTAAATATAAAAATATTATCATTTTTCGAAAGACATATATCATATTATAAAATCGACATAAACCAATAATAAAATCAAAAATTAAATTCAACAAATTTTTTTTTTTGATTTCGTACAACCATGCATTCTGGTCGAATTAAATCAAAACAAACTGCAAAAGGTATGTATTTAAGGTGTGGAGGGTAGGATTAAGGGTAGGCATGTAAATACATTGAACTCTGCAGTGATTACTTGTACATATCGTTAAAATAATCATCCAAATCTAAACAATTTCGATTTGAACCCCTTATTTTTTGTCTGCTTGTGTAACTTATGTAATGAATGGATAATAGTTGTTTGACAATTGCTAAATGATTTGATATAGAATAATTAAGCGGTTAAAATGATTAAGAGATTCTAATTATTTACAATGGAATTAAGACGCTGAATGGTTAAGAGAGACACATGCTATAAAATCATTCAGATGGTTTTTGAATTATTAAGAGTCTGATTTTTTTTGCCAAACAAGATTAATCTCTTAACAATTTAAAAATTGTCTCTCAATGGAAATATTAAGGTGGTAAACAAACAAACCCTAAAATAATTTTGAAAATGGAGAAAACGGAGAAAGTGAGAAAGAGAATGATTTTTTCTCCAAATATGAAGATGACCTTAAAAATAATTACCAAATGAGACCATCAATAAGAAATTTTAAAAATAAATATTTAAAGAGAAAAATAAAAACTTAATATCTTATTTAATTAGATCTTACTTATTAATTAAAAAATGATTATTCAGTTTTCATTCAACTATTCAATCAATAAATATATATGATTATTAAATATTTTATGATATTATTTTTAGTTGAGATTTTTATGTCGTGTTTCTTTACAAAATTAAAAAATACATATGAATAATTGGTTTAAATGACAGAATAATTAGTTGAAAACTATATCAAATTAGTGGATAACAAATAGTAATATCAAATAAATTAAACCAATTTAATCCAACCATTCATTAGATTGAATCAGTTGTCTAATATTAATTTGATATGATTGGGTGACAAAATTCCAACATCCAATATATGAATTCGATTGGATCCACTTAAATTAATTGAATTTTAACATAAACAACCCTATTCAGAAGGGTGTAGAAGATAAACAAACATAAAATTAAATTTTGGATTATAGAAAACAAATCCACAAAAATAATTCGAATTTGGACATATGATCAAGCACAAGAATTAAATTTTTCCTTTTTATAAACAAATACAACTATATCGACTTGTAACTTGTTGATCACTCCAAATTATGTCTTCGTTCGGTCAATATTGCGTAACCATAGATTCATCCACATATCGATAAACAAACCTGCAATTGTCGACCAAACTCAAACATTTGAATGCACTTTAAGGAACGCATCAATTGTTTGGACACCAAAACCAACAAATCTTTGTTCATGTTTATGTCTGATTCGTGTTTCTTGAAAAGAGGCAAGGAATTTTATATGGGTTGACGTAATTTTTGTTACATGTTACTAATTAACTAAATATTTACTTAAAAAATTAATTATATTGAGATTTAATTTTGAACACAAAATTTATGAGACAAACAATGGAGTGAGAGTTTGAAATTATAATACATAAATTAAAAAAGAAGCAAGAAGGTATAGTCTATAATCTATTCCCATTGACAAGGGGAATCTCTAATCTTGTTCTTGTGGGTTGTTTAATGCCTTAATCTTTATTTATATTTCTTTATCAAAAGCTACATTCATCTTTATTTATATTATCTTTATTGGGAAATTAAATATAATTATAATACTTACGTTAATATATCTTAATATAAGTTTACATACTTCAATATGTTCATAAAAATCGATCAAATGGTTCCCATATGCGGATGATCAAAGAACCACATTGCTCTTCATTAACAAAAATCGGCACGGTCATCTCCTTGTTTTTATAAGAATCAATGTTAACATTGATTCTTATAAAAACAAGGAGTTCTCATTGGATACAACAATATATTAATGTAGTTATTAAAATACGAAGAGAATACTTTATTATATAAAAAAAAACGTTAACATTCGGTTTGGTCGATATGAAAACATGTGGTGAAGGCATAATCGATAGAAAATATGGTTAACCACGTCTTTAGTGTAATCATTGAATTTAAAAAGCAGAAATATTCCCGCAAATTGTGTTTATTGAAGCCTGATATGCGGCGTTTATAGCCTTTGGAATTACTAAAACAATGAAGTAGTAATTAGTTTTTTTAGTGAAGGATTTTGGAATATAGTGGAAGTGTAGCCACCTTTTTAGGATAACCCAACAACTTCTCTAACCCTATTTCTCCTATAATTTCATTAACCGACTCTTATATGAATTTTTTATTTTAAAGACAATGTCTTATATGATTTTTTTTTCTTTTTCTTTCATAACTATTATTATTTAATGTATTAATTAATATATATATATATGTTTTTACAATGTGTTTGTTTGAGCCACTTTACATGTAATTTTTGTTTTATAAACAAGAGAAAAATGTTTATATTGTAAAACAAATACACGTATAACAAGCATATTTGAAATAAATATATGATAATTAATGTTAGCCATGTACATGTGCTTGTGTTATATATATATATATATATATATAGAGAGAGAGAGAGAGAGAGAGAAAGACATGAACGATCAAATAAAAACCATTTTCATTTGTATAAACCGTGTAAACCAATCTCACTCATCCATTTTCTTGATCAATGGTTAAGATTAACCAAGGTTATTTAAGGAATTTAAAAATAAAAATAAATTGAAAATACATTTTATAATACCGATAAGGGCAAAAGGGTAAAACCAAATATTCATTTATTCAAAGAAACCATATCATGTATATCATATTATTAATAAAACTAATCTAATTTTTGTAAAGTAATTTATTATTTTTACGTTAACATTTATTATTATTAATGAAACTAATTTATTTTTCATCCTGCTATTATTTCATGACGAACCGCCTACATTATGCACCCGTTTCATTTTTCATTTCATCTACTGAATGAATCACCTACACTATCACTGAAACGAGTTTCACCATGAAAACAGTTCACCACTCATTGTTCAATTACACCATGAACCAGTTTCACTTTCATGAAACTTGTTTCATGTAAATTAATTTTTTTTATTTCACTCATGATTTGATGCATTCTTTCATTTACTTCTTACAATCTTCAAGATTCTGGAGCATATTACAATCTTCAAGATCCCGAAGTAGATTCATCATGTACCCGTTTCATCATGCAATTATTTCATGACGAACCAAATAAATTATGCACCCGTTTCATGTTCCATTTTTTCTACTAAATGGATCAACTACACCATCATTAAAACATGGTTCACCATAAAATGATTTCATATTACTCATGAATCAATTACAACATGACCCAGTTTCACCTTCATGAAACCTGTTTCAAGTAAATTAATTTTTTTATTTCACTCATGATTTGATGCATTTTTTTTTTCCTTTAATCCATACAATTTTTAAGATTCTGGAGTAGATTACAATCTTCAAGATCCCGAATCAGATTCATCATGTATCCGTTTCATCATGCAATTATTTCATGACAAACCAAATAAATTATGCACCCGTTTAATGTTCCATTTTTTCTACTAAACGGATCAACTACACCATAACTGAAACGTGGTTCACCATGAAACGATTTCATATTACTCATGAATCAATTACAACATGAATCAGTTTCACCTTCATGAAACCTGTTTCATTAACATTATTTTTTTAATTTGAACCATAATTTATGATTTCATTCCATACTGCAATTCAATCTTCAAGACCTGTTTGCAGATTCAATCTCATAACAATATATCAAATTCAAAATTTTAATTTTATAATATAATTAAATATTTAAATGTTACCATTTATACAATTTCCTTTATTACATTTTTTTAATTAAGATTTATTAATAACTTTCACATTTAATAGAAAATATTGTAAATGACCGAAATACCCTTATTGATTAAATTTAATTAGAAAAAAATGTAATTTTTCTATTGGTCGAATTTGGTTTACACGGTTTCTTAGAAATGCACGGTTTTCATTTGAACGTGCCCATATATATATATATATATATAGAGAGAGAGAGAGAGAGAGAGATAGAGAGAGAGAGAGAGGGCGAGAGATGATCAATTTGCGAGAAGGTGAAAAGCTCCAAGATTATATGTCATAGAAAACACGTAATCACATGTGATATAAACTTGTTGCGACCAAACGACCTTTCCCATTATTGTTGGTCGTGTTGACCAAGTTGCTTGCGTCCATTTGAACATGTTGTATTACATGTGATTTTATTTCTCTAATTACACGTGATTTTGAAAATTCTCGTCTTCTCGTAAATTGACTGTTTTCTTGTTTGATATTGTCACACGCTCTCTCTCTCTCTCTCTCTCTATATATATATATATATATATACACACACACACACACATCTTCATTTTACAAGAATTTGAGAACACTCTTTTACTTTTAGACAGTTACATTTGATACTATTATTTCATTACATTTGATATATATATGATAATACTAATCAGAGATACATACGACTTTTGGTGCGATTTAGGTTGCAGGTCAACTCACCCTTACACCAATAAGTCCTCTGACATGTATTTATCACGTGTCATAACTGTGTTATTGATGTGATACCATAATCCATTAAGACCATCACTTGTAATATTAAATAATAAATGCAAATGACCTTTGGCTCGACCTAGGTCAGAAGACACGACGTTCGCACACCACCAGGTCCTTCACATGTTATCACATGTTATAGGGGTGTTCTCTTGTTCTCGTAATATGGAGATATTCTTGTTTGAATGTCCACCTATCCATGTGTATATATATAAATAATATATAATCTTCTCAAGTTCCCATGTGAAAATTGTCTGTTGAAGTGAAACATACAAACCCTAATTAACAAGATATTTGCAACTAGTCCTTTTTGTCAAGGAACGGACAACTATCGATATATAATCGATCATATAATCATGTACGAATCTATTTAGCGAACCCTCGTCCCTTGATTAGATCATCTTCACAGTCCTTGATCCATTAATAAGGTAGAACAATATTCTAAAGGTAAAAAAAAACATAACATTGTAATATTACAGGCACATAGATTGCAAAACTATATATGTTCGCACTTCTAAACAACCAACATCATTTTTATTATAATATCACGCATTTTTTTATAAGTGACCCTTATTTTATTACGAAAGCAATCTTTCAAATTTCCATTGTCCCCCAACCAACTTTGCCGAAAGATAAATATTTTTTAATTAATATAATTCCCATTTGTAACTTAATTAATTGGAAACAAGAAACCAAGAACTCATCATCACCAACGATTAGAGGTTTTCTCGATTACTTGGAAACATCTCCCATGAGACATGCATTTGTGTGTGAAATTATCTCTTTGACTGGTCAATATCCCCACTTACAATTTGATTCTCAATTACTTACATAACTTTTTTATTAAATAAAAATAAAAATAAAAATAAATGAATTTGGTTAATTTGAGAAAGAAGTGAAAACACTGTTTAATATATAAGTCTATAAAAAGTGGTCCATAAGATAAAATTAACAACAAGAAATAAGGGATACCATTGTAATGAAAAATCTGTTAACTCATTGAAATAACATCTGTTAATTCAGTAACTAATAAAATAATTGAATTTACCAAGTTATTTGATAAATAAACATTTATATCAGTTCTTGAATTAACATATTTTATTTAATAACCAAATATTCATAGACAAGTCTCCGTGTATTGTTTTCGACCTCTTATTATCTTAATAAGATAAGTTGTTCAAATTAATGTAAAACACCAACATAAGTTTCTTTCTGAAGTTTTGTAGAGGGGCATGTGCTGATTTATTAAGACAAGTATTGTAATTAGTATTTCATAAAAGAGTTGAAAGAAATAACAAAAAATTTAAAGTATCCACTTGTTTAAGTTTTATTGCAAGATATTTGACCAGGACTCATCCACAACATGCAATTTGCACATGGGGATCATGCATGCAATGCAACCACCTCTTTCTCTTAATTTATGCTTATGTAAATTAAATAATGATTAATTAATTAAAAAGTTAAAGGGTTTAGAGTATGTGAAATACATTGTATACGTACTTTTTTTAAAAGTGCCTCACCTACGATATGTTGTCATTAGAGTTTGTGCTCAAACATGTCGATATCGTAGATGAATGTAGGCGATGTAAGAATCTAATAAGCCCCTTCAACGAACGATAGACGAACATGAATTTCAAAATATTGATTCCAAAAATGGTAGACATTCTCTGAAGAATATATATGAAACTCCATCAAATTACTCTCCAAAAAGAGTCATTTAAAACATATGAGATATTTCAACATATATAAATAGAAAATGGTGTGTGGTTAGACAATAGAAAATTTATAGATGAATATGGTAGGGACCAACAATCTCACCCGGCAAGTGAAAGTGACGAATCTTATCATAGTTAACGTTTACAAGATAAATTGTTGTATACAATGTCCTTTTTGTGGAATAAGATCTTACCCAATAAGTAATGATGATGTTGAATTTTATCGGTAAAGTTTCCTCTTTTCTTGCTATAGATTTTTACTATTTTCAAGATTCAACTTCTTTTTTATCCTACTCGTTTTAACCCATCATCCAACCCGTTCGAATCGTTTTCTTTTATTGTGATTTAATAAGGATGAGACCTACGCAAGAAAAAGATGATTTACTCTCCATCTCCAATCTCGGATCCGAGTCCAATATACTAAATAAAGGCCCATTATTTAAGGTCTTAGCCCAGTCCAATTTACTAAATAAAAATAAATTTTAAATCAAATAGGTAATTTTTATGTTAATAAAAAATCAATAAGTAATGATTAACCATTACAAAGAAGATTTTTTTTAACAGAACCTATATTTCACACTGAATCTTGCCAATAATATTTCATTATTGTTAATGGATGAATATATATCTATATTATATTATAAAACATTTGATAAAAATTCTTAAAAACTATTTTTTATGCTTAAAGTACTGTTTATTAATGCATATTACTTGCAAGTAGATTGTGCATAAATACAACTTATTAAAGCTCCATATCTGAATTTGTATAACTAACTGCAGATAAACATAATCAAATACAAGATAAACATCTTATTTTAAATATAAAAAATCTAAAATATAATTAGAATAATCATTGAGTTCTAACAGAAATTATTATATTTATAAAGTGTTATATTAAACCACAAATAAATTATTTCTTTATAAAACTTAAATTAAATTATAATAAAAAAATTAATAAATTAAAGAAATTACATAAAAATGAGAATTTTTAAATAGTTGATTTGATATTAACATTGATATATATATTTTTTTGAAATTTATATTTTATTCAAAAATAAAATTATTATTGTTTTTTTAAAAACACATAAAACCGTATTATAACATCGACAGAGACAAATAATAAAATAGATCATTAAAATCGAGATGTGTCTCGCTGCATTGCACGAGTACTCTTCTAGTATATATATATATATACAAACACATATATTTGAATGTGATTTTTCAGAAAAATAACATTATATTGTTTCAAATAACATAAAAAATAGTAAATTTTGTTGATTTAATTGAGATTCATTTGAGATAAATGAACTCCTTAGGCTTAGCGGTGTTGTTAAGACATGCGATATTAAATCTTAGATTGTGATACTACAAGAGTGAAGTCTTTAGCGGTGGTCAAACTGAATTTCTATTCTTACTGAATGAATGCAGTACCATTGCTGATCTTATCATTTAGTAATTAATTATTTAATAATTGTTTTAATCTTTAAAATAACTACGTATCCGTCCCTACTTAACCAACTATTAGTATTACCTACCTATAAAAGTAAATTTATGTCTCATTTTATGTACAAACACTTAAAAGTTAGAATTAATTGAGTTTTTTTCTTTAGAATGAGAGTGCGCTTTTATATTTCCCAATACAATTTCTAGAAAAGCCATGGCCTCAAGGGTCAAGATATTTGGAAATTGCTCTCCAATACACGATTCAAACTTTTATTTAAGAGGTTGTTTACCAAACGCTTACCTGGGTAAGTGCTTACCAAGTCATATTATCTTATCATATTTGAATATATATATATATATATATTCATTTGTACAACCAATACAACCCAATTAATTGAGATATTTATGGAAATGATGGAAGTTTATTTAAATATATATATATATATATATATATATTTATTTGTACAACCAATACAACCCAATTAATTGAGATATTTATGGAAATGATGGAAGTTCATTTATTATGATTTGAATATTTATGGAAGATGAATATGGTTCATTAATTATGATCAATACTTTATATTAGGAAACAATCAAAACTTCTATGAAATCACATATTAATCAAATGAAATGAACGGTTGAGATTGAGTTGTATTGGTTGCACAATGTCAAAGATTGTATAATAACCAACCTCTCTCTCTCTCTCTCTCTCTCTCTATATATATATATATATATATATATATATATATATATTGCAAGAACCAAAAATCTTACCCGGTAAAAGTGAGACAATGACCAAGAGTTTTACCCGGTACGTGAGGACGATGATTCTTACCACGGTTAACGTTTACCACGTAAATTATTGCATACAATACCGTTTTTGTTGACTAAAATCTTAATCGATAAGTAAGTTATAGTGTTAAATTTTACCAATAAGTTATTACCAGGAAAGTGTTTGGTAAACGACCCCTAACAAACCCAAATTTCTTAGTGTCTCTAAACGGAAATTCCTATTTTTTGGGTGTGTGAATATAATGATTTGCTACAAAAATATCCATCTATGACTCTTTTTCTCATTTATGTGTTTTCAAAAATAATTTTGGCAAATTTTATTTATTTAGATAAAATAACATATTATAGTTTGTTACTTATGTAACATAAAAATCAGCTCGTAACATAATAGACAATCTAGCAAACACAACATGTTCAAATACTTGAGTTCTCCAGGTTCGAAACAAGTATTTTGACTTGTGATATCTAAAATAAAAATAAACAGAACTTCGGAACCATGATATTTTATTAGAAACTAACTATTTGTTTGTCAAATAATTCCATTAAAATTGAGTAAGTTTGCGAAAACTGTGAAACTATAAATGCAAAAAATATATATATTTGATGACCTGTACTTTTATTTGTTTTAAATTGAGAACTCTCTAATTCATAGTGATTAACATATATTATCTACGGTTAAAATTTAATGTAGTGATTAACATATATATTTGTTTTACAATGTGTTTGTTTCACATGTACTTGATACATAATGTAAAACTTTTTTTGTGTTTGTGAAATAAAACATTCACGTAAAAAAGTTTCACATTGTGAACCGAATACACATGAAACAGACAAATTATGAAACTAAATATGCTAACCAATTCATTAAATAGTATACTTAAATAGAAAAAAAAAGTGAAACAAATCCTTAAAGTTCTCACTAATCTCATAAATTTTAGAGTTTTCAAATAATTAAACCCATGAAACACCTAATTCAATGTTTTAAATGATCAAACAGTTATAAAAAGTATTTATAAAGAAATTACTCTTAACAAAATCATATTTACAAGAAAACTTGCTACCTAATATTAGATTTTTACCCTATACTAAATGTGAATTATCTTCCCACGAGTTGCAAACTTCTCGAACAACGTACTAACTACTAAAACATACAATATCTAGATCTGGTTCCAAAGATTTACTTATCAGATCTCAAGAATTGGCATGTATATGAATGGATGATTGAGTTGAAATCATATAATTGGTATATACCAAAAACCCTAACAACTTGGACAAAAGGGATGATGGCATTTTTTAGAACAACTAACGAACGCCGATCTCAATCCTTCGTGTACATATACCGTGTTCCGATAGAGTACTATATCCTAACGAAGGTAAGTCTTAATTAAGCGATCAAAAGCTGAATTAACAAACCCTACCTAATCCGCTCGATAATCACCTCACCTCATATCTAATTAATTATTTATGTTGATGTGTGGTTATGATGATTTCAAGAACACCCATGCGCTGGTCCTTACTGCAAGGAAAACCCTAAACATTGTTGGACACACTTATCTAAATAACAACATTAATTAATTAACTCCCAAATCAATATTAATAAAAACCAAGTTTCTGTCAAAAGCAACAAAACTAATAAAGCAAACTTAAAAAGATTCCATTAAACATAGTCATTTAGCAGACGATAAGTAATGGGTTATAGAATTCTCTTCTTCTTTTGATTAAATTATACAGCTTACAGCTTTGCTTACCAGTATTGGACGATAATTGAACACTCAAAGAAACGATATTCGAATGGAAAATTAGCCATTAATTGCCACTGCAGCATCATCAAGATTCTCAAACACTCAACAGATGGAGAGTCCTTAGATTAGTAGGAAGCAAGATCGATATAAACATTGAAGATTTTGCATAGATGAATATCGATCGAATACCCTAGCTAATGATGGAACCTTTTGTGAATCTTGATGATGCTTCAATGGCAAGAAGTGACTGTGTGGGTGCGCTTGAGATCGATCTTTTGAGTTCGCTTAATTCATGAACAAATCGATAGAGGGTAGCTAGAGAGAGAAAGGGAATTAACCCTAGCTAGCTAGTAAGAAGAGTCCATGGAAGACAAAGTAATCAGGAGAAGGGATAGAAAGTGAAGGACTTTTGATCATCATCCCTTCTCATTAGAGAGAGAGAGATGATGATGATGGAAACGAACCAAACAAATTAAAAGAACTGAGAGATTGGAGAAGAAGAAAGAAGGCATGTTGATGAATTAGGGAGCTTAAAGTGAAAGAGATGAGAGGGTTATTTTAGGAAGAAAGAGATGATGTAGGAAAAAGGGTGAAGGTTTATGTTGAATAGGTGATGAGAAGGGTATGGTATATATAGAGATGCCTAAGAATGCATCACTACAAATCTCACTCTCTCCGTGTATAATGAAATGAATTACTACCAATAGTGTCTTCAATTCGCCAAGACGCCCGTCTTTATTTTTTATTCCAAAAAAATAAGAAAAGTAAACAAAATTCGGCCAAATAAATTACACTAAAAATAACCATCATAATTTTCTCCTTCCATATTAATATAGTTTTTTCATTTATTTTTTTGTGGTTTTTCGATTTTTCGTTTATTTAGCGTTTTCTCCTGAACCTGACTCAATAAAAGAAGGTTCAAGAGAAAACCTAAATAAATGAACAACTATAAAACACCGGTATGATGGATGTGATTAAACGGGTTGTTACGACAATTTTCTTTTATAAAAAAAAAACCTCAACCCCTATTTTTTATCCGAAAAAATACAAAAAATAAACAAAATTCAAGAGAAATTAATTACACCAAAATAATAATCATTTTTTTGACGTTAAAATGACATTCATATTGATATAGTTTTTCATTCGTTTTTTTGTGGTTTTTCAGTACTCCTGAACCTGACTTGTGATAACCGTGAGATTCAAGTTTTACCATAAATATAAGGATAAATTACAAAATTAATAATTTTGATTAAATTTTTTAATGAAAGAGCAGTTTAGATATTTTAGAAATCTTATCTCCCCCTTCCCACTTGAACATTCCATTGTGATACCCGCTTTATATCCTTTAATTATCTTAAATGAGTGATTTCCATCGGATCTCAAGATTATATATATCTATATCTATATATATATATATATATATATCTATATATATACTATATTATAAAACATTTGACAAAAACTCTTAAAAACCACTTTTTATGCGTAAAATACTGTTTATTAATACATATTACTTAAAACTCAAAATTGCAAGTAGATTGTGCATAAGTACAACTTATTAAAGCTCCATATCTCAATTCGTATAAATAACTGCGGATAAACATAATCAAATACAAGATAAACATCTCATTTGAAATATAAAAAATCTAAAATATAATTAGGATAACCATTGATATCTAACAGGATATTTAATTATTATCTTTATAAAATGTTATATTATTAAACCAAAAATAAATTATTTCATTATTAAATTTAAATTAAATTATAATAAAAAAAATTACGTAAAAAATGAAGACTTTTAAATAGTAGATTACATTGATATGTTTTTTTTCAAATTTTTATGATATCTTCAAATTTATATTTTATTCAGAAATAAAATCATTATTGCTTTCTTAAAAACACATAAAATCGTATTATAACATCGATAGAGACAAATAATAAAATAGAACATTAAAATCGAAATGTGTCTCGCTGCATTGCGCGAATACTCTTCTAGTGTGTGTGTGTGTATATATATACACATACACACACACACAAAGAAGCAATTAAATGCAAGTTACCCAATTTGTACAAACCGTGCAAATCACCTTCATCCGTCGATTTCATTTTCTAATCTTATGGATTTTTTTCATGAAATTGTTTGATCATGTGAAATTGTTTTATATAATACTTTTTTTGATAAAGTTGTTTCATATATGGTTATGAAATTGTTTCATATAATATTTAATGAAACTGTTTCATGTATTTCTCTAATATTAAAAATAATGAAGATGATAATATACATGATTAACACCCTACACAATACAAATGATTAATCAATCTCTCATAATTACAAAAAAATGAACAAAATGAAAAATTATGTTTGGTTGAATGAAACTTGTACGGTTTGTACAAATAACGTGGTTTGCAAAGTAAACCTCATATATATATATATATATATATATATATATGTATGTGTGTGTGTGTATAGGGAAGAGTTCAAACGAGGACCTTTGTGAATTGCGAAAATGGCCTATTAACCTTATATTGTGATAACAATAAAAATTAAAAGATTTTTTAAATTCAAAAATTTTTGAGAGGCAAAAAGGTAATATTGGAATTCAAACTGATAAAATTTTAAAAACACGATCACAGTAAACCCGATAATATGGGATAACAAAATGAGCTATTATGGTTATCGCTTATTTCAACACAATTTGTTGCGAGTTAAGTGTGAAATATGTGTGATTATTACACAATTATCAAGGATTCCGCTCGGCTAGGATTAACTTAGGAAATCGGCTACACGATTTGGTGTGATATGAGTGTAATAATTATGTGATAATCAACCTCATCAAGGATTACAGTAACATATGATTTCAAATTGGGATGTTTATCACATGTGATAAACATCAAAATTCTCAATTACAAAACTTCTATAACATTAAACTAAAATCAACATGTACCAATAACTATAAATCGACTAAAAATGTTAACATTCACAATTTTATGGACCTTTTATCACATGTGATAAAAAAACTCATATCATTATAGTCCTGACGATAACACAACCGATTTAGAAAAAAGTTATGAAATATTAATGTTATCACACTATTATCGAACCTTCATCATCATCATCAACATAATTATCTTACTATCTTCAGATAATTTTAAATTGGAATGTTTATCACATGTGATAAACATTAAAATTCTCAATCACTAACCTAACAACATTCAAATCCTTCATTCTAGGTCGAAAAAAATTTGAATACTACGAACTGATGGGATGATAAGGCTTTATTTGTATTTATTATCATTTAAATAATTGATTAAAAAAGTTTGAGGTTAGTAAGTTATTCTTGCATTACCTCCACCTATATATATATATAGACTTAGGATCATGTGAGACCAACCTGTTTTCGTGAGACCCGTGAGACCAGCATTTTACACTTGAAACTTCACAGCAAAATGCTGTGAAGGTGACGTTTTAAAACCTTCACAGCGTTTTTGCTGTGAATGTTCGACTTTTTTCAAACCTTCACAGTGTTTTTGCTGTGAAGTTTATGTGTAAAAATGTGGTCTCACGGGTCTCACGAAAACAGGCTGGTCTCACGTGAACCCAACCCTATATATATATATATATAGGAGCGATCAAATGAAAACAACCCTTATTTGTAAAAATCGTACAAACCACCATCATACGTCGATTTCATTGTTTAATTTTATGAAATTTTTTCATGAAATTGTTTAATCTTGTGAAATTGTTTCATATAATACTTTTTTTGATGAATATGTTTCATATATGGTTATGAAATTGTTTCATATAACATTTAATGAAATTTTAATGAAATTGTTTCATGTATTTCTCTAAAATTAAAATAATTAAGATGATAATATCCATGATTAACACCCTCTACAATAAAAATGGTTAATCAACCTCTCATAATTACAAAAAAATGAATAAAATAAAAAATTATGAGTGGTTGAATGAAGTTTTTATGGTTTTTACAAATTGAGTGGTTTTCATTTGAACATGCCCCTATATATATATATATATATAGGGTATATTTCTTTTACAATCTTGTGTATTTGTACAACCCTTGCAACCCAATTAATTGAGATATTTATAGAAATGATGAGAGTTCATTTATTATGATTTGAATATTTATGGAATATAAATAGAGTTCATTAATTATGATTAATACTTTATATTAGTAAACAATCAAAACTTCTATGAAATCACATATTCATCAAATGAAATGAACGGTTGAGATTGGGTTGTATTGGTTGCACAAATGTCAAGGGTTGTATAATAACCAACCCCTCTCTCTCTCTCTCTCTCTATATATATATATATATATATGTATGAATATGTGTGCTACCTTCCATTTGCAAACCATTTGATTATCACAAATTATACAAACCATAGATTTATATTAGGAAACAATGGAGATATTTCTGAACAATTATCATGTTTTATTAATTATGATTGAGATATATATGGACGATGATAAAGTTCATTCATTATTATCATAACTTTACATTAGAAAAACAAAATAGAATCATACATTTATCAGATGAAATCATAAGTTATAATTGTAGAAAACTTGATAAATATGGACATCGAGAAAGCTTACAAAAATGAACGACTTGTGCATTTATATACATATCTTGAATTAAGGATGTATTCGATCGGTTTCTATTTGTAGCATTGTACGAATTGTGACAAGGTATTCATCACATAAGTCATTTCCTTTTCTAATCATGCATTAAGAAATGCATCATAATTCCATATAAAATGTACCACAAATTAATTTTATAAAAATGTGATTATTTGTGAGAGAGAAAAATACATGATTATATACAAGACAAAAAAAATTGAAAATATATATGAGCATAATAAAATACATGATTTAAACTAAATAGAAAATATGTATAACCACTTTTTAACTTAAGGTAGATAGACTTGGGATCATGTGAGACCGAGGGTTTTTCGTGAGACCCGTAAGACCAATTTTCAACCCTTAGATTAGATCTACAATCTGAACATTCATAATCACAAAATTGCCACGAGACTTCTCAATAATCACAAAATTGTCACCGTACAACTTTAAACCATTAGATAATTAGCTTATAAAGTTGATCAATGAACATAAATTGATCTTACGGGTCTCACGAAAACCCTTGGTCTCACGTGAACCCAACCCAAGGTAAATATTTTTAGACAAAATTTTCAAAAATTAATCGCGTGTTTTAGTTTGACAACATGACTAGCTTTGTATTGAAAAGTAGTCTGTCAAGTTTTTAAACGTTGTATATGAAGAATAACATATGATAAACATAAAAAAAGCACAAACACTGTGACAAGAATGATAATGGTGAAAGTTCAAACGAGAACGATATCATTTTATGAGAATGTGAAGGCGTGTGAAGCAGACAACCATCACATGTGAATCGTTGAGATGTTATCGTCAGACTTATCCAGAATCTTCGTCCTTGTCATCGACGATACGAGATTCACCTAAAATGTTACAAACATCCCCCTCGAGGACTCATCATATCCAATGAGGTTTGCCTCATCATCCCGATCGTACAATTATTAGCTATGATACCATTTATAACACCCCGAAGCCCGAAGCATAAGAATGACCCAATAACCTCAGATTAAATTTAAAACCATTGTAAGAGTTATTAGTAGTCCAGTATTAAAGCCTTATAAAAAGCTCATAAGTCTTATTTTCTATCGTGACCAGTTGTTACAAAGCACACGTTCATTTTATTAGATAAGACATAATTAATATACACGTATGTATATACAAGGAGGGATTATGTAATATAATTAAGTGCAACAGGATTAATTAATTAATTAAGTAATTAATTAATAGATGGAGGCTGGAGGCTGGAGGTGGTAGGGCTTGATGGATGTATTGGTAGAGACTGCGTGCGTGCAACACGGAGTAGTGGACACCGTCCAACACGGAGTAGTGGGAGGGATTTGCATACACACCTCGTACCAAACTCCTTTTTCATTTTATTATTTTCATGCATATATATACTTCATGTCTTTTCTCAATTTGTCACACAACTCTTTAATTCATTCACATGTGATAAGCTTCTTCTTATATGATATTATAATCCATCAAGACCATCAATGGGATGCTAAATCATAGACGCAGATAGCTTTTGGCACGGCCTAAGTCGTAGAACACGTCGTTCGCACATCACATGGTCCCCTCACGCGTATTATCACATGTGATAAGGGTGTTCTCGCGTTCTCGTAAAATGGAGGTGTTCTCGTTTGAACCTCCACCTATGTATATATATAATCCTCATATATATTTCGAATAAGTTTTAAGCATTTCAAACTAATTAATGGATGCTAACTTAACATCTAATATATAATCAATTTTAAGATCTTACTTCATATTCAACTTAAGCATTACAAGTTTGATTCTTCACCAACAAGCAACGGATACACACTCACCCACGCAGTACGTGTGTGTGTGTGTGTGTGTATGTATTTATAGGTGTATTGTGTCTATGTAACATTCTGTATCAATCGTATCAGATATTGTGCATTTTGTCAATACATGATACGCCCCCGTTGGCACACCAGTCCAGTTTCTGGATTTGATACCATCTGTAGAATCTCACATCGGTTGGGGAGGGGAATTAAGGTTGTCTTATAAGGGACTTAATACCTCTTCTTCTAGACAAGTTTTAAAATCGTTAGTTCAGGTATGGTTTGCCTGGGATCTTTCATATGGTATCGAAGTGGGGAACAAGACTGGTGTGCCAGCAAGGACGTTAGGCTCTTAAGGGCGGGTGGACCGTGATATCACACATCGGTTCGGATGGAGAATTAAAGTTGTCTTGTAAAGGACTGAATACCTCATCTACTAGACGCAATTTAAAACCGTGAGTCCGTACATGGATAAATATCTAGCACGGTTAGCCTGACGTTACAAGTCTCCCAAACTTTTGGAACCCTTACCTCAAATTTTCTTCATAATCTCATGCTTTAAGAACTAGGCTTTCTTAAATGATTTGAATAAACTTGTATTCAATATATATATATATATATATATATATATATATATATATATATATATATATATAAGTGACATGTTTGTGGACGAGTTTTAAAACTTGATGCAAATTATTTCAAGATTGTTGATCTGAGCTAGATAACGTATTTCCTCTTGAAAAGTGATGGGTTATCATGAAATAAAAAGTCTTGGTTATTTTTAATTTGAGTTAAATGTATGAAATAACAATCTACTCTTATAAATTTTCTTATTATAGCATCTACTTTTGTTTTTCTTTATTACAGCAATGTACTTTCAAATTATTTTTTATTAAGGCATTGCACTTAAAAAAAATCTACCCATTATAGCAATGGTTAACCTGTTACCTTTTAAACTGGTTAACTCCTTGACTTTTTTTGCTTGTGTGACTTTAATGAGGTGATGTGGATGAAACATTATTTTGATGACTTAATTAAAATAAAAATGAAAACCTATTTCAAATTATTATCAGTGATTTTCGTTTTTCATTGCTATGATTTAAAAAAAAACATTTAATTTTTTTGACTTTTTCTTATTAAGTTGCATGCAAATTAAATATTTTAGAGTAAAATATTTCTTAAATAAACATGCTACATTATTTTCGAGATATATTTTGTTTGTAAAAAAGATAACAATTCTTATTTTATGTTGTGCAAAAAAATATATATCTTTTAAAGTTCTCTTTAAAATGTTAACGAAATAAATAGTGTGTTATAATTTTTTTAATATTGTTATATTAATAGATAATTTAAAAAAATCTAATTAATTTAATATATATACGTCAAGTAAAAGTTTTTGAACAAATATAATATATTCTTTAAATTATGATATTTTTTTGGTAAAAAAGAAACAATTTTTATTTTCTTTTTTCAAAAAACACATATTTTTAAAAAATATTAGCGAGATAAGTTGTCTTCTACTAGTTTTTATTAATATTGCTATATTAATGAATAACTTAATTTTTTTAATTCATTTAATATATTTATTAAATAACATGGAAAATAAGAACTAGTAGATGTCAGAATAAAATAATTTTGAAAGTACAATGTTGTAATAAGAAATTTACGTCATTATAATACATGTAAACAGTCTACGTGGACAATGAGGTGGCATGGAAACCTGATATAATGAGTAAATTTAAATCAAAAAGGTTATCCAATTCTATAATGGGTAATTTTTCAAAGTACAATATTATAATAAAAAATAATTTGAAAGTACATTGTTGTAATAAAAAAAACTGAAAATATAATACTATAATAAAGAAATTTATAAAGTTAAATTTGCTATTTTGTGCATTTTATATTTTTAATTTATCGCATAGAAATTATACCATCATATAAGAGGATGCTTTAATAGTTAGACAATTTTTATATGTATCACACAATAAAGATTGATATGTTTTTTTGGTACCCTTAAACAAAGTCCTGAAAAGATGAAAAAGAGAAAAAGGATAGAAAAAAAAAAGGTGAGATTGAATAGGAATCTTTGTGGGCTGAAAGTGACTGGGCCAATTGAATGGACTGGGCCCATTTATACAGCCTGTAGTCTGTAGACATGACCAATGACAACCGAGGCCGACACGACATTTTCACACTTTCAGGACAACGCTAAAATATTAACCATTAAAAATAAAATATTTAAAATGATCGATTTTATTAACACTAGAAGGTACTCGTGCAATGCAATGAGTTAATGTTTTGTTTTATTTTTTGTCTTTGTTGATATAATACGGTTTATGTAGTTTTGAGAAAGATAATGTTTTTACTTTTGAATAAAAATAAATTTGAAGACATCATGATTTTTTTTAAAATATATAGATATTAATATCAAATTAACTATTTAAAAGTTCTTGTTTTTTTATATAATTTATTAAATTCATTTTTTTTATTATAATTTAATTTAGGTCAAATAGTAAAGTAATTTATTTTTGGCTTAACAATAATTTTTTTATAAAGATAATGATTTTGTTAGAAGTCGATAATTATCCTTAGTTATATTTTAGATTTTTTATATTTTAAAATGAGATGTTTATCCTCAATTATGTTTATCTATAGTTAGTTACGCGAATTCAAACATGTAGCTTTAATAAGTGTACTTAGCATAATTTACTTGTAATTTTAAATTTTAAGTAATATGCATCAATACGCAGTAATTCATTCATAAAAAATGATTTTTAAGAGTTTTTATCAAAATTCCTTATAATATAGTATAGATTAAATCACCTTCAATCATACAAAAAAAAAACACAAAAATTATATATTTAACATAAACTTAATAGTAATTGATATATTAAATTATTAATGAATATATACATATATGATTATAAAAACTAATATTATATTAATATTTCATTTATAGAACTAAATATAGAGGTCAAGTTTGGAGAACTTTATTTTTATAATGTTTTGACGGTGTGTTGGAAATTTCTTAATATTATTCCAAAAATAAAAATATTTCTATTTGAAATCATTATTTTTTATTCTTTATTTTGGGTCATAACTTTTTGTCAAATATTTTGTTATTAGTTAAAGAGCTTATTAAACTATATTGTAATTCATGAATTATAGATTCATTTGAAATTTTGAAATGAAAACTTAAGATAGAAGAAACGTTTAATATATAATTCCCACTATATATTTTGATGTGTATAAATTAAAATTAAAAGGAGTTAAACTTTGTGATAAATATAATACTTATGGGATATTTACTAAACGCTTACCCGGTAAGTACTTACAGGGTAATTTTCTTCACCGGATGAACATGGCAAGGGTCAAAAATCTTACCCGGTAAGAGTGATGATAAGGATGGAGAGTCTTACCCGGTAAATGAGGGTGACGACTCTTACCCGAGTAAGCGCTTATCAAGTAAATTGTTGCATAAGATACGTTTTAATGTACTACAATCTTACCTAATAAAATAAACTATGGTGTTAATTCCTAACGTTAAGCACTTACCGGGTAAGCATTTAGGTAAACGGCTCCTTATACTTTTAATACCAAGTATACAGTACATTATCAATTAATGTGAAACAAAAGTTATCGAAATGGTCCATCGTTTGATATGTAATGAGAAGATTCTTATTTATTTGTAAAAACATATTTATACAGTTTGTAAGATATATATATATATATATATATATATGTGTGTGTGTGTGTGTGTGCGCGCGCGCGTGCAAAGGATCATGTAAGAACTCAGAAGTGTAAAAAGAGATATGAATTTATCACTTTTAATTCCATGCCCACCATTAATTGTATTTTAGAAGAGAATTGATTTGGTGTATCACATTAGTGGTAATATTCAATCAAGGATGGTTCCGGTGCAATGAGAGTTAAGGTGAGAAGCGTAATAATATATTTTCACCCTTGGATACACCTCTATATCTTACCATCGTTCGCTATTCACCGAATGGCCTCACTGATGATGCGGGCATTATCTAGCATATTCAATCGAGGTTGTGGTGATGTTAGAACTTGCACCTATATTTATCTATTTAATGATCAGATGAGATGCACCATTTTGTAGTTGAGTTTGAGATTAAAGTTGATCAAGGGTCCAATTGTATTCTTATATTTCTCACCTTAACTATTCTTCTCACACGATCATTCGCTTACACACACACACATATATATATAGAGAGAGAGAGACCGAGAGCGAACTAGCTTCTTTTGTTAACTCACATTTTAGTGTTAACCTATTGGACCAATACGATTTATTGTTTGTGGTATGTTTCAATAAAGTATTATATATGAGATGGAGAACATAAGAGTAATATACACGTAAGTTACTTTTTGTATTATTAATGAGCGGTGACAATTTGATAGTTGCTTGATTGTAGGGATTATGATCAATTATTCAAATTACACAATATATTATTATTAAATAAAATTAATCTTGATGAAATTGTTATTCTGAGTGAATTAATAATAAATAAACATTTTTGAAAATATGAATACTAATATACACGGAGTGAAGGAATCACAAGTAAACATTTTTGAAACGTACTGTTAATATTGTTTCCAGTAATATTAACGGTATGGAGGAAAATATCATGAAATCATCGATGAACATATTTCCATAAGTATACAATGTTCATTTTTTGTTAGGATATGAAAAGGTGTAATAGTCAAGTGAACATTCGTGAACATATACGAACATTGTTTAAATATTAATGAAAATAATAACATTGTTCATAAGTGAACTCATGTTCATATAGGGGGAGATTTTCCTGTATATATTAATGTTCATAATGATGGAGATTTGTTTTTTAATGACAATGGATTAATGTTCATATGAACATTAATGTCATTAATTGACCGTAACAAATTTTATGATTTTTTTTTCCAAAATATCTTTATTCATGTATGTTCATCTTAAATGATAATGTATTATGTTATTAGTTATTACAAAATTGTCATCTTTTCATTCACAAGATAAATGGTTGTGATGAGTTTACAAAGTTAGTATCATAAATTGGGTTACCAAAAGAACTTACTTTGCAAACCATCCATTTCATACAAACCCTACAAAACAACTATATCAATCAATTTTCATGATTAAAACAAATTATTTTAGTAAAGTAAAACAATAAAGCAATAAAACAACAAATTATTATTATTATTTTCTCCAATAAAGGGCAAAACATGATCAAGTTTTAAACGTTTGAGATCACTGAAATCTCCTTTTCCGAAATTAAATCTCCTTTCCCGAAATTAAATCTCCTTTCCTAAAAATTATTATTAATCAACAATAATAAATAAAACAATTTTAAAACTGAATAATATGATTTTATTAGTTAAATTGGTTTCATGAATGAAACATTTGAAAACTCAATGAAATATTTTGAAAATTGAATAATATGATTTCATTAGTGAGATTGGTTTCATGAATGAAACATTTTGAAAACTAAATAACATGATTTCATTAGTGANATGATTTCATTAGTGAGATTGGTTTCATGAATGAAACATTTTGAAAACTAAATAACATGATTTCATTAGTGAAATTGGTTTCACGAATGAAACATTTTGAAAACTGAATAACATGATTTTATTAGTGAAATTGGTTTCATGGTTCATAATCAAAATGAAAATGGTTTTGTTAATGAAACTAAATATGGTTCGGTTAATAAAACATTTCGAAAACTGAATAATATGATTTCATTAATGAAATTAGTTTATTGATTCCTAGCCAAAATGAAATTAGTTTCATGAATAAAACATTTTAAAAACTGGATAACTTAGTTTATTTAATGAAATTTACAAGGAAATCAATTTATTCATTAGTTTTACAAATAAAACAAAACAATATACTCAAAATCTGGAAAATATCAAAACTATAATATTAATAACCTTGGAAAGATTTGTAAATTGAAAAAAAAAATACCGATTTCTTTTGTTATTATGAAAATAAAATAAACAAATTTTTAAGAAAAAGATGATTATAAATAAATTCTAAAATTGACGGATTATTTTTATTTAATAAAAGAATACAAAAATATTAATGTTAGTAAGTATCTATTAAAAATTCACCGTTTCAAGATTATTATAAAAATAAATTGATTGATCATTTCCTAAAAAACCTCTAATCTATATAATATTCTCGATTTAAACATAATTAAATTATTACTAAAATTATCTATTATAAACTCAAAAGACAATCATACTCTTATGAATTAAAAAAAAAAAATTTGAATTATGCTATTGGTTGATTCTAGTTTGTACAAAAGGGAGCAGTTTGTATTTGATTGTTCATCTCTCTCTCTCTCTCTCTATATATATATATATATATATTTATAAATAAAATGAATATTTTTTATTTATTTAGAAAAAGAAACATAATCATCTTTTGAAATGTAGAAAATCAGTTGGAATATGTGGATAAATATGTGTGTTTATTAGTAGTGTAAGGTAGGGTTGTAATAATTAAGTAACGGGAAACTTTCCTTTTCTAATCATAGATTGATGATGCAAAAACATAAAGTGTTTTGTATAACATCTCCAATAATTTAAAAAAAATAAAAAAATAACCTTTAATTTCAATACTTTTCGATTATTATAAATTCAATGTTGATTATATAATTAAAATATTCAATGTATCAATAAAAATTCATTTTAAAAATTGTGTTGCATACATGTAGTGGTCTCAAAATGACAATAAAAAGTTACATGATTTTACAAATATATAACTATTTACTTAATTAATTAAATGAAAACTCTAAGTAGTAAAAGCGTAATGAATTTACCCAAATGATTTTGTGAAAAGTGAGCAGATAAATACGATTCCATTGAAGATGTAAATATTTTATCAACGATAATTCACACTTTATAATTTGTAATAAAAAAATATAACATTAATCGTATGTTAATTGGTATGTCCAAATTCCAATTGTCCATGGCTGTGACTTGTGATGTGAGTCCCTTGGACCTTGGTTATTCCACAGTGAAATGGGCTGGGTATAATGGGCCTTCACATGGGCTATCCTTAGCTAATGGCCCAAGTTATTTATGATTCACTTTTTAAATTTTCAACCAATTAAATTTAGGAGATTTAATGGATTGATTGATATGTTGTGAAGTAAAATCGTCAAATTAAACTAAATACAAGACCTCTCATTTTTTGAAGCTGTAGATAACTAGAGATTGTCACCAAACACATTGGTCGAACCATTTATACAGTTCAATCAACATTTACAAAGTAGATATATTGATGACAACGTTACACATTGTATTGGTTGATAAAAGAAGGCAGATGATAAGAAGTTGGAGGTCGGAGAAACAAGGATGATGAAATAGACATGTGTTCGAACCATGTTGGACATGATACCAAACAAGCGTTTTAGGCCATAGAAAAAAAAATTAGAATTTCCAAACACTAAAAAATGAAAAATAAAATAAATAATTAGAATATAAATAAAAAAATGTTAGAGAAAAAAGGGGGTTTGCTAAAATGGTTGGCTGTCGTGCTGGAAACCACACATTTTAACTTTTTTTTGAAAGAAAGAATATATGTTTTATAGACAAAACTGTTTTCACCCTGAAAGAATATTTTGCTTATAAAAGCCTCTTCCTAAAAACCACCCTTTTGCTTTCTTTATTTCCAAGGTTTTAAAGAGAAAAAAACACCTACACAAACACTCTCCTTCTCTTTTCTTTATAACTAACACAATATTTCATTTTAATAAAAACAAAATACAAATTTAAAAACCATAACCGATCTCATAAACACAAATAAACTAGATCAATAATAATAGAAAGACCCAAAAAAATTTATACTTAATACCTTAATTGACCGGAGATACTTCATTATATCAAGAAAAAAAAAGCCCAGAATGACCATCCGCTCCTGCTCATGAATACTGACTATGTTTATTTTATAAAATTATAACATTTTTTCAAATAATCAAAAATTAAATAATCTTTAATAAATAGTGGAGCAGCAAAAGTTTAACCAAAAGACTTCCCTCCCGTAAGGAATACATTTTTGGTTATTACTGCTTTTTGTTTTTTAAGGATCATTTCTTTATCTTAAAATCTTTTTTATAACAACTTGTCCCATTTATCTTCAAACTCTTGTTTATCTTGAAATATGGTGTTAAAACTATAGTTTTATAAAAATATTTGTATTAACGTATGACAGTATTAAAATATAATAAGCTAATAAATATATCATTTGTTTATTAAAAACTCCTTAGTATAAGTACCAATACTGAAATAAGTTACCAACTGAGGGTTCGCTAGCTCCCTCCGGAAGCAGGTATGAGGGAGGATTTCAGACCTTAAGCATTGTGAAAATGTTGATTGTTTAAAGAGTTTAAAAAATGCAAAGAAATTCTCTAATTCCACCCAGAATCACACGATGAGACGGAACATACCAGAAGACTGGAATCCATGAACAGAAGCAAAAACTCAAAACTTTATACAATCACCAAAAATTACAAAAATAATTTGTTGGAAATCGTTATTACAAGATCTTGATTCCAAAAAAAATAAAGATAAAGAGGCAGCCATTGATGAATTACAGACTGTCGTAAACAGAGAACCTCATGCATAAGCTTCTCTTCTCCGTGCCATTGCAAAGAAAACCTCAAGATCTGGTGACTGGAAATACCCATTAGCCGGTGGCTTCTTCTGCTTCAAATGAACCGCCTTCTTCTTCGGCGCCGGTGGGCATTTCATGGGAACCCGATACCCACTTCGTTTGGGTGTCCGGCAACCCTCCTCCGCCGAGCCATAACCACCGTCAACCTCCATATCAAGACAAGATTAAAAAGTAGCCGAGAGAATAATAAGTATGATTGATTTAGATTAGAAGGAAAGAAAGGGGTTTTATGGATGATATGCAGGCAGGCGGCTTGTTCCGGAAGCTGAAGCTGGTGTTGTGTTGGTATTTGAGTAATGGAGGGGGTCTCATATCCTACGTGGATCTTTGCTGACAAAAAAGAGGCGTGGCTTTGCTCAAATGGAGCCACGAGCCGTGTTGCTAAAAGGAAGCTTCTGGGTGATGGCAGAATTTATTCGAATCTGGGCCACACGCTTCTTTTCCCGCCTCTTTTTTTCCTTTTTTAGAAATAACGATTCCTTTCTTTTTGGATAAAATAGCCACACATGTTTTTTTGCCTTCACCTTCCATCTTCTATGAGCCTTTTATATCCTTAATTTATTAATGAATGTAGCGTCAAAACAGCATATAAAAGAGTGTCTTAAGTTGCCATTGGCATTGTTGACCTCATCCAGCACATATTGAATTGTACCCAGCTCCATCGAGTAAAAACCACGTATGTTAAAGCTCTGTACAATAAAAGAAAGTTGCTACAAGATCGAGTTCCTCTGTTTTCTGGGGCTCAACAGAGGTTGTTACGTTATCATTTATGAGATTTTATGAACCGAACTTTGTTCCTAGAAATACGGAAATTTTAACTAAACAAAAATTCGAAAAAAAAAGAAACTCTCAGATAACATTCAACATTTATGTTATATTTTCTCTTTTTTTCTCTATTTTAAAAAGAAAAATTAAGCATAATTATTAAAACAAACCTTTTGTAGATCTTCAAAATTTGTAAAATAGTATTTAGAAAAAATTAAATAAAGCAAAAAAAGAAAATGGTTTTGTTGGTTGCTTTATTCGATGCTTATTCTGTAATCATATTGCTTGCTTGGTATGGGTCCCTGCAGTCACCGTAGGTTGCTTCAAATACTCATTTATTCCCTATTTTTTATTATCTTGATAGTAATGGTTTGGTAGGTGAGATTAAGTGGGTGGTTTTCAAGTGTTTCAATCTTATAAAACACACAATTTAATAACATATCAATTAAATTTGTTATTTATAAATTCGATTTAATAATTGTTCAGTTCACCACTTATTTTATTTTATGGATTAAACATCCAAAAAAGAACATTAGATTTAGATATTGATACGAGCTGTAATAAAATAATAATAAAAGAGGATTATGGAGTAGTAAATAGCAAGTCAAAACTTATTATCATATCATAAATAGAAACCGATATGATTTTGGAGATTGTGGTGTAATTGTAATTAATGCAAATCCTGGCAAATCAAATAAATCTCCCTGGAGTTTGATCTTGTAGCTTTAGGTCTTAACCATGACGACTTCCTAAACACAGGTTTGCAGATCTTCATCAGCTCTACAATCAAACCAACTTTATTATAACTTATTGATATAGATTCAGTTATATTATATATCACCAACATTTTCTATATGAATCAATACACGGCTACCTTTTGTATCCTCGCTCTCTAGAAGCTTGACGATAAGGTGTCCTCCGCTTTGGAGAACACCGACGTCATCTTCTTGCTGTTCTACGTCCAAGGGCTCGTCAGACGATCGATCCCCTCCAAGTGCTAGATCGAGGGCCCGCATCCCTAATTCCATCGATAAAGCTGCGTCTCTTGTTGTGATACCAGAAACAAGTGGACACATATCTGATAACAGAACTGTAAACCCTTTTTTCTGCCAAAGTTACCATACCAAACAAAAGAGATGGATTTGCAGTAAGTTCTAAAGGAAAACAGAACCAGCGATAGAAGATCATTAAGTTCTTGCCATTTGTTAATCATTAACCGTATTCCCTCCCTTTCTCCAAAATTGCTACATTGAATAATCTCTTTGTCAATTATTTAAAACACTCTTCACTAAAACACCATCTTCTCGAAAACCCTTTTTACCAAGAAAATAAAAGGAAGGGAAACCAAAAAGAAGAGTCGTTCTTGAAACTTTTTCTTTTCTTTTCTCTCTCTCCGGTTCAAGACTCAAATGAAAATTTGTTTCCATTCCTTTACGAGAACACGAACAAAAAAGCTTTTTCCTTTTCGTTCTTTTCCATCCCTTTTCTTCCCAAATTCGAGGACATAGTGTAAAGGAATTTTGTGCATCAAAATCGATGTCATCACTTATTGGAAATGATGATAATGTTGATTGGTCGTTTAATTCTAGTTTATTTTCTCGTCAATCACTCCTTACTAATGCGTTAAAATGGTAAGACCGAACTACATTAATGGGCTTTTGTATTTTGATAGGTTTGGAAAAGTTTGGAGCGAAAAAAGGATAAAAGAGGATTTTTGACAGCTTTGCGAGGCTATTGTACTTTGAGCATATCTCACTCATCCGAGCTCACTGATATGGAAAGACAACACACAGGCTTATAATCTTCGTGTTTTGAGTATTTGCAAAATCAAGCCGCATCTGAGCCAAAACGGACGCTGAAGTTGAGTGAACAAAGCTGGACAGGAAAGGAGAAATAAAAGAACAACGGTTCTATTTTAAATCAAAAAGAGGACATGTATTGTGCAGGTCCCAAGTTAGAATCCCTTAGTTTTTAACCGAAAGCAACTCATATCCAGACCCATTCGAAGCCAATCTTTTGTCCTGGCCCTGTTCGATATTAGGGCAGATTTTGGGTAATAGAAAGGGAGCCATATTGGGAGGAAAAAATAAAAAAGAGGAAGCATCGCATGACAACCATGGGGAACAGCAGCCTCCGGCTGCTGTTTTCAGTTTTTTTATAGTTTTTTTCTCAAAATATATTTGATTGGATTCGGTGGAACAGTTGAAGATTCAAGATTGTTGATCATGTTGGGGAAAAGATTGAAGATCCAAGTTTGATAAAAGGGAAGTTGAGGTTTCTTTTAAGTATTGTTTTTTCTTTTAGCAAATCATGTTTATCAATATTAGTTCGGTTTTAGAATAAGGTTTGAACTACGTTCATTGAGAACGATATGTGACAGATATTGTTGGCTCTGAATGCTTCTTTCATATTCGTGGTATTTCTTTAGTAATAAAGTTTCAATCTTTTTATTCGTTTAAGAGTTTAATACAATTTTTAATTGAGAACAATATGTGAGAGATATTGTTAGCTTTGAATGATTGATTTCGTATTCATGTTATTTCATTAGTCATAAACTTTTGGTTCTTATTTGTTTAGCAGTTTAATATAACTCTCATTCCAAATCTTTTGAAGTAGTGTTATTTGTAATAATTAGATTTCGGTTTTTAGTTAGATTGTTTTGGGCTTAATCGATAAATGAGTAGCCAAGCTTTGTGACACACGTGCATTCAGTTTTAACATGAGTTGTTACCTTAACCACTGACTCCCTGAGAAGAACATATCTGACTTACCCCTTTACTAGTTTAAGTTAGGTTTATAAATTTAAACCTTGTTGTGCGTTTAACGACGCGTGCAACAAATATGCAAATAGGTAAACTTTAACCTGGAATCTTTCCAACTTATTTGATGATTTCATCAAAGATATGTTATTCAGATTCGTCTCTGTCAACAAAAACAGGCAATTGGACCTAAAAAAGGTCGACGAGGATTAAGAAGCAGGAAACATACTACTAGATCCACTCTTCTCTAATAAATTTACTCAAGTCCGTTGATTGCGAATCTGGTTGGGTAGCAAAAGTGTGGTTTTACTACCAACTGTGTGTTTCAGTGTTTGTTCAATGATATCAGATGGTAGTATTTCAGTCTTGCTAGTTTTGTGGGTTCAGTAACGGTTATAATCTCAGCTGCTGCTTGGTTCAGTTATGATTGGTGGACTTTCAGTTGGTACGATCATACTCTTTCTAGATGTTCCTTTTCGGTTTAATAAAATAAATCCATTGTTGCATATTCTTACTGTTCATATTGTATGATATGAATATACCACATTAATTTGTTATGTATGGATGATGAGATTTCATTGATACAGAGCTAATTCCAATAGATTCCAATAGACTTATTGAAGGGTCCCATTGGTGTGCATCCAGTAGGAATTGAACCTACGAATTCAGAGTCCCCTTGTTTTTTGTTTGGTTCTCAATCCATCCCCGAGGGGGTAGAGAACCCGTCGCTGCCTCGGCTGTGCTACCGGAGGCTCTGGGGAAGTCGGAATAGGAGAGCACTCATCTTGGGGTGGGATTAGTCAGTTCTATTTCTAGATGGGGGCAAAAATGTTTGCAATATCCATTTTGGGATGTGAAGGTGGTGTTGTTTTCATATGATGGGAGTATTTCACGTGTAGCATACTACAAGTATTTGTCACGCAATAAAACCAGCATAAAGAAAATCAACAGATTAGAATACCTGAGGGGACAGTTTCCGAACTTCATCTTTAGGGAGGTTCATGACATCTGCACAAACAGTTGAAACCCTTGAATCGCAATGACTAGAAGGAACCTTCACCTTCTGTTCTTGATATAATGATGAGGTCAAATTACTCTTCTGCAACAAATTTACTGTGATTTTAAGAATCAAATACAAGAACTGTAACCAAAGGAATCACCTTAAGATCGATCCCCACAACCACCCCACCATTTTTCAGTGGACCAAGACTTTGACAAGCTACCTGATTTTACAAGAACAAATCACTCATTAATACAATATGGATATATTCAAGTACATTGGTTTCTTAAATTAATAGAGTATAACATCATGAAACCCCATTTAAAATACAGAGATTTAATTATTTATGTCCAAACACATATAATGACATGTTGGTGTGCAGGCAAAACAAGCTAGTTAGTAAGCCGGCTCATCAAAAAGCTTGAAAAGCTAAGGTGTCAACCAAGCTGGGCCAGATCATCTCACTATTTGAGGACAACTTGTCAAGCCTACTAAGAACTTTGAAGCTTATATGAGTTGCTTAATGAAATCTAAATATCTTTTTAACCCATCAATCTTAGACTCATGGTCACGTTCAATAAGTTTTTAAATCGGATTTTCCTTGTAACTTTGAAAGGTCTAGTTTTGATTTTGTGCGCCAGGTTTGAGAAAAGCCAACCCTAAAGTTTGTATGACCTCACAAACTAGGGCGATGGGTGGAGCTTTTGGCAAGCCGAGCCAACCCTAATACTGACCAGAGCCCATCAATTTCTTCATGATCAGAACTTCAAGCCTAAAAATCTCAGGCTGAGCTCGAACCAGATGCACCCTTAATAATGTGCATCATAGCATATACCAGGCGAGGGATTTGTCCAATGAAAGTAAAAATGGATTGCTTAAGAATTATAAGACTGCAACAACTCATTAGTATCTTGCTAACTTCTTATGGCATAGGATCCTATTGAGCTATGGTTCGTCTAGAGCGACAGCAGATGCGGCGGTTGTAAGGCAAGATGGTTAAGTTGTTAGCTGGCAATCAGGTTATTGATTAGTGTTAGTTGGTGGTTTATCCTTGCATAACTGGAAGAAGAATGATGTAGTTCTGACTAGTGAAAATAGTAAAGCCTTCTCCACATCTCTGGCATAGTTGTAGCTTGATAGATACCTTCTTTTAATGGACTATAAGGATATTTTAACGCATTTACAAACATGAAATTAATCAAATTTACTCAAAAAGTCATGGCACAGAGAGCCTTCTGGCCATTAAGTCTGAAGGTTTAACTGATTTGTTATAACCAACGTATTCAACATTTATCACAACAAACTTATGAACTCAGAAAAGAGAAAAAGGAACCTGAAGCCAAGCACCAGGAGCACAACCGAGGTCAAGAACAGAGGAACCAGGCGTTATCAATTTGTACTGTTTCTGAATCTGAAGCAGCTGTTCCTCCAAACATAATCAAATCATAAGTACTCAAGATGGATTTTAATGAGAAGGGAAGTTCTTCCAAAAGCATATACACACAGAAGATACCATTTTAATCATCTTGAAATTATGGAAAACTGAAACGTGAGTGTTACCTTGAAAGCAGAGCGGGCAACGTAACCAAGGCGCTGAGCTTCTCTGTAGAAGAAATCTGCTGTCCCGCCCCCGCTCATTCTTCTCGACTGATGACAGCAAATCACAGAAACCCCACTTCAACGGTTCAACCCCTCGACGTTCGGGTTCGGATCATATCCGATTGTTCGGTGGGTTTTTCTAACGGGCCTTTTGATGGGTTGGGTCATTTGGGCTCCATGAATTGGTTCGAAACACTCAAAATCTCAAAATACCGTTTTCCCTCGAGTAGAAATAGTTTGTTTTAAGAAAAATATCTATACTATATTATAAAGCATTTGGCTAAAACTCTTAAAAAAATTTAAAACTCTTAAAAACTCTTAAACTCGTTCATGTTATCCGATTTCATC
>NC_037528.1:4268080-4279752 GCF_001531365.2 Cynara cardunculus var. scolymus
TTATAAGAAAATTATATTATTAAACCAAATATAAATTACTTCGTTATTGTACCTAAATTAAACTATAATAAAATAATTGAATTAAAAAATTACACAAAAAATTAGGAATTTTAAATAGTTAATTTGATACAAATATCGATATATTTTTGTTATGCATAAAGTACTGTATATTGATGCATATTACTTAAAATTCAAGATTACAAGTAATTATGCATAAGTACAATTTATTAAAGCTCGATTTTTAAATTCGTATAAATAACTACGGATAAACATAATCAAATAGAGGATGAACATCTCATTTTAAAATATAAAAAATCTAAAATATAATTAGAATAATTATCAAGTTCCAACAAAATAAATAATTATTATTTTTATAAAAAAATTATATTATTAAACCAAATATAAATTACTTCGTTATTGTATCTAAATAAAATTATAAAAATATTGAATTAAAAATTATACAAAAAAATGAAGAATTTCAAATAGTTAATTTGATACTAATATTTATATATTTTTGTCAAATTTTTATGATATCTTCAAACATATATTTTATTCAAAAATAAAAACATCATCACTTTCTCAAAATCACATAAAGCCATATTATTACATCGACTGAGATAAAGAATAAAATGAAATATTAAAATCACGATGTATCTCACTGCATTGCACGAATACCCTTCTAATAATAATTAAAACAATCATATAATTTAATAAAATCATTCAATTCTATCACTATTGTTGAAATATTTTTATATCATGAATAAGACAAAAAAAATCGTATCTTTTTTTATCATAAAAGATAACGTTTCTATTTAAAAATTATATATTAAAAAACTCGTGCATGTTCAAAAACGAGTAAAAACAATTGAAGTACACTGTCACTATGTCATGACTTTTTGTAAATTATTTGTGGCATTTTCGTATACGTATTTGATTATTTTTCTTTATGTTCTTAATTTTAGTCTATTACTTCATTATCGTCTCCAAAATCCAATCCAACTCTTCAAGTCTGTTGTCTACGTCTTGTCCTCTCAATCTCGACTCTTTGTCCGTGCAGCGTTTTCTTCCTCTCGGCTCTCTCTCCGTCCAGCATTTGTCTGGTTGTCTCCCTCTTGGTTTTCTCTCCGTCCAGACGTCCAACATTATTGATTCAACAGGCTCTCCGGGTCTCCGTCGGACATCTGTCTCCAGTCTCCAGCCTCTCATTGAACACACACTCAAGTCTCATTAGTAAGTTTTTTTGTTTTATGTTTCAAAACACTCAAATCTTATGTATCTATAAGTAATATTATTAATATTAAACACACATTCAAATCTCAAAGTTTGGTCAGCAGTATCATTTCAGTGATATGATTAATATTAACAATGTTTCATTTTCTAGTCCAAGTTCCATTCTATTTTTTACTATTCCAGTAGTAAGTTCGTTATAATGTTTGTTTTTTGAAATATAATGTTTGTTTTTTGAAAATGGAAGTCGAGTTACTTAAAAAATTTCAATTTATTTTGTACAATATATTTGTTGTATTTGTGTTTTATTAAAACTTTGAACGATTTGTTTGTATTTGAGGTTGTGTTGTGTTTTATTCAAAAAAATTAAATAGTATAGTCCTTTTTTTTTATTTAAAATTTTAAAATTAAATGGATCAACTCAGATTCAAGCAATTTATTTAATAGGTTGGGTTAAGAAAAACATAAACAGATTAACATGCTGTCAATCCATTTAAGTAACAGTTTGGATTGGGTTAAACTTTTCAACCTGTTTAATAAATAGATTGAACTCAAACCCAACCTAACCTAACTCATTGCCACCCTTACTTACAAGCAGGCACGGATGTACGTTAATTAAGGTGGGGAAAGGCCCCTACTCAAGTGTAAAATTTTAAAAATATTGTAGGTAATTTTTTGTTTTTAACTCTTATGTGTTTAGTTCCCTTTAGTTATCTTTTATTGTTCTTTCAGTGGCCTAGTCCATTTTAATGAAACTCTTCACTCTCTTGTTTAACAGTCTTCATTACCTTATATTGTTACTGTTGGTTCTTGCAATCATGCTATGATAATTTTGATTAACCAAATCGTTTAACCTACACACCGAATAACCCGAAATCGTTTCGTATGACCGAGCTATTTAGTTTCGGACTTTTTTTATACTAAAGAGACCACAGTCGCCTAAGTTTTTGAATTTACCACTGCTTACAACCATATTTTAATGACAACCAACACCATACAATTTTGCAACATATATCTTATAATATATGTACATGCTTGATGAGTGAAACTCATTGATCACAAACATGATCATCATGAGAAGAATTGTGACGAAAAAATATGTAGAAAAAGTAAGGGAAAATTGCATCAAAATGGAACCAACTTTCATCTAATTCTTATTTTGGGGAACCAACTTTCAAAATCGTCATTTTGGGGAACCAACTTGSAMMYGATTCYTATTTTGGGGAACCAACTTTCAAAATCGTCATTTTGGGGAACCAACTTGCACCTGATTTCTATTTTGGGGAACCAACTTTCAAAATCGTCATTTTGGGAAACCAACTTGCACCTAATTCCTATTTTGGGGAACCAACTTGCAAAATAATTATAGAAAAATAACTAAAATTCAATTTTTTTCCAAAAATTAATGCAATAAAATCTATTTTTTATTTCAAATCTCGTTTTTTTTAATTCAGATATCAAATTAAACATTTAAAAAAAAATTCAAATTACCACAATAAAAATTGTTTTTTACTAATGCAAAAAAAAAATTTACTAATGCAAATTACCACATTCAAGATTTTTATATCTAACCAATTGCATCAATTAAAATTTTCTATTAAATTGATTTTTTTGGCATTAGTAAAAAACAATTTTTATTGTGGTAATTTGGATTTTTTTTAAAATGTTCAATTTGAAATCTGAATTAAAAAAACGAGATTTGAAATGAAAACTAGATTTTATTGCATTAATTTTTGAAAAAAAAAACGAATTTTAGTTATTTTTCTATAATTATTTTGCAAGTTGGTTCCCCAAAATAACGATTTTGAAAGTTGGTTCCCCAAAATAGGAATCAAGTGCAAGTTGGTTCCACAAAATAAGAATCATGTGCAAATTGGTTCCCCAAAATGACGATTTTGAAAGTTGGTTCCCCAAAATAGAAATTATGTGAAAGTTTGTTCCATTTTGATGCAATTTTCCCAAAAAGTAATCAGTCTTTTAAGGTGAAATTTATCATCGAGAAATATTGATTATGTTAGAAACGTTAATTAATAAGCAAACATAATTCACTCAAGTTACTTGTACATGATTCCCGAGTAAGAGTATCCCTGGTGCATAAATCATTAAAGATCTTTTACTTTTGTCATATCAGCTTTTCAATAACATTTTTTTTACAAAAACTTATTTATTATGAATCTTCTTCCATACAAAAACCTTTTAAATAGCTTTTTCATCAATCACATCAATTATCTACCCTCGGCTATTTAAAATGTTTTATAAAACCCCTCATTGAATTTGTCACTTTAAAGTTCACGTCATATTTTTTTTAATACAAAAAATTACTTAACATTAAAATTCAAATATTTAAAAACATTATAATAAGTTGTATTAAAAATCACTTGAAATTTTATTTCTCTTTCGAATTGAAGTTTGTATTCTATTAAAAAGCCATTGATATATATATATATATATATAAACGATAAATTGATTATATTGATTTTTATATATTTTTACGTATTCAATATTAATGTCATTTCGATCGTCTTGACAAGAGATTTTTAATAATATATTTTGTTATAAAATTTATTTGGTTTTATTATAAATATTTAATAAATTAAATTAACTAATCAAAAAATGTATTAAGGTTTAAAAAGAAAATCATATTAAGAAAGGGGATAAAATGAAAATAGTTATGATTCCAATAACATATTGGTGTGGAATGAGATGCTCCAATACAGGGCGGATATAGCCTTAAGGACTGGGGGAAAGTCCCCCAATCAAAGACCATGTTGACTAACTTAAATTTTCTATTTTTATCTTTGTCTTACATGATTTTCCCTCAGTTTCATATGACTATATATGTGTCTCCCTCAAGTCTCATCCAACATGCCCTCTCCCTATTAATTTCCTGGATCTGTCATTGCTCTAATACTTACTCAATGGCACTTGTGTATTTTCTGCATCGATTTGTCATCTTATTAAGATTATAAAACAAAGAATTACATTTAATGAAGATGGTTGTGTAATTGTGGATAAAAGTTACAAGCACATACACTTATGTTGCAACGGAAATGGATATAAAATGCATGACATGTATGAATAGTTGAAAACCATGATTCAATGAACCTGAGCACGCGCTTTGCAACGATGCATTTATGTGGGTCTCTCTCTCTCTCTCTCTCTCTCTCTCTCTCTCTATATATATATATATATCTAACCCACCGAAATAAATGTTATTTCATGATTTGTATGTCACTGCATCTTCTTTTACTTTGCTTTATTTTGGCTGTTTTATATTCTCATTTGGACCATCTCAATTGAAAACCATAATATTTGAAGACTTGACACATTATATGTCATCTCCTTCTCTGTTGCTTGAATGACACCCATGTGATATTATTATTCAACATGCTTTACACTGCAGAATTCAAATGCTTACCTCCGCTGCTACCTGCTAAGGACACATTTTGGACCACCCATTCTTCAACCATACTAAAACACTCAGATGATACAATGCTAAATAAGATGAACTTTAATTGTGGATGAATTAAGTTTCATTAAGCACATGAATTTGCAACACTAGAACAATAATGGAAGCCTATTTCTAATGAACTACCACGGTTACAATGAGCAACGATGATTATTCTTATAAACACCGTTTCCACAATTTTACAAATTTAGGTATTCTTTAACATGATCAATGCCATTACTTTCGCTTTTTAACTACTTCTTGTACTAATGGAAGTTGATATACATACCCCACACCGGAACCTGGATGCTTGCTTCGTTTGTCAATGTTCCAGTATGCGCAGCAGCCAGCTTCCTTCTTACTTGGCCTGCTGTATACAATAAGCATGCTTATATATCAACAACTTACACAATCTGTAATGAAAAATAATGGTTATGAAATAAATAGAACTAACATACTTTCTAAAATGATGACGTCCTGACAAATTCAAATGCACGTTGTAATCACTAAGCCCAGCAAGAGAAGCGTCTGATGATCTCCCTTCCATCGAAGAAAATAAATACAAGTTCAGGAAGCCGGCTTCCAACAAGATAATGCAGATATAATGCGTCCTTTCCAGCCTTGCAACATCCAGTGACCATCTTCATCAATCCCAAAATCTGGGTGATAGCATGACTTCCCCCGCTCTTTAGCCAATTTCAAGATTTCTTGATTAAGTGGGAGCTGGCGAAATCCAGCCCTCATGTTCCGGACCTGCCATTGTTTGTATGTTTCGGGTCTCTCTATCCTCTCGCCACCTTCACAAGCAATGACATTCATGGCTTCTCGTCCCCAAAAGATTTTCTCAATCAGCATCCTCTCCTGAGTCTCACGAGACGCATTGGCCTCGATCATATCAAACAAAGAAGAGAAGAAAAAAAGAGCTTCTCTGAACCTGGTGATAAAGAAAGGAGCGTTGTAGGACCCATTGATAACACCCTGTATAAAGATGTCTGGTTTCATTTTCTTAATAAGGTTCAGAACTTTATTTCTTGGACTGTCCACCATGACTGTCTCATCAAGCAAGTTCCTAAACCTATATGCACAATTCACAACTAGTATTTCATCGCTATCAAGCTCAAGATCCTCCATTGTGATTGTTTCCCACTTTTGAGCTATGGCCTTGAACTTGAATGGAACATTAAAAGTTTCTGCATAATTTGCTAGCCTACTCCCTGTCTCCTCGACTCTCTGGGACGGTCGAAAACCAGGACATGGGAAGTCAATTCCAGTGATTCGAAGTTCAGGTGGACCACCAGGCCTAGTTGAGAGGCGATGTATGAAGCAAGGCCATTGGAAGCCATAAAGGATACCAAAGTCTACGATATGCAGCTTTGCCTTATTCTCGGCAGTATGCAAAATAGTCTTATTAGAAAAAAAATTGTAGATCTTCAGGAAGGGGCAGCAACTAAGATATAAATGATAAGCTTTCAATACATCCACAGCAGATATAGGCCTGGAAAGAAGCGCTTTGTATATTTCAGTTCCTGAGCCAGCCATTCGTGCTTCAAGACCAGCAGAGAAGTAATGGGCCAATCTTTGCATCCCGTCTCCTGTGGGTGAAGCATGTTCTCTTATCTGTTTCAGTAGATCAATTGCGTTTCTTTGGTCATTCGCTGCAACAGCTTGTGCACAGAGGCTCAAGAGTGTTCTCATATCCACTACATCCTTTTTAACCCCTTTCTTACCACGCCCCTTTCCCTTGTTCCCCTTTGGTTGTACTCTAGTGACCCCATTATGAACAAAGTTACCTTGAGGATGGTTATTTCCACCACTACAAAGCAAAACGTCATCAAACATCTTGGACCTCACAGTTGGTTCAGTGTAAACTGCAGATTGCTTAGAAATTCTCCCATCCTCAACAAGATCTTTGGAATAAGAATTTTTCTTTCCTCTTGATTCTTCTCGGATGGAATTGCTTTCATGTTCCTTCTCTGCCTTGACAACCACAGTATTAACATCTTCCCTTTGATTCTCTCCAAACACGTGATTAGTCCCCAGATGAGTTAAGGCCTTATCACTGTTGTTTTGAAAGTGCATAGCAGATCTGCTACTACCAAGTAGATCAGAAAAACTTTGAATACTCACTGGTGAATCCACATAACCATCTATAACACAACTATTACTACTCGATGAGCAATAAGAGGACTGGGATATGGATTGTGAATCAAGATTGAAGGTAACAGTTGGCACAAGAGGAGAGTTGTAATCGCTAACATCACAACTAAGACCTGTACCACTTATGAAACTGTTACCACCAAAATAATTGTAGCCCCCTATAGAAATCTCATTCTTGCCATCATCATCATACAGAGGTACTGTAGAATGGACATTACAGAAAGGAGGTTCATTTATCATAAGAGCATCATAAAACGATTTTTCTGCAGCTTGAAGAGCAGCAGACTCTTGAAGCATGCAAGTCTTCTCCTCTATGTCTTCTTCCATGAGCATCTGATTTATGTACTTGAAAACTACATCACTATAATCAAAATCCTCATGAGGGTCATGCTCATTATTTGAGCTAGAAGATGTAAGGCTTGCATCAGGTAACTCTGGAGAATGGTCCGTAGAATTTCGATCTAAAAATGTTTCGTTCAGACTCATTGCATTAAGAAACTTCTGATCTGATAGAACCGTCGTAGATCCGTTGAATTTTAAGGCGTTCAAGCTCAATACCCCATAATCCTCTTTCCATCGCCCGTCCATGACCATCTATCTATCTACCACAGAAATAAATTTCATCAATTAAAAGTACTTTCACCTAAATCCCTCAAACATTGAGATCAAACAATTACATATCTTTTAAACAAGCACTTTTTCTAGTTTATTCTTCATAAAAATAGACGAGTAAACTGTGAATTTATAGGATCAGGACTCGGAAAGAATTGAAAACAGCGGATTTTAGCATTAAAAAACAGAATAACGTAAATGAATACGGTGATCTGCCAACAGTCTGAACCAATCAACATATACTACTAAAAATGAACACCAATGATAAAAAAAAAAAGGAAATTAACAATTTCAAGTCCACAAGAAAGCCATGAATTTGTGATATACGGGAGCAGAGGTGATCTCATGTGAAAAGCAAGCATGAAAAGGAACTGAATCAGATGAGCGAAGTAACTGTAAATCTAACAACCAACATCTTACAAATATATCCAAAGAGTAGTCAAATTTATCCATGGATGAATGACGGATGTACCTGAACAAAAACCCTAGAATGGAACGAGAGAGACGTAGAGAGAGAGAGACGGAGAGAGAGAGAGAGTAAAAAGTGCGCAGGCCGTAGAAACTGAGGAAGACTACCCAGTGTGTTGACACATTATATATAGTAATAGATGAAAAATCTTGACCGTTCAATATTACGAAATCGGACATAGTCATGCGCGACGTGTAACAGTATCTTCTATTGATCCTATCAAAAATTACAATTAACATCAAAAATACCAAATTTAGTGGATCCATTAACATAAAAAAACTCACTCTAAGTAACTCTTAAAAAAAACACCAAATTTATAGATTTTATATTAAAATAGTATATTTTATTTACTATTTTTAATATTATATTAATAAATATTTAGTAATTTATTTATTTAATAAAGATTTACATTAACAAAATTACATTAATTTAAATAACACCATAAATAATATATATATGTGTGTGTTAATTTATATATAATATTTAATAAAAAATTATTAAAAAACTAAATACAAACCACAGTGATGAAAAAAACAATTTTTGAAAACTATTGACGAAAATCGTAATTTACTCTTCTTATTGATATTATTAATAATAAAATATTTGTTAATTATTATTTTTATGAGCGTTCTGAATCTATTTTAGAAAAAAATTTAAATAATCTATAGAATAAAAAAATTAATCAAAAAACTTAAAAATCTTTATTTTAAAAAATTTATTTGAAATGCTCTTATTTACAGAAATTTATTTCAATAAAATAAAAAATCATCAAAAATACATATAAAATAGTATTACTTATGTACTTCACGTATTAAATATGAACCTTAAACTTAATTTTTTTTAAATGCTATAAAAAAAGTAAACATTTTAAGATTATCATTCTACTTTATCTTTTTTAATTCATGATAAAAAAGCTATAACTAAACTGAAACGAAACTAGCTGATATATCACTAGAAGTCAAGAACATAGAATTTCTGAATGAGATATACATACATATTTCATATGTTTCAAATAAATGAATAGTTGTTTTTATAGATATCTTAAATTGTGCAAAAATGTTTTAGAAAGGATAAATTGATACGTAATAAGTAATAAAAATATAAAAATAAACAATAAGAATGAAACATATAAAAGAAGTCATAATCAATATTTTGCTAACAAAGTCCATAAATCAATGCTCATCATGATCAATGATTCATGACTTTATTTAATCTATGATTAAGAATCTCTTCTACCCTATATTATAAAGTTTTGTTTTAGTTTCATAAGCAATTAAAAAATTTAGTCTACCAATATATATATATATATATATATATATAATGTTATCGATAATTTTGTTTGATTGGGTTTTATATCGTCCAAGTGAGAAACAATCTTAGAGGTTGTTTGTTTACCTTTTAATATGACCATTATGAGACAGTCTTTGAATCGTTAAGAGGTGAATCTTGTTTGACAAAAGAAAAAAGTTGTCTCTTAATGGTTCTAAAATTATCTGAATGATTTTGCATCATGGGTTTTCCTTAACCATTCAACGTCATGATTTAGTTGTAAATAATTACCAAACATTATATTTCATTTTGCACTATATCATGTGAGTCTCTTAATAATTTTGCATTAAATCATTCAACAACTACCAAACAGCTCTTTAATAAATTAGTCATTCATTTGGACATGGTCCTCACCCTAACCAATCTTTTTCTAAATAGTCATTGGTCTCGATCACATTTGTATATCTCTAATTCGACCAATGACATCTTAAATACATAACCTAATGAACTATCAAATTATAGAGTTTAAGTTTTTAAACTATTTTTTGGATGAAAAAATCATCAAATTTTTTCATTTTGAATGATTAAGTCACTTAACTATTTTTATGAATGAAAAAAAATATTAAACTTTCTTATTTTAAATGATTAAGTTCCTGAACATCTTTTTTATAATTAATGAAGCAACAAACTTTTAAAAAATTGTTACCAACATCCTTTCAACAACAAAAAAAAAAAAAAAAACTATATGCAATCTACTAGAAAGATCTTAAAGTAAAATGAAAACCTAAATCTATTTTACCGTTTCCAAACCTTGCGTTCTTCAAACCTCTCGCAAACAATAATATCATTCATTTTGCCACTTTTTGTCCGCCTCATCATTGTTTGTTCTTCATATCAACTATCACACTGTTGACATCTGTCGTTGATCTCCCTCTTTTTGATTTATTTTTAGGGTTACAAGTAGTTTTACTTTAAGATTTTTTAGTCGGTTACAAGTTTTTTTTTTTTTTTGGGTAAAATTGATAATGTAAGTAATTAATTTCTAAAAGCTCGATGATTTATTTTATTGAAAAAATGTTTACGAACTTAATCATTAAAATGAGAAAATTTATTAATTTTTTCAATTAAAAAGATACTTCATAGACTTAATTATTGAAAATGATTGTTTGTTAAATTCTTCCATATGTTTATATATATAGTCAAAAGTAATTTAATTATTCGTCGCCATAATAAATAGGAGCTTTCAAAACACTATTACATTTAACATAGCAAAAGAGTAAAGAGAAAATATTTGTAATTTCTTTAACAAACTAATTGTTATGTTGGTTAATATTTAAAGTTTAAAAGAAATATCATTATAATGTAATTAAATATTTCTTTATTTTGGATAATTTAATATATTTTTAATAATAAAATTAATTTATTTATCAACAAACGATGGAAATTGGATCACCTTCCATTGTTTTGATTTTGAACAATAATAATAATAAATAATAAATAATAAATAATAATAATAATAATAATAATAAATGGATCTATCGACAAAGCTAAATAAAAGGGTGAGAGAATTAAAATTAAAATACAGTTTCTGTACTCTATTTTTATTTTCAGCCACAGATTTCAATCAAGTAGTGACACGTATAATATTCAATTATTTATTTTATATTAAATTATATGTTTGGAAAATCAAAATAAATGAAAAACAAAAAAAAGTTAAAGAGCATATGCTAAAAAGCTATATTTAATTATTTATTGGAAAAGACCAAAAATATTAATTACAAATATAGTCTCTGACATTGGAATCAACTGGAACACTTTTTTATTAATAAATAAATGAATAAAAAGTTGATAAAAATATTTGAATCTTGGGGAACAAGAATTTAATATTCAAAAGAAATATGATTGGATCTCAAAAGCCATCGGTTTCCTTTAAAGTGATCCTGTCGTGATTCTCGGTAACTCCTGTTTTTTTCTAAACCAAGGTTAAATAATTATTATTAAATACAATAACTATTTTTTTTTCTCCAAACCAAGGTTGCGATGATTTTCATAAAAATGGATTTAAATGGTGACATAAATAATTTACTGTAGATATTATAGAAAATAAAATAATTGTTATTATGAAATAGTTGTTACAAATATTATTTTCGTCATTTCTCGACAACTTGCATGTATGATTTATTCATATATATATATATATATATGTATGTATAGAGAGGTGAGTTATTATACAACCATTTTTATTTGTATAATCAATATAACTCAATCTTAACTGTCCATTTAATTTGATAAATATGTAATTTAATAGAAGTTTTGATTATTTCCTAATATAAAATATTGATCATAATTAATAAACCTTATTCATCTTTCATAAATATTTAAATCATAATAAATGAACTTTCATCATTTTCATAAAAAATTCAATTTATTGGGTTGCATTGGTTGTACAAATGTGATGAGTTGCATTTGAAACAAACTCTCTCTCTCTCT
>NC_037528.1:4286622-4297503 GCF_001531365.2 Cynara cardunculus var. scolymus
TTTAAGAGTTTTAAGAGTTTTTAAGAGTTTTAGTCAAATGCTTTATAATATAGTATAGATATAAGGCTTGATCATTTAAAAACTTCAAAATTTGTAAGACCCATAAAAACTTATATCTTAAGATATCGTTTCACATGATGTTCTTTATTTTATATGTATTCGGTTCATAATGTGGAATTTTTTTACGTATAACTTTTATTTCACAAGCAAACTAAAAAGTTCATATTGTGAAACAAATACATGTGAACCAAACACATTGTGAAACAATTATATATTAATCAATATTCTAAATGTTAGTTTTAGATGGAAAAATCATATGATGTACTACTTCTCAAGATTATCACAATCTCTTCGTTTCTTAAAATAAGGCCCCTGTTACATATTATGGGGTTGTGTTTTCCTTCAAGAGAGTTAAATAAAAGATAACGATTGTCCAAAACGAATATTGAGTGGATGATAAATTGAATCCCAAAGTGGTGGCATTGAAGGTGGTTCTAAGTGTTTATATATGATAAATGATTGTACCATAGAGGTGGGATCTAGAACTTAAGACATGTTTATATATCTCGTCTCAAATGAATGAATTAACATCACATGTTGATTGATATCCAACTCGTCTCGTTTCAAAACGTTGTTGTATCAGGCTAAAAGCTTTCTCTTGGTCTTAGATGTTGTGGTACTGCAACCCAACTGCCTGTTATTGTTAGTGGGTTTTGGTTAGTTGTTTGTTTCTCGTTTTGTTCCTTCATTCTGTTGGTGTCACATATAGTTTTTTGTTGGATTTCAATTGTATCCCTCCTTTCCATGCCTTGTCGATGAAGGGTTGGTTTATATTTTGCCGGGCTTGTATTATCGAACTTACTTTCTTTGGTTGGTTTTAATATATTACCGCCTTCCTAAAAAAATCAAGTACTTAAATGTTTAAGATGTTATATCCAAAAAAAATATATGAAATTATAAATTTAAATGTTTAGAACACAAAATAATAAAGAATACAAATTACCATATTTTGAACCAAGGGACATTTTAAATTTTGGATGAAGTGTTCACGTGATTGGTGAAAAAGGGAAATGATGTTGTGAACAAGTCAAAGCAAGTGCAAGGGATAAAGAGGGAGGGAGCATGTATGTGGACACAACTCTTTTCCCATCATTCAATAAAGTATATCATATTCTTGTTTGAATTTGTTTTCCCTTTTCAATTTTTTATTTAAATTATTTATAATATATATATATATATATAGAGAAAAAGAAAGTCAGGTTTATATAATAAGAGTAACTATAAAACATAATAAAAAAACAATTGAATCATATGTGATCTTTTATTAAAATTACGTGTAAAATCATATATGATTCACATGACTTACGGTTACAAACCTAGATATTATGGAAGTAGTGACATTTTGATTATTCCAAATGAAAAATGATAAGATCAATTTTGGTGAAATTAATGATGATTTAAGCTAATTTATGCATTTAATTACATCCATGACGCAACCATGCATCGTGGGAAAGCCTGTCAGGACACCTCCGTGATCAAACGATGCTAAATAGGACGAAGGATGGAAGCTTCTGTTTTTGGTCAAAATTGGATGGAGGCTATATCATGGTGGGGTAACGGGGATTTCCTTTTCAAGTTAACTTTTTTTTTTTTTTTTAAATAATTAAGTTATTTTTTAAATAAATAAATCATGAAATTTTTTAGAAATTATTTACTTATGTTTATTTAATCCAAAAAAGTTATGTGTAACTGATTAGGAGGGTTTTAAAGCAGTTTCCAAGCCCTGGCACCTAACACCATCGCTATCTTGTCGCTAGGAGTATGCATTGGGTCGATTTGGGTGGGTAAATTAAAAACCCGATTGGGTTTCAGATATGGAAGTCAAATCCCGTTTTTTAGGGTTCGGATTTTTGATTGGTTCAGGTTGTCGGGTTTCGGATTGAGGTCGGTGATGGAGGCTAGATATTGTATCTCTACAACACTAAATGGTAACACATGCAAGTATACACATGTCGACACTATCTTCTTCAAGTAATAAAATGGCAAGGACCAAGTATCATATTCCACATGGGTGGATATCTTAAGTTGCAAGATCTCGAGTTGAAAACTAACTTCTGATAACGAATTTGAGGATTTTGTTTGGTTTTGAGTTAACACTACTGAAATAACATAATAAAGAAAGATAATATGGGTGTAAGACTAATGGTGAGATATAAACACAAATTCCAGCAGACAATATTGTAGTAATGCTACAACATGCTTTTAGTCGTAACTAGATCCACCGTCTATTTTTATGGTATTCATCTCAGACTTTCAACATTTGCACTAATGTGTAGAATCAACCACACATCTTTGTGTCATATTAGACTAGTGTTAGTGCATAATGAAGTCCTCAAAATATAAATATCTTTGTATAAAATTACTCTCTTGAGCGGATTCTCATATCATTCAAATTGATGTGTTCTTAATAGCTCATATCTGAGTTCACTCGACTTTAATACTTCAATAGGTGACCAACATGTCGAGAATTGACCAATTTGGAAAAACACGGACAACAAATCTCTTTGTTAGCAACTTTCTCAAGTTTGCTACTCGTATCATCCAAATTGACATGTATTTGAGTGGCTCGTCTCTGAGTCCACGATACTTTAATACTTTTCAAAGTGATCAACTTGTCAATAAGTGTCATTGGTTTTATAAAATTTGAAATGAAATAGAAGAACATTGTTATTGCAAAATGACATCCACTTTCCTCCGGTTTAAAATTTCACCTTTCTATCTTACACCCAAGCTAATAAAATCAGTTACTCATTACAAAAAATAAATTACAAGAAAAGTAAAGAAATGAACTTAAACAACTGAAATTAAGTAGCGGAAAGTAAAGTGCAAGAAATGTAAAGAAAGCAAAGACAAGATTTAAAAAAAGTTACAAGAATTATATTAAAGCAAGAACATGGACTTGAACAAATTCAAAACGTAAATCACAATCATACTAGATCTGATTGGATTTTTTCATGCAAAAATATAAACACCATACCTCTTATTTATACTAAGCTAAAGGGGGCAAAGTGCAAAATATTATAATACTTGACTACTGAGTTTAAAGTACACATACAAAGTCAACTAATAAAATAAAAGGTTAAAAGTAACCCTAAGACAACTATTTACAGTCGTAAATCATGAAGGATTTTTCAAAAGTGTTCAGGAAGCTTTCAAAAATTGTCTTTTAGCAACTCATTAATCTTCAAGTCTTGAACCACCATCTCCAACCGGTGCCCCATGATGCAACAACTCTTTAGCATGAGTGATCTCCCAAAAAGTGTACGTTAATCATTTATTTGTCCTAAAAGCAGGTAAATCACAACAGTTAGCTCAAAGAAACAATAAATGGAAAATAAGAAGATAAAAGACTCAAAGTTGAGATGCGAATAGGAAAATAAGATAATTACAGATAAAGAAATGAGTGTAGAAACACTGAATAATCAGTGCATATCAATCGATTAGGTTCAAGTTTGGTTATAATGCAAAAAAATATATATTTAATTGATTTTGAGAATGAATTTGATCGATTTAGATGATTGGTAAATCGGTAATATGCTTAAAAATTATAAAAGAGCAAAACCGACTAAGATTTTAGAATTTTCAAAAGGTAATTAAATAAATTATATGTGTAAATATATTTCGGGTTTTTGGATGGATTGGGTGGCCAAAAATCAAATCAAACCCGAACCCAAATTTCCCCCCAAAAACCGGTTTTCGGGTATCCAGGTTTGGATAAACACCTTATTTTCTGTCCGGGTTCGGGCTCGGATTTCGGACCATTCGGTTTGCACACCCCTACTTCTCGCCCCATCGTCATTCGCTCTCTATCACCGTCCATCACCATCGTTGACCCCTGACATCAATCTCTCCTTTTTTAATCGATTTTCTCTCTATTTTGGTTTGTCTATACTTACTCCATTAAATTGTTGTAAGAAAAAGAGAAACCGAAGACAAAAAAAGATAAAAAAAAAAGATGGAGATCGATGACAGTAGTCGATAATGAAAACGAGGCAACGAGGAGCAACGAAGGAGAGCATTGAGTTTGAATGACATAAGGTTTGAGAACGGTAAAACTGATTTACATTTTTTTAACTTTAAAACATTTCTATCCGATTATAAATAGTTTCCTTTTTTTGGGTTAATATGACGTAGGTAACAAATTTTTAAAATTTTCATGGTTTAATTATTAAAAAAACTATTATAAACTTAATCATTTAGAATGAAAAAATTAAAGTAGTTTATTCATTTAAAAAAAAATAAAGGACTTAATTATTTAAAATAAAAAAAATCCATTGAAGGTTTTCAATAACTTTTCTGTTAGATTTTATTTTTTAACCTTATCTTTAATCTATTGTGTTTTCACTTGATTATGGTTTTGTACACATATATAGACAAATATCTATGTAGGATTATATTCAATCAACGTAATAAAACACGAAAACACATATATTATAACTATTTATTTACGTATTATATTTGTTTAAATTAAGAAGGAAAAAGAAGAAAAACATTTTGCTAAAAATGATCTACTATGATATAGTACTTTTATGGTATAACGAAATCGTACTATACTCGAATTGCAATATATGTTTTTTTTTTTTTGCTTTCCAAAACGATGTTTTTCCCTTTTTGATGAATTTTGCGAATTAAGAACTTGAAGATAGTGTTTAAAAAATAGTAAGAGATGTAGAATATATAATATTGATTTTATACAGAGACAAAATTCATCAAACAGTATTTGGAAGTCTGCAAAGAGTACCTATGCTTAAAAAGCTTTTAACATCAGTTCCATTTAAGAAACAGTAGAAGACAATCTACGGTCTAATATAGACATTCATATTCCTCACGACAAAAATTCCATACAATCTTTACCATGAAGGGAGAGACATTTTTCATATAAGAAATCAATAGTTGGCCATAAAGATAATGTTATAATTTTCAAAGAGCCGTTGATAACCTATCTAAAATGATTGAATTATTTTATGCTATTTACCCAAATTGTTTTAATTTTAAATGAAGTAATGAAAAGTCACCAATAACCCAAGTCCAGGAACAGATCCTTTTGCCTGGAATGACTGAGGTCATTGATAACTTGAAACTATTTGTCATTTGTCTCGATTATGAACTACAAATATAATTGTGACATATATCCTAATGTATTTTTAATATAGGTGGGTTAAATGCACCTCTATATATATATATTATTAGATGCATATTTAAGCTATATTTGACAAACTAGTTGATAAACTAATTATTGGCTAATAAGCTAATTGTTAGATGATGAACAAGTTACATTTGACAAAACTAGCTGATAAGCTATATGAAAAATGAGAAAAAAGAACATCAAAAAAATTAGTCAATTATAAAATTTCATAATATAATTAAAATAAATTACTAATGACATAATATGTTAATTAATACAAACAAGATATCAAGGAAAAATTAAATAATAAAATATGTTAATTTAAAAATATACATTCATATTATATTATAAAATATTTGATAAAAACTCTTAAAAACTATTTTTTATGTACGAATTATTGTTTATTGATGCATATTATTTAAAATTTAAGATTACAAGTAAATTTTAGGTAAGTACAACTTATTAAAGCTCTATATTTGAATTTGTGTAACTAACTATAGACAAACATAATCAAATACAAGATAAACATCTCATTTTAAATATAAAAAATCTAAAATAACTAAGATAATTATTGAGTTCTAACAAAATACTTAATTATTATCTTTATAAAAAATTATACTATTAAACCTAAATTAAATTACTTCGTTACGTTAAATTAAATTATAATAAAAAAATTAANTTTTTTATAACTAAATACACTGAATAATAATTAAAAAAAATAATATTAAAATTAGTTAATATTTTTTAATTAATATTGACTACTTTAGTTAATATTTATTGATATTTAATATGAGAATGGTTCAAACAAGAACACCTTCATTTTATGAGAATACGAGAACACTCTTTTACAATAGAGAATCACATGTGATAATATTATTCCATCACATATGATACACATGTGATACTAAATCAGAGATGCGGATAATTTTTGGCGCAATCTTGGTTGTGGGCTAAGTCTCCCTTACACCACTAAGTCCCCTCACATGTATTATCACATGTGATAAGTATGTTGTTAATATGATACTATAATCCACTAAGACCATCACATGTGATGTTAAATCATAGACGTATACAATCTTTGGTGCGGCCTAAATCGTAGAACACATCTTCCTCATACCACCAGGTCCCCTCACACGTATTATCACATGTGATAAGGGTGTTCTCGTGTTCTCGTAAAATTAGAGATGTTCTCATTTGAACCTCTACCTAGTTAATATTTATTAAGATTTGTAATAATAATTTTTATTAATATTTATTGACATTTGTTTATTGTTAATAGTAATAAAATAACAATAATAGTTAGGGTTATAGTTAAAAAAATGACAATAAGATCCTAAAAAGGTACTCTAACTAACTTTCCAATTAATTATATTAATAGCCGATTTATAAGCTAGTTTATATTCATCCAAACATGTACTCAAAAAATAAATTAATTTTTATTTGCCAAATAATGCCTTAACTCTAATTTCATTATCACACATAACAATATCAAAACTTATTTTTTACATTCTCAATACATGATTTAACTTGATTTTGATATAAAAAGGAAGCATTATCCTTTTTATATTCAAAGAATATGACAAATATTTTTAACATAAAGTACTGAAAACATTGATACATAAAAATATATGTTAAGTTCCGTTTATCAATCATCAAAAGAATAAGACTATCAAATATAAAATAGTTGTTAAAATAACCATATATTTGCACCAACAACCACATATCAATTGAAATTCAGTTTATATTTAAAAAAATCCACGAGTCAATTAGTAGGTTGCCAATACTAAACTATAAAGGTTTTGTTTGTTTGATTAATCATATGACCTTATCGTAGAAATGGGTAAATTTGTGGCTACACTGTATCTCTTTACCTTTAAAATTTAAAGAATGTTGTCACTTGCCTATATAATTATATATTTACGTGTTAATCATATATTTAGATAAATGAAGAATCATGTGAGAATAAAAGTTAATATGAGAAACATAAGAATGGATCTGAACTCTTGATCACTTTTAATCTCATCTCCACCACATGAATTCCGTTTGATAAGGGAATTGATCTGATTCATCTCATTAGTGTTGAGATTTATCCAAGGGCAGAAATCCCTATTTACCATTCTCGATAGTATTAAGATTTATCTCGGTAAGTGATGGTGAGGACTCTTACCCGGGTAAGCGTTTACTGGGTAAATTGTTGCATACAATACCGTTTTAATATACTACAATTTTATCTGGTAAAATAGATTATAGTGTTGACTTCTACCGATAAATGATTACCGGGTAACTATTTGGATAAACAGCTCCTAAATGAATGGTGGGATCAGATACATGTCAAATAGAGGGAGATGATGGAGTAAGTACCAACCACTAGAACTAATTATTCGATAGCAATGTCAATAATTGTTTTCATAAATTTAATAGTTGCTAAATTTAATTGCAAGCGAAAGCAATTGAAACTGATATAACAAAAGCCAAAGCATAATTAACACATAGACTACCGATAAATTGGACATACTAGTAGAGATTGGATCAAACTTCCGTCAGCTTACCAAAATCTATGGCTATATTTAACCCAAAAGTGTGTATAATACGGTTTTATGTGGTTTTGATAAAACGATAATGTTTTTATTTTTGAATAAAATATAAATATAAATATATCATAAAAAATAAATAAAATATTGATATTAGTACTATACTAACTATTTAAAATTTCTCATTTTTTGTGTATTTTTTTAATTCATTTTTTATTTAATAATATAATTTTTTTTATAAAAATAACAATTAAGTATTGTGTTAGAACTCAATGATTATCTTAATTATATTTTAGTTTTTATATTTAAAATGAAATGTTTATCCTCTATTTGATTATGTTTATCTGAAGTTAGTTACAAGAATTCAAACATGAAACTTTAATAAGTTGTACTTACGCACAGTTTACTTGTAATCTTGAATTTTAAGGTAATATCCATAAATAAACAATACTTCATGCATAAAAATTGGTTTTTAAGAGTTTTTGTCAAATACTTTATAATATAGTATAGACAGTTGCACAGTCATGTGAAACAACGAGATGTAGAATTTTATTATAAATCGAAAATGATAAATTAACACGGTCTTTAATAAAAATGAAGTGTGAAATTCAAGTTAAATAAAACAGAAATTATTGGTGATCAATCTACATGTTTTACTAATTCTAAAACGCAATAAAAAACTAGAAAAAATATATAGGGGAATCAAATAAAATAGTCATTTCCTACAAAACAATTAATCTGCCAATTCTATGTCATTATCACCAAAATATCACTACCTTCACAAGTGTCACTTTCGGGGCTTGTAGATGTGTTAAAAGACAAAAAAAATCACTTTTCATTTAGGTTCGCAAATGCACCTCTGCAAGTGGGTGGAAAGTGATTTTTTTTTTTGTCCTTTAGCTCATCTGCAAATCAAATATGTGTCATTTTGTGAAGGTAGGTGATATTTTAAAAAATTTGCAGAGAAATGACTAAAAGATGAATTTGATCCCTGAAAATGACTATTTTTATTAATTTCTCAAAAATATATTGGGGCCAACTTAATATTTATAAGATTCTCAATTTTTGTATAAATATATTTAAATAAAAAATTATATTATAATTCAATATTTTATACATAAAACTAAGAATATCTTTATCGTTGTTGATTGTGTGTTATGTAATATTAATAAGAGAAAACACTTTATTTAAATAAATTTATTATTTAGCTATTAATTGTTTTCAAGAAGTTTAAAATGAAATTTTTAAAAATTATTTATATACAATAATAAATTGTAAATTAATTTTTTTAGAACATATTAGTAAATTATATCAAATATAATAAGTTATCTTTATTATATGTTTTATAAGCCAATAATCATGTGAGAAACATGAGTTAAAGTGAAAAGTGTGAGAAGAGATCTAGATCTTTGATCATCTTTAATTTCAATCTCATCCGTGAATTGTAGTTGATATGAAGATTGATCTGATGTATCTCATTTTAATATATATCTAAGAATAAAAATTATTCCTATACTTTTCACATTAACTTTCATTCTCGGTGAAATTCAATCCATGTTTTATAAACAGTAAATATGTCAAAGTAATTGAGATATGAAAAAAGGTGAATGTCGATGTCAATGTTCGTTCGTAGGGACCAACGTGTGTGGAACTTTCGTGGACATGTGTTGAACCACACCCTTTATCTTGTCGACTTCCTTTGGTCCCCACTAAATCGGTTCTTTAGTCATATTCTACTCGCATTGGTTGGACCCCTATACTTGACTACAAAAATTTATTATTAAATTAAAGGTTTTTTTGTCTAGCGGTATCGTAATCTTTGAATTCTTAGGAGGTCAAATGTTCAAATCTCACCAAAGGTGAAAAAAATGTGTAAATTTATTTGTTGCATTGATATATATATAAATATTATATAATAATAATGTTAATTAAAAAACAATAGATTTATATTATAAACAAGTAACAAAAGTTACAAAATGAAATATAACAATTAAAAGCAGACTTGATTTACAACTGAATAAATATACTATTAACCTTAATTTTAATAAATAGCAAATAAAATTTGTATCATTATCAATTGTTTTATCGTAACTTTATCATAATTGATGTGTGTTTATTTTAGTTAAATCGTAACAAATAAATTAAAGAAATGTATCTTGTAATTATGATGTTTGTATATAATGACACGAAAATTGTTGAGTAATTATGTTGTGATTTTTAAAATTGTTATAAATGAGGAAAGATATGGAAAGATGTAATTGGTTTATACGGTATGTGATAGATTTGACTACAATAATGAATTGTGAAATTACCATTATAAGATAAGTATATTAGTATAAGGGGTCGTTTATTAAATACTTACCTAGTAAGTGTTTACCAATAAAATTTAACACTATTATATACTTACCGGGTAAGATTTTAATCCACCAAAACGACATCACATGCAACAATTTGCTCGGTAAATGCTTACCGTGGTAAGAGTCGTCACCCTCACTTACCGGGTAAGACTCTTGGTCCTTGTCTCGCTTTTACCGGGTAAGATTCTTAGTCATTATCATATTCATCCGATGAGGTAACGTGACTTGGTAAGCGTTTGGTAAAGGACTCCTAAGTGAAAACAGACTTTCTATAATATGAAGTTTGGTTTCAAGGATGGGAGAAATGAAAAATTGATCAAAATAGCCAATTATTCAACTTCAAGTCACTTTATAGCCATTTTTAAAATACAACTCCTAAAATAGCTGCTTTTTTGCATTTGCGCACCTTTTTCTAATTAAAAAAAAAATATGATTTAGGCATTTGCGCAAGCCATTTGATATTTAATAACACTTTGTATCTTTATAATTAGTTATTTAATTTACTTTATGTTATTTATTTTTTCATTTTTCATGTCACATCCTTATTGTATTAACATACATAATTGTATCTTAACTAAATTACATAAAAGAAATATGTGTCTTTTTAACAGATTACATTATTATAAGCGTCTTGCCAATACGTTCAAAATGAGCACACACATTGATTTTTTTTGTTTTAGTCATATTATTAAATATCATAAATACGTATGAATTATTTTTAATACTTACACTTTCTACTTTTATAGTTATTTATTTAATTTGTAACTATAAGAGAACAAAATACAAGTATTAGAAATAATTCATAAGT
>NC_037528.1:4298637-4314999 GCF_001531365.2 Cynara cardunculus var. scolymus
TATTTTATTTAAAAATAAAATATATTCCATACAAGTTTCACAAATTAAAAAGAAATTATTTTTTTAAAAGATTACTGATGAAATTTTTAATAAAATATATTTCGTTGATGATTTTCCAAATTAAAAGAATTGAAAATTATTTGATTAAATTACTGACAGATTAACGATAAAATTTAACTAAATACATGAGTAATTAAAATTCGTCGCAATTGTTCATTGGTATGTATGCATGGATTACTTATATCTAGGCGCTCTAACACAATAACATGTTAATAAGTGTGAAGTATCGTGTTTAAATCTTGTCAGTGATATCATTTCATCGATGAATTAGCGACGAATTTTAATTAATTATGTATTTAGTTAAATTTTATCCTTAATCCATGAGCAATTTAATCAAATAATTTTTTATTTTTTAATTTGAAAAATTACCAAAGTATTATACTTTATTTTTAATTAAAATAAAGTTTATCAGTAATCCTTTTTAATTTTTTTAATTTTTTAAATTTGAAAAATCATATACAAAATATATTTTATTTTTAATTAAAATAAATTTAATCTGTATTTTTTTTTAATTTGAAAAATCATTAATAGAATATATTTTATTTTTAATTAAAATAAATTTCATCAATTATCTTTTTTAAATGTAAATACTTTTTTGTAAATGTAAATACTTTTTTGGTATATTTGTTTCATTTTATAGATGTAGTACTTTTTTAGTTCAAAAAATGTTTAGAAACTTAATTGTTCAAAATATGAAAGTTCATTGACTTTTTTTCAGACTTTTTCCATTACTTTACCATATTAACCAGTTGTATAGATTATAAGAATGTATGTAACAGGTTTTAGAAAGTCCAAAAAGTTATTTAACAGGTTTTAAAATATCCAATGACTTATTTTTCCAAAAAATTATCCAATAATTTAATTATTTCAAACACTAAAGTCCATTGAGTTTTTTAGACTTTTTCTATTTATTTTTTCATTTTTATTTTAAATATCATATTTGTTCATAAGTTAAGTTAATTTTTTTTCTTATAAATCATAAWTTATTTAAAATTTATTACATCAACTATAATTTATAAGTTTTTTCTTTTATATGTTTGTTAACATTTTTAAACATTTAATTGACTATGTATAATCTAGGTTCTAAACCCTAAATTAGGGGTGTTTATGGGTTGGGTTAATCCGGTTGAAGATATCTGAACAACCCAACCATATGCTTGCGGTTTGAAAAAAATATTAACTCAACCCAACCCAAACCAAAGTGCAACCCAACCCAACTCGTACGGGTTGGTCGGGTTGATACTTTGGTACATTAAAATATTCTTCTAACCTTGAATATGTTATTTGTCTACTCATAATTTCTTTTTCATCATCAATCATTTGATACAACTTATCCATATTTCTTACGTATATCACATTCAATTAATTTTCTCAATTTACATATATATGTTCACAGTTACTGAACATATATACGAATGAGTTATATAGATATGTGAATAGATTGAAAATATGTGTATATGAAMAACATATATGATAGTGTAATTGTCTAATGTATATATTAATAGAAATTCAACAAGCATATTGAATCCAAGAAATAAAAGGATACCGGGTTCGTCGGGTTGGGTTGTGTTCAAATAATAGTAACCCAATACCTATGGTTTGACAATTTTACAACTCGATTAGACATCGAGTTGCTTTGAGTTGGGTTATTTTGCATTGGATTGATCAGGTTGGTCAAGTTTTTGAGCACCCCTACCCTAAACCCTAAACCAAAATCTAAAAAAGTAATTTATGTGTCATTTTTTAGGTACAATTTTTAATTTTAATAATTAATTTAAGCAAAACACTAGTAACATAATAAATTAAAATTTTAAAAATACAAATACAAATAAAATATTGCAATATATATTAATGGTGAATTTGAATTAAAAAAATATTTTTATTGATAATCTTCTTTGTAGTGTTCGATATATAAAATAAACTTAAATTAAATAATTAATAATTAATAGTTACATTATATAATTATATTCATTATTATTATTATCTATACTATATTATAAAGCATTGATAAAAACTCTTAAAAACAATTTTTTATGATGAAGTACTGTATATTGATGCATATTACTTAAAATTCAAGATTACAAGTAATTATGCATAAATACAACTTATTAAAGCTTCATGTTTGAATTCGTGTAACCAACTAGTAATTACGGATAAACATAATCAAATAGAGGATAACATATCATTTTAAAATATAAAAAATCTAAAATATAATTAGGATAATTATCGAGTTTTAACAAAATAATTAATTATTATATTTATAAAAAATTATATTATGAAACCAAATATAAATTATTTCGTTATTAAACATAAATTAAAATTACAATAAAAAAATTATAATAAAAAATTAAATTAAAAAATTACACAAAAAATAAGAATTTTAAATAGTTAATTTGATACTAATATCGAAAGTTAAATTTTTATGATATCTTCAAATTTATATTTTATTCAAAAATAAAATATTATCGTTTTTTCAAAATCACATAAAATCATATTATAACATCGACTGAGATAAAAAAATAAAAAAAATATTAAAATCAAGATGTATCTCGCTATATTGCACGAGTATCATTATAGTATAATAATAATAAAAAAGTAATTAATTATAAATGTAATGATAAAATAAAGGGAAAATTGCAACAAAATTAAACTAACTTTCACTTGATTCTTATTTTGGGGAACAAACTTTCAAAATTGTCATTTAGGGGTCTCTATCAAACTTTTTGTTTATTTAAGGGTCTGATTGATCTGTTGAACAGGTAACAAGTAATTCAAGGGTCTGGTTGATCTGTTGAACAGATAACAAGTAATTTAAGGGTCTATATCAAACTTTTGGTTGATTTACCAAATTTGATTTAAACTTTAATATTGATACGGATTCATTAGATATAAAAATCTTGAATTTGATATTTATTAAATTGATTTTTTATTGCATTAGTAAAAAACAATTTTTATCGTGGTAATTTAGATTTATTTTGAAAAAATCTTCAATTTGATATCTGAATTTAAAAAGAAAACGAGATTTGAAATGAAAAATAGATTTTATTACATTAATTTTTGAAAAAAAATGAGTTTTAGTTATTTTTCTATAACTATTTTGCAAGTTGGTTCCCCAAAATAACAATTTTAAAAGTTAGTTCCTCAAAATAAGAATCAAGTGAAAGTTGGTTCTATTTTGATGCAATCTTCCCTAAAATAAAAGAAAAAGAAGAGATAAAATATTAAAGTAATCTATATATATATATATCTATAAAGCAGAATCATTATATATTGATGTGGCGTCTTCTAGATCCTATTTTTCTCTTTTTTCCACATTTGATTTTTTTTCCTTAGTAATTTTGCAAATTAATGTTTACATTTAACTCAAAAACCCTTCATCTTCTCTTGGTACGTTTCAACTCTAATATTTAAATCATTCAATCCCTGGTTTTTCTCTAAATCCCTCAATCTCTGGGTTTTTTTCATTTATGTGTTCTCCATCTCCATGTACGAATTATAAACTACTGGCACTCTTATATATTATTAAAAAATAGTATATTTACTAAATGACTAAACACACGAGTTTCAATCATTTTTTTAATAAATCATAATAAGAAAAATAAGATTAACCGAGGTTGTTCAAAGAAGCATAGGGTAACTAAAAGGTATCACCGTAACAATTGGGATTATGGATTTTCAGTTTATGGGGGTAGTATGAGACCTATAGTAAGGGAGAAAATTACCCGTTTGATTGAATACGCGAAGTCGGGATCATAAAAATTAGTTGGGAAATTGTGAACTTGGATTTTACCGACAGTGCAACTTCTGTACTTTGACAGTGTATAACTCATAAACTGTAAGTCAGAATAAACTTGTATTTTGCAGTTAGAAAACCCTTACTGTATACTACAACTTTCATGAAGGGTCGAAAAGCCAGTTATGACTCTAAGTGGTTCAAAACAATGTGTTTTCAGGGATGTTTGTACTGCATTCAGGATTAATATGTTGTTTTGTAAAATTTGTATAAAATATATGAATAATCAAAATGATGTGGGTGGATTCATGTATCAAAGGTAATATTGATTCTTATTAATTTAATATATAAATATGATCAACGATTCATTTAGCTAACTTCAATAATTTTAAAAAAAATTATCGTCATCACGCAACCAACAATGTCAGAAACTAGTTATAATTGTAATTAGAGATGCTGTCATAAATTAATTTGGATTTATGGAATTTATAATGATCAAGTTTCCACCCATTTGCCCCATTCTGCGCCCATAACTACCGACTCTTCGTCTTCTTTATAACGCCCATTTCTTGATCCTCTTCAATCCATCGTCTATGGAATCATCATCTTCAACAATGGATCGGGTCAACTTCAGGACTCAAATCCTAACTCGCCATCTCCAGAACCACCACATCCCCCCTACGGATCTCATCCACACAGCTCCATGTGTCAACTACTCCCCACCCGAGCTTTCTGAGCCATTGGCTAATTTCGATACAAAGTCGCTCCGTAAGCTCCTAGACGGAAAAAGCATCGATGTAATCGATCATATGTTCAATTTGATGATTCAGAGCAATTTGTTTTGTCCCAGAGAAAGAGGCGGCAAGGTGTTTGTTTCGCCGGACTTTAATCAGTCGATGGAGCAGCAGAGAGAGATGACCATGAAAAGAATTGATTACTTGAGAGAACAAGGAGCTTTTGATGGGTGGTTTTCTAGGAAGGGGGATGATGGTGAACTGTGGAGATTTGCTCTTGCTGAAACTGTTAGTGTTTTTGATCATTCGTTGGGGATTAAGCTTGGTGTTCATTTCTTTTTATGGTATGCCTAAAACCCTTCTTTATATTCTAATTTAAACTACTTTGAAATGAACAAAAGTTTGTGGCAATTGGGAAAGCCATGTTTGATATTCGTTAAAATTTGTCTTTTCCGTTTCAATTCAAATCGTCGACCCCCTTTAAAAGCATCCAATTTGGGTGCTATTCTAATTATATTCTGGATGAAATTTTGTAGAGAATCGTCTTAGTCGTTTGCTTTACTTGCTTAGTAGGTTTCCACCTAGATTTTCGCCACTTATCTGGAATCATAGTAGAACCGGTGATGATCTTTGTGAAGGCTAGGTGATATTTGAATATCCAGGTTCTTACTTACTTTTGGAGTAATCGTATATCAGAACCAAAAGACGGATTGATCAACATACAGTAGATTGTAAATTTGATTTTCTTTATATAATGTCCGTATTTTCCTAGTCAAGAATTTCTAAATTTTCCTCTGTATTGGGAATTGTTTTGTGTAATCGTGGGGTATCTGACCCGCTTACTCATACATCTGCTAATCCTATGGATCATGGAGATAACAGAGAAAATCCCCATGGTCTGAGGAGCCTGACTTGAACCGCCGACCAATGGGAAGGACTCCAGCCTTTATTTGGCATTTTAAGCTGGCCCCTAGGTTTCTGTGTTGGGGTTTATGCCATTGGCTAGATAAGATAAGACAAGATGTTTGCTTTTGCAAGCCAATATCTTTAAGTACTCACTCATATTTGAAACTTTTGTAAGATACTCATGGATATGCTTAATGTTCCTATGATAATTTCAGGGGTGGTGCCATCCGTTTCATGGGCACAAAGCGTCATCATGATAAGTGGTTCAAGCCAACTGAGACTTTTGAAGTCAAGGGTTGCTTTGCAATGACTGAGTTAGGACATGGAAGTAATGTATGTGGAAGTTGTTCAGTTTAGGGCTTTCAGGGTGCGTTTGGTACATGGACGTGACTTAACAGAACTGGACAAATGAGATTGAGGCAGGCGGATGGAAGAATTAACTTTTAAGGATTTTAATTTGACATGGGTAGTTTAGTAATTTACCACTATTGTCCCATCTCCACCTATTTTAGTGGAACAGAAACAAATTGCAGTTTTGTCTTGGTCAGGTTCTGTTCTGTCTCCGTCCAATGTGGGATGACAAGTTTTTGTACTGTCTTGTCTTGTTGTACCAAACGCACCCTTAGCATGATAACATTATGGTCTCGTGTAGGCATAATATGTTGCTTCTTGAGTTATTTTTTAGGTCCGAGGCATTGAAACAGTCACTAGATATGATGCAAGAACCGAGGAATTTATCATCAGCACTCCTTGTGAATCTGCTCAAAAGTATTGGATTGGAGGTGCAGCTAATGTAAGACGTCATTGCAAATTCTTTTGGCTTTCAATTATCTGATCTTTTTCTGCTGTGTGCTTCCATGGTTTTACAGACTTGAATGCTTTTTGTGTTTGATGTTTTCAGCATGCCACACACACAGTCGTTTTCTCACAGCTCGAAATCAATGGTGTGAATGAAGGAGTGCATGCTTTTATAGCCCAGATCAGAGACGCAGATGGAAATATATGTCCAAATGTTCGTATTGCTGATTGTGGTCATAAGATTGGTTTGAATGGTGTTGACAATGGTCGAATCTGGTATGAATTGAAATTCATAGGAAAGGTGTAGTATTTTTGATATACCAATGATAACCTCAACCCTGCTTGTGTTTCAGGTTTGACAATCTAAGGATCCCTAGAGAGAACTTGTTGAATTCAGTTGCTGATGTTTCGCCTGATGGTCAATATTTGACCGCAATAAAAGATCCAGATCAGGTTAGCATTTGTCTACTTCTTTCTTGCTCACTTTTAACCGATTTTCAGAACTTCATCATATATGTCTTTCTATCTTTGCCACACTTTTCACAAGCCGAGGGTCTTTACGGAAACAACCACTCTACCCTTTATGCACATCTTTCCCTCCTGAGGTGGGATGTACGGGTTTCATTTGGTTTGGTTTAGGCCTTTTATTGTGTGGGGTATATATGAATAGATGTTCATTTTTTTCCTTCTATTTTCTAAAAATTAATGATCAAAGAGAAAGGAAATAACATATAACATGGGAAAAGGAGGGTAGATATCTCTGATTTTTGCACCAAGAACATGTTTGCTTCAGAATTTGAAATGATTTTGAGAAAAGAAACAAAAAGGAACTTTACTTATTGATATTTGATACTTCATTTCAGAGATTTGCAGCCTTTTTGGCCCCTCTCACGTCTGGCCGTGTGACCATTGCAGCAAGTTCAATGAACACAGCAAAGGTAAGCTATGCACAGCCTTTGAGTTAAAAGAACTATGGATTGGCCTAAATTCATTCTAATAATGATTTGTGATGCTGTTTATTCTCTTCAGGTTGGTTTAGCAATTGCAATAAGGTACTCTCTGTCAAGGCGAGCCTTTTCAATTAGACCAAATGAACCTGAAGTTCTTCTGCTTGATTATCCAAGTCATCAAAGGAGGCTCTTGCCTCTTCTTGCAAAAACGTAAGTACCAAATAAATATGTATTACGTTTATAAGCTCATTTGTAGTTGCTTTCATGTTCTTTGCATCTTCTGTTGCATGAAATTATGTTAATTGTGACACTCGAAATGATGTTTTTGTTTATTATATCACCTTTGTTTTGAGCCTTTAGATATCAAACTATAGAAACATCTTTGTCGAATAAGCATACAAATTGACCCTTCGAACCATGCAATGTTGGAAGCCTTGTACAACATGTATTCGTGTTTCCTTTTCATCCTTTTTACTTCCAGTTTTCTTCAGATTATTAGGGACGATGGGTGTGAGGTGCAATTAGACTACAGATGTAAATCCTTTTCAGTTTTGACTTGCTCCCGGATTTAGATGAAATAAGTTATGCTTACATATTAGTTAATAGGGTTGTTTTGTTGGCACCTTGTGTCTTATCACTCTTTAATGGATGAATCATATACCTTAAGGGCGCGTTTGGTTGCCTCTGGAATGGAGTTCAGAATAGATTGGGTCCTTCCTGCAGATCAAAGATACATGCCACATTACTGCCTAGAAATGGAATGAACTAAACCGCCAAAGCAGTACTGTCCCGTTAATGTTTATTGTTCCTTGACTGAGGGTCGTTTCCACTCAAACATCATTGCTTATCACTAGTTTTTCTCTCCACTGCTGCCATGTTCCTGCAGTCAAATCTTTTTATATCTACAAAATGGAAAAAAGCTCGTAAAGGCATTTTGTAAGGGCATATGAGGGGGATATATTTTCAGAAGAGAATTCATAGAAATATGATATTTTGTGGTTTGATGAATGGATGTGTATTCAAGCTCTCTCTCATATCAGAGGCTGTGGCCATGGTCATCTTCGTTTTAGAAAGACTGCTATTTTAAAAGAACGTGGAGACCAATGGGATAACTGCATATGTGAAGCTTTTGCTTCGATACCAGTGTTTGTTCTTTTGACATAGGGTGTCACGTGACGTGTGCATCGGACGTGTGCAGAACTGAATTTGTCATTAGATTGAGGTCAAATGTCGATTTGTGGCAAGGAGTGAGGTGGAACACGGAGTGGAAAATGCTTCAACTATTCGAAACAGAAAATTTAGTATGGTTAAGGTTTTGATTGCTTTGATACCTTGAAGGGTTTGAAGTAATAAACATTTTCGAGGCACAACCTATCCTAATAGTATACAAGAAATGGGCTGGTGGGTAGGCAAATAGACCAGTTTGGTTATGTATTATAGATCAGTCGTTGCAGATTTATTGAAGAATCCCCTTCGTACATATAGCTTTGATGGATCCTATGTGTCACCATTTGGACATGTTTGATCAACCCGCCAATGCGTACTATTTTTGAGTTTGAAAGTGTTATCAAGATAAAATGAGATGCCCTGCTGCTACATCTTTTTTTTCTTCTTGGAATATATACTTGGTGGTTCTTTGAACATTTGCTATGTTTGTTTAAATGTTGTTTTGACGTTTGTCTTTTTCGTTGTTCGGCAGATATGCTCTGAGTTTTGCTTCCAACTACTTGAAGATGATATACGTTAAAAGGACACCTGCATCGATTAAGACTGTCCATGTTGTTTCTAGTGCACTCAAGGCTGTTTTAACCTGGCATAACATGCGAACCCTTCAGGTTGTAAATGCCCAGAAAGTTTATCTTTATTTACCAGTGTTCTAAAAAAGTTTTAAGCAGATTTATTTGGTCGAACCAACGTTCTTCTAACGCTTAATTGCCAAGTGGGGTTCAAGTAATATAATCTTTTCATACTTTGTGAACATATGAAGCTTAAAATTTCAATTTCCAAATCTCCATTTTTCTATTTTCTATCAGATTAAACTTGTTCAGGTGTGAAACAATGCCTACGTTCTTTTTCCTTTTTTTGATTAACCTGGATATCCAACCTGCTATGCGAGCCGACTAATCCCAGGGCGACCACTCGCTTCGTGGGTAGCCCGGAGTAGCCACATTTGAACCTTTGTGGCCACAAGGGGACTTTTATTCCTCTTTGGATTAACAATGCCTAACTTCAAATTCTGATCAAATGGTTGCTGATTTTGGATCAGGAATGTCGAGAAGCTTGTGGTGGGCAAGGTTTGAAGACCGAAAATCATGTTGGTCACTTAAAAAGCGAGTATGATGTGCAATTGACGTTTGAGGGCGACAATAATGTTCTTATGCAACAGGTAATGAACTATTCGACATTAGCAGGCTTGCATAGCAACAACTAAAAGTTAGGTGGTCACATAGAAGAGTTCAAAAATTTTCGTTCTTGCATCATTTTACGGTCCAAGAAAGTAGTTCACATAGTCAAAAGATAGACAATTGCAAATCTTTCCATCTCTTTGGGTCCCATCAATTCTTTGGTATGATCTATTTCTTGATCACAATTACATCCACATCATATTGAACACGATCTCACTGATGATCTGTATCATTTTATCCCCTTTGAGTGTAGTAATCTTGATTTGGATCTGTTTTTTGTTAGTTTTGAGTATTAATGATCATGGTTTGATGCCCAACTCAGATTAGCAAGGCGCTTCTGGCCGAGTTTTTGGCAGCCAAGAAAAGGAACAAACCGGTTAGAGGTCTGGGGCTCGAACACTTGAACAAACCTGCTCCTATTATCCCTTCTCAGCTCACAAGCTCTACCCTCAGGACCACTCAGTTTCAGGTATAACCCATTTTTATATGCTATGATCGTTAACAAATGTTTTAGAACAGGCGAAAAGTACTTAGAAACTGTTTTATATGGCAGACCGACATCTTCTGCTTACGGGAGAGAGATCTATTGCATCGTTTTGTTAAGGAAGTCTCGGAACACCAAGCTCTTGGAGAAAGCAAAGAACATATATTCACAGTGGTCAGACAACCCTCCCTAAATCTTTTTAATAATTTCATTTTATTTCTTGATGTAGTCGTGTCGATGATTCAAGCTCAAAGATATACTGGGTTTGTTTGGTTTGGTTTGGTTTTAGCCGTAGTGATTCTCATTTTTCTTTTTCATTTCTTATACTGTTAGACTTATCAACTTGCTGAGGATTTGGGCAGAGCGTTTTCCGATCGTTTGATTCTACAAACATTTCTAGACGTTGAAGCAACCGTTCCAGCCGGTTCTTTAAAGGTAATATTTTTTCTTAAATCGCGGTTGGTATGCAGGACAATAGAAAGAGCTACAGTTGGACATCAAGATCAAAACAATATCTTTTTGGGCTTAAGTTTATAATATTGTGGTGGATATTGTTGCAGGATGTATTGGGTCTGATGAGATCGATGTACACCACAATCTTGATCGAAGAAGATGCTTCGTTCCTTCGATATGGCTACTTATCGACAGATAATGCTGCAGTGGTTAGGAAAGAGGTGATGAAACTGTGCAGTGAACTAAGACCATATGCACTTAGTTTGGTGAGCTCTCTCGGAATTCCTGATGCTTTTTTGGCACCCATAGCTTTCAATTGGGTCGATGCCAATTCGTGGTCTTCGGTTTAAGCTTCATATATATGCATACAAATAAAGGACTCCACGATATGTTGTAAAACTTAACGAAAGTTGCTTTTGTTGTTGGTGTCTCTTTGGTTTACCATTCGTTTTGTTGGATATCCATTCGATTCTGTGAACTGTTTATTTGGTTTCTATAATCGACTGTCCAATTTTAAGCAGATCGGAGAAGGTTAAACTCTGACCTAATAAGTTATCTCGTACGCTTGTAAGACCATCTTCAATGGGGACAAACCAAATTTGAGATCAAATCTTACAACAAATTTGGTGTCATTATTCATTTACATCAATTAAAGAAGATAAACATAAATATATTAGGGGCCGTTTACCACTTACCCAGTAAGTGTTTACGGGTAAAATTTAACACTATCACTTACTTACCGGGTAAGGCTTTAGTCTACCAAAATGACATTATATGCAACAATTTACCCGGTAAGCGCTTACCATAGTAAGAGTCGTTGCCCTCACTTACCGGGTAAGACTCTCGGTCTTTGTCTCCTCCTTACCGGGGTAAGATTCTTGATTTTTATCATATTCATCCGGTAAGGTAATATGATTTGGTAAGTGCTTACCCTGATAAACGTTTGGTAAACGACCCCTTGCTTTTATTGTTTGCACACATTTTTATGGATTTGGTGTCACCTGCCATTCAGACATCGGTTTCAACACAATGGCTTTAATTTTACTTGCAATAGATCTCCAACCCGTACAATTTTTTAATAGCAAAGCCTCTTTGGTTTGAAGGAATGTTTTTAAGATCGGTTGATTTCATGAGAAGATTTAGAATATTTGGTGGGTTTGATTTATAAAATCATATTCTTGTGGATAATTTATTAAACAAACTATAAATAATTAAATTACTTTTTATTAATCGATTTTACAAAAAAGAATGTGTTCACGTGTTATAAGACATCATTACTAGTCGAAATACCAACCAACTTTATAAGATTTCTAAATCCAATGTTTGTAGGATTTTATTGAAATCCCGAGATTTTGTTTCACACCAAACGTAGCACTGAAATATAATGCAATTTGAAATCCCTGCGAGTCGAGTTAAACATATTTTTCAAGAATTTGTTAAATCAAAACCTAAAAAACAAGGTTGTTTGTTTTCCTTTTAATAGTTTCATTAAGAGGGAGTCTCTGAATCATTAAGAGATGAATCTTGTTTGGCAAAAGAAAAGTCTCCCTCTTAATGGTTCCAAAATCTTCTGAATGATTTTGTATCATAGACCTTCCTTAACCATTCAGCGCCCTAATTTCATTGTAAACAATTACCAAACAATTACATTTCATTTTGCACTATATCATGAGAGCCTCTTAAATCATTCTGCACTAAATCATTCAACAACTACCAAACAACCCCTAGTGTAAGGAAAATATTACAATCATTTATAATATCAACAGGAAAAAAAATCAAAGAAAGTAAAAAAGCAACACATGTTGCAGTGTATTCCAAAACACTCTTTGTCATATCAGTACAAGACTACTTGATCCAAACCACTTTTCTTTGGAAAGACCAAAAAGCAATGCAAATATATCAGCGCATGAATCAGAGACTCCACATCTGACTGAAAATCTCATGTTAATGTTCTTATTCTGATATGTTTCTAATGTTCTGAAACAATATCACCCAAGGGAAAGCATGCAACAAGCATTACAAGTCAGTGTACTGTACCTGGTGACGTTTCGACGGAAATACCCCTGCAGGGTTGGACTCGGTGGTTTGCTTTCACGGAAGTCCAAGTGTTCGTGTAACTAGATTCCTTTGCTTTGCCCATCTTCAATGGCGTGCGGTTTTCTAAAGTTGAAAAGGGTGCCTAATCCTTGTCCTTTGGCAACTCGTTCCATCTCCTTGATCTTGTACTTGAGCATCTCAATTTCTCTAGCCAGATCTTCATCTCGTTGTCTCAGTGCCTAGGAGATTATATCAGAAGCAAGGATTTGGTAAGATCAATGAGAATTAGAAAAAGAAAGAGGCACCCAACCATCAAGGAGAGAATGCAAGAAACAGGAGCACGAACAGCACAAAAAGTCGGTGTATATCCGTTTTTGAAACAGATAGAATGCAAGATGAAGGTATCGAAGGAGTTCTTATTTCGCACTTCCACTATCCCAAAATAAGCATAATGTTAGACTGAACACATAGGGTGCGTTTGGTATGTAGAGGGGGATTGGACAGGCGAGAGTGAGGGGATTGAAAGAATTGTGCAAAGTTTTAGAGTTTTAATTTGACATGGATAGTTTAGTAATTTACCAATCTTGTCTCGTGGTGGCTAATTATTTGAGAATCCTGAGAACCGGTGCATCATGTGCTAATTCGGATGATTTTTTTCATCTATGGCTAGGATTTAGGATATTGATTAACATATATTTGTTTCACAATGTGAACCTTTTTGGTTTATTTATAAAACAAAAGTTACATATAAAAAAGTTTCACATTATGAACCGAATACATATGAAACAAACACATTGTAGAACAAATATATGTTGATTAATACATTTACTACTACCCTTAGATGGAAGAAAATCATGTGCAATTATACTGAAGGTAAAGGTTCTCTTCTCTAAAAACAAGGGTGGTGCCTGATTGGTTTGAGCTTGGCTCCAAAGGTCAAAAGTACCAGGAGGTCACAGGTTGAAATCCAAGGAGGAATAAAAATCCCCTTGTGGCCACAGAGGTTCAAATGAGGTGACTCGGTGCTATCTGCAAAGCAGGTGGTCGCCCTGGGATTAGTCGGCTCGCATAGCGGGTTGGATATCCTGGTTAATAAAAAAAAAAAGGTTCTCTTCTCTCATATCCATGTTTCTGTTCCACCTATTTTGATTTTTTTGTCCCACTCGGTCTTGTCCTATACCAATCTACTGTTGTGCCAAACGTGGAACAACAAGTTTTTGTTCTGTAATATCCTGCGTATCTAACACACCCGTATAGTCTAATGGAAATGTTTGACTAGTCAAATATCTAAAAATATCCCTCCATAAAGGAGAGAAACATTGAGGGCCAGAACAAATGGTAAGGGTATTTTGTTGTCGTTATTCATGGGCGAAGCTAAGATGACTTGTCTTGGATGAAGCTTTACCAAGAAAAGGAAATGTTGTATTTTTTTGGGCAGATGGAACATTTCATTTGTAACATAAAGAACGGATTAGGTTCGTTATCTCATAATAAAAAGAACATAAAATAAACCTCAAGTTCTTGTTTACGAAGCGCTTCCTTCCTAGCTTCTGATTTCGAACTTCTTTGGACCTCAAAGATAACAGCAGTTCCTGCAACCTGTATATTAGGGATCAAGTGGTTCAGTGTGAAATATGCACCATTAACTCCAGCTAAATCTGTGGAATGTCTTTGTTCATTCGATTAGACGGATGTGTATATATGTATTCAAGGAAAATGTTAACGGAATATTACAGTGAACACAAAGAGTTCTCCAAGAAGATCTGCAGCAGCTTGGACAGCTTTATCCTCGTTTAGAGGGCGAATAGCGACATCCATTGCATGACCATATATGCGCCTTTGCAACTTTGTCGTGAAACGATGATTAACCTGTATGATATTGCCACAATTAACATATGGTTGTAACAAACTATATATACACAGATATAGAAGAAGATTGAATAGAACGTATAAAAACAATAATGAAAACGATAACAAAAGTTTTAGTTCCAAAAGGTCAAAAGTTTATTATCAAAAGTAACCATTTTATTGCTTAACAAACACGGTGCTCCAGCTCTACTAGCAAGTAGCAGTCCTTGTAACGATTGTGGTCTAAAATGTTGTTTGACAGGCTCAAAAAGCTTCGTCTAATTTAGAAGATCAATCCTTATGATCTTGTTCTTAAAGATTTCTACTTGTCTATGGATGATATTGACGCATAGTGATGTCCTCGCCCTTCTTATTTTCCATTGTTCGGTCATTTCTCCTCAATACATGTCAGAACATCCCTTCTCTCTTCAAGGGTTTGGAGAGTAATCTGATGGGTTTCACATATTCTCACATGGTCTTAAAGCCAAGGCATACCTTTCTAGGGACACGACACTGTGGGGCAATCTGTACCAGTCTCGGACAATCTATGTTGTCTAGCCTCCGTTGCCAGAGGCGTGATGAAATCCCACATTTGCTAGAGTTGGACCCTTTCTCCTCGATATTTGTCGGAACCCCCTTTTTTCTCATGGGCTCGTTTGGAGAGTAATGTAATTAGGTTCCACATCTTCTCAAAGGCCCATTTTGTGTAGCTATTAACCAGGGATTTTCTATAACACACTTAAGAAGACCCCTTGCACAGTATGTTTAAACTAAATCTTTTGAACAAATGTTCCTTACTTTTTGTTGTTCTTGATCTCAATAGTAAGACTTTTATTCACAAATGAGGTTAGAACCCTAATTTTACAAATAAATTGGGTAACATACACCATTTCAACAAAATGGGTGTTCTAAGAAACCCTCTTGCATAAAAATTGAAAAAGTTCAAGATCAATCCCACACACAACAGAATGAACAGTATCTAAATTCGCAAAGAATAATCATCAGTCCTTCCGATCAACAACTAGATTTCATTTTCCCAAATGTGCTGAAGTTTCCAACTCAGAGTAACATTCATCTTGATATCATTCCATGATTTCTGATAATGGACTTCAATTGTGGAACATGACGAATTTTGCGTAATCTTACCTGGGCAATGTTGATGATGGAGTGGCGGAACTTGGGATGACGACCAGCTTCTTTCTTGATACGTTTGGCGATTGGTTTGCAAAATGTTTTCAGAGCAAGTGTCCCTAGCTTCGCAAAAGGTAATATCATCACTCAAAGTGTGCGATATGTGATGCCCACTAGGTGTTTGATGTTTGGTCTCTGAGAATTGCAGGCAGAATCGTCGTCAAACCAAAGAAAACACAGTTCGATTTGGAATCGAGTTCTTTGAGCTTTTCATGGGTCCGAAGAATCCAGCTTCAACGAGTAGATCACGCAAAGTTATCTAAATGAATAATTGCATCACTACCCTCCAAGAAATAAAGTTCCCACTTTTTCCCCCAAACTCATAAATACTGTTTTCCTTCAAACTCAAGATCTAACAAGTATTACAAAATTCAGCAGTCTTATTGACAGGGATCACATATCGTACAGTTTGAAAGCTAGATAAACTTCAACAGTTTCATCGTCAGGTCAGCCTCCATTGACTTTTGGTTCAAAATTATAAGTTTATGTGCTCACGTTGGAGAAGTTAAGGGGCTGTTTGTTTGGTTCTTAATGGTTACATTAAGAGCCAACTTCTTAATCGGTAAGAGGTTAAGGGTGTTTGGCAAAAAAAAAGAGGCTCTTAATGGTTACACAACCCCTCTTAACCATTTTGCATATGAGGCTTCACTAAACCCTTCAGAGTGTTCTTTTCCAATTTTGTCCTCTCCCAAGCTTTCCTCACACGTCGCCGGTCTTCACAGCACCTCCCCCACCCTCTCGTCGCCGGTCTTCACAGCCCCTC
>NC_037528.1:4315244-4318712 GCF_001531365.2 Cynara cardunculus var. scolymus
AAGGTTAAAATGGAATAATGGGTTTTTGTTAGATGAGGGCAAAGAGGAACAAAAAGTGAAGGTTAAAATGGAATAATGGGTTTTTGTTAGATGAGAGTTAAAATGGTAAGTTATTGTCATTCAGAAAACAGTTATCAAACAACATTATTTCATTCAGCACTTAACCATTCTGACCCTCTTAACTATTCTGACCTCTTAACTATTCTGTACTAAATCATTCAGCAACTGCCAAACAGCCCCTAAATCTTAAAAGGAATTAGAAATCGAAAGAGTCCTATCTATGTACCTTGGCTATTCTAAAGGGACTAGCTTTTAGCAATGCTTGAAACCAGAGGACCAAATATGTCAATTTCTTAGACTTATTGTTTTCCTGTCATGGTAGAATACCATCTTAATGAAATTAGAAAAAAAGTTAACATTGTTTGAATGAAATTATTTGAATATTTGAAATAACAATCTACTTTCATAAATTTCTTTATTATAGCATTGTATTTTAAAAAATTTATCCATTATAGCATTAGGTAACCTTTTGATTTAAATTTACCCATTATACTAGGTTTCCATTCCACCTCATTGTCCACGTAGGCTGTCCACATGTACTATAGTGATGTGACTTTCTTATAATATCATTGTACTTTCAAAATTATTTTATCATAGCATCTACTAGTTCTTATTAAACATTGTATTTTTAATTTTAATTTTTAGATATTTTACATGTTATTTAATAAATGTATTACATGAATTAAGAATTCTAAATTATTCATTAATATACCAATATCAATAAAACTAATAGAACACAACTTATCTCGCTAATATTTTTAAAAAAATGTGTTTTTTGAAAAAAAAGAAAATAAGAATTGTTCCCTTTTTACCAAAAATATTATATTTTAAAGAATATATTATATTTGTTCAAAAACTTTTTAGTTGACGAATAAATGTATTAAGTTAATTAGATTTTTTTGAATTATATATTAATATAACAATATTAAAAAAATTATAGATAACAATTTATTTTGTTAATTTATTGAAGAGAACTTTAAAAGATATGTATACATTTGAACAACATAAAATAGGAAAAATTACATTTTTTACAAACAAAATATATCTCGAAAATAATGTTTCATATTTATTTAATAAATATTTTTACTCTAAGAATATTTAATTTGAATACAACGTAATAAGAAAAAGTAAAAAAAAATTAAATGTTTTTTAGATCATAGCAATGAAAAATGAAAATCACTAATAATAATTTGAAATAGGTTTTTATTTTAATTTTAGTTAAGTTATCAAAATAATGTGTCATCCATATCACCTCATTAAAGCCACACAAACAAAAAAGTCAAAGGGTTAACCGGTTTAAAAGGTAATAGGTTACTTATTGCTATTATGAGTAGATTTTTTAAAGTACAATGCCTTAATAAAAAATAATTTGAAAGTATATTGTTGTAATAAAGAAAAACAAAAGTAGAATGCTATAATAAATTTTTTTATGAAAGTAGGTTGCTATTTCATGCATTTAACCCTTTTTTTATTAACTTGGGTATTCAACCCGCTATGCGAGCCGACTAATCCCAGGGCGACAACCTGCTTTGCAGATACCCCGAAGTCACCGCATTTGAACCTCCGTGGCCACAAGGGGATTTTTATTCCTCATTGGATGTGAACCTGAGACTTACTAGTACTTTTGCCCTTTGGAACCAAGCTCAAATCAATCAGACACCACCCTTGTGGTTTTTATCTCTTACATATAATATAAAGTAAGTTACACTTTTGGTCTATGTGGTTGTCATCCAGTGAACAATTCTTGTTCTTCTTTTGAATTAACTACAACTTTGATCATATAGTTGCCATCTTGTTTCACTTTTGATCCTCTAACTAAATTCTCGTTAAAAAATCAGTTAAGGGTATTTTGGACCTTTTCATATTTCTTTAATTTCCAATAAGTTAAAAAAATATATTATTGTAATATATTCAAGGGGTGTTTGGTTCGGACAGATGAATGAAAATGAAATGACATGGAATGGAAATAGAAAAGAATTTTCATTCCTCACGTTTAACTTGAAATGAAAATTTGGGTCTTTGGGAGAATAAACCTATTATATTATATATAAACAAACAGTTTCTTTTATTTTCATTTTCATTTATTATTGCTTAATACCTCTAACGAAATAGTTCATTATAGATATATATATATATATATATATAGGGGCAGGTTCAAATGAAAACCATGCAATTCTAAKAAACCGTGTAAACCAAATTCGACCAATAGAAAAATTCCATTCTTTTTTAATTAAATTTAATCAATAAGGGTATTTTGGTCATTTTCTATATTTTTATGATAAATAAGGTAGTTATTAATAAATATTAAATAAGGAAATTTAATAATGAAAATTTCTTGAATGATAACATATCAAAAATTTTAATATATTATAATATTAAAAACTTGATTTGAATGAGACATTCATAATGAAACTGTTTCATATGGAACGTTCATATGGGGCGAACTTCATTCCTAAAGTTCATGAAACTGTTTCATATAGGGCAAATTTCATGAAACTGTTTCATAATGAAAAAGTTCATAATGATGAAGCATGTTCATAATCTAATACTCTAGGCATATTGTCCAAATTAATACTCTAGGCATATTATCCACTTTAATGAAAAGGTTTTATGAAACTGTTTCATAATGAAAATGTTCATAATAATGAATCATGTTCATATGAGTGGAATAAGGAAAATGAACTATTGATGCAACGGTTTCATCAAACGTTTCAAAACAGTTGAAAAATCGAAATAATATAATCTCTCTATTTCCTAATGAAAATATTGTAATGAATAGTTTCATAAACAAAGTTCAAAAAACAATGGTCATGAAACTGTTTCAACGTGAAAAGGTTTCATTGTAAAATGGTTTATTTGCTCCGTCTATGCATATTATAYGTGTTAATGAAATARGTGCTTTGTAATTGAAGTTTCATGGTTATCCTTGTTGCTTTGTGATTGAATGTACATATAGGTTCATGATGATCCATGTTGCTTTGTGATTGAAGTTGATCTGTTTAGTTGGTAGGATGAAAATGAAACGGGTGCGTAATGTATTGTGTTCTTTTATGAAATAAATATATGATGAAACGGGTGCATATTATATTTTGTTCTTTATGGAATTAATGTTAATGTGAAAAGATTTCATTATAAAATTGTTCATTGATATTATATTAATGTTAACTTTTGTTTATGGAATTAATATTATATTGATGTTAACTTTTGTTTACCAATTTGCCTTATCATTGAAATAAAATAATTTTTTAATTTTTAATTTCCTAAAATAAAGTAAACTAATCTTAGCCATTGATCAAGAAAATGGACGGATGAGATTGGTTTACACGGTTTACACAAATGAGGCAAGTTTTTATTTGAACGCTCCTCTCTCTCTCTCTGTATATATATATATATATATATATATATATA
>NC_037528.1:4318812-4319766 GCF_001531365.2 Cynara cardunculus var. scolymus
GTGTAAAATGATAAATAAAAAAGTAAGAGATATAAAAAATTAAATAACTAATCATTAAAGTATAAAGTGTAATTAAATATCAAATGGCTTATGCAAATGCCAAAAACATATTTCTTTTTTTAATTATAAAAAAAAATGTTTTACACAAATGTATAAAAGATGATTATTTTTGTCAACTTCTACTGAAAATACATTTTGTGAGATACAAATGAAATTAATACATTTTTATGTTATCACAATGCAAAGAATAGTATGAACACTTCAATGTTGTATTCTGATTTATACCCATAATTATACATTAAGAAACGTACTAATATCAAAAGGGTGATTCTATTTGAACATGCGTTTGTTTTCTAATTAGATATATATCCATTAATTATGATTACTTGATTATTTTTTTGTCTTTTTAATTTTATTTAGGTTTTTGCTACTATCAACATTTAAGGGTGCAATAGTCTATAGAATTGCATAATTTTTGTGAACTTTTGACATTACTTTTTATCAAATTGCATGATAATATTTATTCGGGGAAAGTCTAAGAAAATCTAATGGAATTTAGTGTTTGGAATGATTAAGTTTTTGAGTTTTTTTTTTTTTTTTTTGAATAAATGAGTCTTTGGACATTCCAAAACCTGTTAAATAACTTCTTGGACTTTATAAAACTTGTTAGATACATTCTTATGACCTATAAAATGGTGAATGTGATTAAATAATGAAAAAGTTTGGAAAAAAACCCAATGGACTTTCATTTTTTGAACTAAAAAATTACTTACATCTACAAAATGAAACAAATATACGAAAAAGTTACTTACATTTAAAAAATATTATTGATGAAATTTATTTTAATAAAAAATAAAAATCTTCAAATTAAAAAGAATTACTGATTAAACTTATTTTATTTAAAAATAAAATATATTCCATACAAGTTTCACAAATTAAAAAGAAATTATTTTT
>NC_037528.1:4320876-4322482 GCF_001531365.2 Cynara cardunculus var. scolymus
ATTATTATTATATAATAAAAAATAAAAAATAAAAAAAGGTAATTGATTATAAATGTAATGATAAGACAGAAGAGAGAAGACAAATAAACTATTAATAGTCGTAAGGTATAAAGAGATGTACATATATCAACATCCCTATCAAAACAGAACAAATAGTTCATAAATGATGTTTAGATAGCATCTTAATTAGGTATTCTATAAGAAAAAAACATGATGACTTCGATCATTTATTACTCACTGAAAATGGATCTTCAAATGAGTATTTGATAGCATTTTTAATAGGGTTTCTAAAGTTTTATTGAAAATAAAGAATCAAAACTAAAAATATTTATAAAAAATTACAAAAATTCTCTATTTTGGAGAATATAATTAATTATATTGTTAAAATAATTTATACACGTAATATAATGTTATTTTTCCTCGTAAACATTTAATATCAATGTTTCTTATTGGTGGGAATATAATAAAAATTGGTTTTTTCGCTCACTATAATCGGGGAATCTCCAAATTTGGAGAATCGTTTTCTCCATTTTGGAGAAATCGCATCAATGAGATGCGACAATTACGGGTTATTGCATCATTGAGATGCGATAAGGGGGTTATTGCATGTGTTAGATGCGAAAAAAATGTGTAATCGCATCAGTGTGATACGATAAATTGATGTATTATATGTGGGAAACGACAACTTGATTATTTGGTTATTTAATGCTAAGTTTGATGCTTCAATGGGTCATGATGCGATAAGATGATGTTGCATCATCTTTATAACGCGACAAAAAAGTTTGTTTCAATAAAATGTTGTTTATTTGTTAAAAATACAATTATGGGTTTTCAAATAATGTTTTGGTGATTTTCATTCTGTAATAACATTCAAAAATGGATTATTCACTAAACCTTTTGGTCTAACCCTTATTTTGTGTTTAAAAATATACATTACATATGGGACACATTTGAAGGAAAAAGAAGAAATATAAAGGGGGATCATGATTGCATTACATCTGTGAATTTTGAAAGTTGTTATTTAATATGTATTCAAGAACTTGTTACGTTGACAAGTCTTGTACTTGGTGTATATGTAAAAAATTTGTAACCACTTTTGTATGCAACAACTTGTATATATTTGGACCAATGTGTATATTTGTATTTCATGTTAAATAAAATATACGGTCTTATACAAATATAAATTTGTCCCGTTGTGGGTTATGTTATGACTAATGCCTTTTTCTTTATTTTTGGATTTCTGTCTGTTGTTCAAAGGTATAAGTTTTGTATTTTTGGTCCGTTTTTATTAATACACCTTGCAGTAAGTTTATTTGGAATAGATTTGTGCAACGGTTTTACAGTTTGTTTAATTTATTTAAATTAATGTTTTTTTAATTTATTAAATAGATATTTTAGAGCTCCCAAATTGATGTGAGGCTTTTGAGTTGGCCCATTTCTTTTCTAGTTGCACATGTTTTGTATACTTACTAATGTGATATCTATATTATATTATAAAATATTTGGCTAAAATTCTTAAAAACTCTTAAATCCTTCCCATATTTGAATTCGTGTAACTAACTGCAGATAAACACAATCAAATACATGATAAACATCTCATTTTAAA
>NC_037528.1:4324419-4325602 GCF_001531365.2 Cynara cardunculus var. scolymus
TAAATTAAATTATAATAAAAAATTAAATTAAAAAATTACACAAAAAATAAGGAATTTTTAAATAGTTAATTTGATACGAATATCGATATATTTTTGTTATACATAAAATACTGTATATTTGTAACAACTCGTCCGACATGGATAGAAAGTGAGAATTGTTAGCTCCTTATAAGTCCCAAGTAGTGGGCTATTAATAACTTCCACCATGGTTTTAAGTTGAATTCGAAGTTATTAGACTAGTTCGTTGCTTTGGGCTTTGTGGTGTTACAAATGGTATCAGAGCCGATTCTTGTACCATCGGGATGGTGGGGCAAACCTCATCGGGTATGATGAGTCCTCGAGAGGGGGTGTTTGTAATATCTTAGGCAAATCCCACATTGCCGATGACAAGGAGAAAGATTCTGGATAAACCTGACGAGGACGTCAGAAGTTTACGTGGGAGAGTTTGTAACAACTCGTCCCACATGGATAGAAAGTGAGAATTGTTAGCTTCTTATAAGTCCCAAGTAGTGGGCTACTAATAACTTCCACCATGGTTTTAAGTTGGATTCGAAGTTATTGGACTGGTCCATTGCTTTGGTCTTTGGGGTGTTACAATATTGATGCTGTGTGTCCACAATTACTGATCAATCTTCATATTAAGCTTCCTCCAATGGCAGATTCATAGATTTATCATTCAAGAACACTATGAACACTTTATGAATATTGAGAGGAAAAGTCAATCCTCTCAATTCAGTCAAACCTTCTATTATCAATGTATATTACAATTAGCTCACCTCATACTAATTACAAAGATTAAACCACCTATTTATATGGTCAACATATTAAGACAAAGTCAAAGTCAAACTAGTCTAAGAAAGTCAAACACGCTGACTTTACAATTATAGACTAAAATTAATCTTTCAAAACGAATACAATTAATACTGAATTTCAGTCCTAACAGATGCATATTACTTAAAATTCAATATTACAAGTAATTATGCATAAGTACAACTTATTAAAGCTTGATGTTTGAATTCGTATAAATAACTGCGGATAAACATAATTAAATAAAGAATGAACATCTCATTTTAAAATATAAAAAATCTAAAATATAATTAGAATAATTATCAAGTTCCAACAAAATAAATAATTATTATATTTATTAAAAAATTATATTATTAAACCAAATATAAATTACTTC
>NC_037528.1:4327267-4337328 GCF_001531365.2 Cynara cardunculus var. scolymus
TCCATTACCAAGACATTCGCTTTGGTTAATTTCTTCACTTCCCGAACTCGAACTCCGATTATCACCATAAACCATTTTAATCTTCTCAATGTTGTCGATTTTTTTTTCAATGTGTTTATCCATAATAGCTTGAACGATACCGAAGATTTTACTACCGTGTTTCCTCCACGAATCAAAAACTCATAAAACAATAAAAATGGAAGATCAATAATAAAAAAATAAATAAAAATATCAATACTATAAATGTATATTTTTAGAAATTTTATGATTTTGTAACTCCTCTTTAATGGTATGTGAGTTAGATAGCAAATGAAATGACCCAATTACACTTGACATTAAATTGTGAACATGATAGATACCTAATAGAAGAATGGATTGTGATTGGTTGATGGTTTGCAAAGTTAACATAAAATTTTTGGTTAACATTTGATCTTGTCCCTATATATATATATATATATATACATGTATTAATTCAAACTTAATCTGAGTTTTTGGACAAGAAAGAGGGTAAACAGTTGAAATTTCATTCTAAAACTCATCTTTTTTGGTCTTTTCATGACTTATGATCTGTTAAATTTGTAGTTTTCTTATTGGTTTTGAGTGTTTATCTTAAAACTCAAGTTTTTTTGGTTCTTTGCTCTTGGTGTAAATTGAACACATTTGTGGAGTCGTTTAAATATATTGGATTTTAAACTGTCATACAATTTTTTTCATCAATAGTCTGTAATTGGAACCATAACTTTTATTTATTCAAATTGTATTAATATGTAAATATCAAGTGTAACCTATATAATCGTTAAATCTTATCTTATAAAACCAGCGGAACTTCAAAATCGTTAAAATTCATGGCTCCTGCCCTATTGCACGAGTACACAACTAGTCTTCTAAAAAACAATATCTTATCGATATATACATACAAATTACTGACTAAAATAATAAAGTGAAAAATACTAATATTTAGGTAGTATTAATTTTCATCGATTACATAAACATTGGTCAAACGTCATAATACGACATTTTATTATTTAAAATAAAATAAATTTATAAAATAAAAGTGATGTTGGGTTATAAAAGTAAAAGTAGTGAAGTCATAAGAGGCTTTGCGTGTTAATTGGAGAAGCAGTAGTTAAAAAAGGAATAATATAATATTAAAAAGCAATATTTTTGATAGTTACTGAGGTTCCTTTGGACATATCTTAAAACTTGTGATTTGTGATTTTATGATTTGAATAAGTGGATGTGGTTTGTAATGGATAAGTCAATATTATTATTTTAGTAATTAAAATAAAAATAAAAATAAAAGCAGCATCTTATTAGCACTCAATTTCCAATAAAAAGAGTTCCACATCACATGCTCTTCCCACTATCAACGGGATCTACGTCGCGAATATTCCCTTAATCCTCTTCACCTCTTTATTTTATACAACCTGGCTTGGTCTTAGCTAACTATTATCCAATATATAAACATATTTAATATACATACATATATATATATAGAGAGAGAGAGAGAGAGAAGATGTCAGATATGAATTTTTATTTGTGTTTAAGGTTAATTTGATTCATTTGGGGCTAATTAGTTTGTTTATATTAATGTTAATTTGGGCTTAGCTATTTCCTGTTACTTTATGTATATATTTCTCTTCTAACTCTTTAGACTCCAACATAAAATTTTAGGCTACGGTTTTAGGGGTTAATTCGTTTATATCTGAACTATCTATTCACATAAATATCATCATGATTACAAAAAAAAACCCTGTGTTTGTGGAAATTATTTAAATGGAAAACAAATCATAAGTTTTTTTAAACAAAACAAATCAAGGTTTTTCCTTAAAAAGAGCAAGATATCCGAAGAAACATGAAACAGAGTCACAAGGGAAAATTAATCAATTACATTAATTAGAAACAAATTACAAAATGCTTTCAAATACAATGTGCAAAAGAATAGTATGAAACTCACAACTTCTGGAATATGTTAAAAATGTACTTATTTTAATTTTTTTTTTACCAAATGGCCCTTAGCTTCCTCTCCAGTAGGAGAGGAGTCTTTAGGGTAAATGAATTCACAATGAGTAAAATATGAGAGATGTTACAGTAATTTTAACAAGTTAACCTTCCTGACATTGGACCTAAACTTTGTACACCCAACCCCATTTCAGCTTTCCAACTCCAAACAAACTTTAACCGGACTCCCCACCCCTTCGCTCTGATGCTTCCCCTGTTGCTTAGATTGATGCTGAGACCAATACGCGTGTGCAGCCAACACTCGGTCCAGAAGATCTTGCGGTACAGGCTCTCCCCTTCTTTGTTGAGGGGAGATACTTGCCGTGTGAACCAATGTTTTCCATTTATCCTATATATAGTAAAGCAAGTCGCATTGATCATTAGTGTTGGCACTTTACGGGCAACAATAAAACGGTGTAATACATCAAATATGGACATAAAAACAGAACCTAGATTTCTTACCTTCAAGTCCACATAAGTTCGGTGGTTTGCATCATCAAACGCACGTATTTTAACATCACGCCATCTACAGAAATTTGAAAGAAGTTAGTATTGGAACTAATGTTTACCAACAGCATGGTTCTATACTTTTATTCAACAGAGAGTATTGCAAATGGTGGTCTTTATCACCTTCCGGTTCCAAGTGTTTCGACTGCTTCCACAAGTGCTTCTACTTCAGATACAGAGAACGGCCTCCTAGTTCTACGTTGTGAGAGTTCAGATCTCTTGCTCTGTTTATGGTTTAATGGCACTATCGAAAGCGCCTCCACATTCATTGCTGGGACTGGCACAAGAGCTTTGCTATCCACCACTATTTCTTCTGTTGATACTTCATCTGGGAGTGGTTTACTTTCTCGATTCATCTCAACTTGGTTGTCCAAACTAGTTGCCGATGGAGGATCCCCTAAAGAGTTTGAGAGTCCCAAATCCGTAATAGGAGTAGCTGGACCCCTGACAACAGCATAATATAATATTGTTAACATAAAAGTCAAAATTGGGTAGCATGCAACTTTGACGTCAAGAAAGGGAGACTTTGTATTACCTGGCTGGTGATTGGTGAGTGTCACATGGTAGCAACAACGGATGTTCTTCCTGAATCAGAGACTCGGAAGGTTGGGGAAGATTTGGCTCCAACATAAATCCTAAAGTATCGCTGTTCAAAGAAATTCCCGTTTGTTGTAGTGTTCTGTTGTCATCTCTAACCTTCTTGCCTTGAACAAGTACCCCTACATGTAACTCACCTCCTAGAATAGCTGTGACAGCCTCCATAATGGTCCTCTGTGGAAAAATATTTGCAGCACAAAGCACAATGAGAACCGAAGAGAACGAGTTTGATTGTAGACAATAAGGAATATCGGATGATGTCTAGGCTTATCATAACATCTGGTTTAAGTCCCAGTGTAGTGGCCAACAAATAAAGGGTGCTTGATCTTGAAAAATCAGGATGGTTATATTAGAAGATAACTTTGCTGAGAGTGTATACCTTCAAAGAACCTACTGTTGATGTCTCTGGCATCTCAACATGTAGTTCTGGCACTTTAAAGGACTTTATGCTAAATTTCACTGAAGGAAGAATCATCATACATGTGAGAGGCCTATCAAATGAAAATTAAACTGTATATATGCGAGGGATAGAGTGAGGGACCGCAAGAGTACCATGGCCATCCTTAGATTGAAAGGAACCTTTGTGGTTGATAACTGAAGATGTCACTCCTCTTGCTGCATGACCATAACATAATTAGTTAACTAAATGTCTTGATCCATGAGATGTTTAGAAAGAAAACTTGGAGAACTAAAAGGACCTCTTTTTGAAGCAGCGGGTGAACGCTTCTTATCTCCACGGGCGCTCCTCTCGTGTAAATTAGATATACTTTCACTACTTGCCTCCTGAACATAGTCAGATTTCAAGCTATGATGAAACAGCTTCCTTCTCTTAGAAGCAGCCTCTGCTTGACAACATTTTCGCATGTACATATTTTTCTTGTTGTGGTCGAAGGGATTGACTCCACCACCTAAAAGAACCAATATCATGACCTAGTAAGAAAGGGACCACATGACAAGAAAGATGTACAAGCATGTTAAGATAGTTCTCCACTTACTAGTAGGGTTAGAGAGTTCATAATCTTTCAGCTTTGGAGCAGCTTTCCAGTACTTAGCAGTCAATATCTTCCTTATTCTTCTATATCCAGCACGTGACTGCAGCCTAAATGCCCTCATTTTGGTACTATGGTGATTGCAACTAAAAGAGTTTTCATCGTCATCTCTAATACCTATCTTTACATTGCCCTTATGCTTCGGAAAACAAGCACTAGGAACAGGATCACTAAAAAAGGGTACATGTACACTGCTATATGATTTACTTAATACACCGTGATTTACAGATGATTTCCCTGTATCGCGGAAACTGCAAGTCTTAACTGCAGTCAAGTCTTCACTTTGTTTTTCTACTGCCTCTGTATGTAGTTCGGCTCTATTCGTATCCATGTTAACATCACATAAATCCCCACTAAGAGGGCCATCAACTCCATGCTTGCCATCAGAAGCTTCCAACTGCACATTTGTGCCCACTTCCTTCAAGAAATCTGATGTGGTAACTACAGAAGCATGTTCTAAACCAGAATCATTATCAGACTGTGGCAGATCCGTCAATAGGGGTTCTATCTTTAACTCTGGGTTGGAGTGTTCATGAACAAACCCACTCTCAGCACAGCATCCTTGATCAAGATACTCTAATCTTAAAGGTTTAAGTTTGACATCAAGTGGTTCCTGCTTGACACCGTCTTTCGGAATGCTAATCTGTTCTTTTCCTTCCGAACCAGTGCTAGAAGCGGAACTTTCACTCTCCTCCAATAACTTGCCAGCTACAGCTGCCAGCAACTCAAAGGGGCAAATTTCACTACCCTCTGATGACTTCTTATGCCAATTCCTCTAAAAGAAACAAGAAGTGTGTCAATAGTTCTCATAATTTAGGGGAAATATTGATCAAGCAAATTCAACTGTATACTCACCCTTAAGGACCTGGGAGCTTTAGGTACCACAGGGGCACGGAAACCATCAAATCCTCCATAGTATAGTCTCTTCTTTGACACCATCTCTTAGGCATACATGCCAATACAAGAACATCAACCACAACAAGCACTGACCGGGACTTTCTGTTATTATAGAATAGAGGAATCAGAAAAGCTTCCTATATCATAGCATCTCTTTCATTGATCAGGTAATCATCATCCAGGTCTTGTTTACCAAACTTGATATTCAATACTAGGTGGAATTGATGCACAATTATAGCATTTGTGCAAGATCCGGTTAAAGTAACATGTAATGAGACGCATCCCACCATCTATATCACTAAAAGATGAAAGCTTTAACAGACAAGGACCCTACTTTCTGAAAAGGTCCAGTTAAAAACCAGATTTGTAAGCCAATGTCGGGCATTAATGGTAGGGCAAGCAAGCACCAGGATGCAAACCGTAAATTTACTGATTCAGTCAACTGATTATCAAACAAAATTTCCAAAACTTTTCTACATCTTTGCTGCAACGATCTTTGAGAACAATAAATCCTGATTCTTGCTATGGGCACAAGTTAAGCACAAACTGGTGATCCAAAGATTGACTTTATTTCCTTTTTCATTCCGATCCAGCTTAAACTAACAAGGATATTAAGTAGATAATTCACAATCCTTGGTACACCAGAAGCTCAATTCCATTATTTGGGAGGTAAGATTAATAATGACGATAGATATAAAAAAATATATGTATACGCATACATATTAGGAGAGATCTATAGAAAGCTCGCCTTAGTCCCCACATAGAAATGAACGCCCAAGTTAGTCAAACATTTTCAACAAGATTAACAAATATAGAAAAACAAGAAAAGTAAAAGTACATGCAATATCAATTTACTATTGCAAAAACCTCATCCACAAATAGCAGCGCCATAAAGTTCATAATCAGTTGATTACCTATAAATTGACAAAATAGCATTTCACCTTCAATCAGGTCCCAGAAATATAAATAATAAAATTACAAGTCAGAAATCCACAAAAAAAATTAAACTGAAGGCGATCAGACAGAAATCAGAAGCTGTAAGGAATCCGATCCGATCTCAATACTTGCAATTCCATGGATACAAAATCAAAACCTAACAGTCGAGCTTAATTCCGGTAGAGATCGGACGAAATACAAAGAAAAACACCAAGTGAGACGAATCGGAAGACAGAAAGTGAATATATTCGGCGATCGGGTGAAATTACCTGTTGGCGATTGATCTGATTAATTGCTATGTTAGACGTAACTGTACAAGGAGCTTGAGATTCGAAATCTGTATGATAATCTGTGCAATCATAAACAGAGAATTGTAACAAAAAATGTAATAATTGTTAGAGGGAGAAATTATGAGATCAAGATGAAAAGAAAGAAATAGAAATGGGGGAGAGAAAGGAGAGGAGAGAAGGAGCTTAAACCCCCCCTGTTTTATATATTTAGAGAGAGGGAGGGGTAAAAGTGTAATTTGAGGAGGAAAGAGCAGGTGACCATAAACCTCTGTAATCTCTTTGAGACGGTTTTTAGGACCACATGGCCATACCCTTCAATTTCTCTTCCAAAGTTTGCGTGGATATGTGGATAGCTTTTGACACGTGTGCGGGTTTTACAAGCCTTCCTCAATTCCATTTTCTTTCTTTTTTTCCAATAATCTTTTATTTTTAGTCCTTTCTCATTGGTGTAATTGGAATTGCTTGTTTAAAATAAAATGGTTATTCGTTTATTTCGATATGATATCGATAATAAAAGAGTTTTTGATGTTTAAATAAAAAAAAATATTTATATCAATTTAGTATTGATAACAAGAAATTTTTGATAGGTTATTTTCTTATTAATTTATTTCGATATGATATTGATAATAAAAAGTTTTTTAGTGTTTAAATGAAAAGAAAAAAAATATTTATCAACTTATTATATTATAAAAAGAAAATAAATATTAGGGAGGTTACATGCAATATAAAAGATCCAAGTGACAAATGGGTTACGTCTGTGACCTTACTTTTTCTTTATATATATTTTGTTGAATACTTAGTAGTGTTTTTAAAATTATATGTGATTGGATATACTTTAAATTAAGATTCATATATCAAAATGTGACGTACAACAAGTCCATTATACATAGGAGCTTTTCGATTTTATTTTAACCTAAGATACAATCCAATATTATTTATAACATATTTTAAAATATTATTACATATAAATCTTACAAAGTCTTGTGAAATATCAATCATATCCGTGAAATTTCTAAATCTCATGTTTATTGAATTTCAAATCTAAAAGACCTTTCAAATCAAATTTAGGGTTGAATCTGTTAAAATCCAATTCCATTTGCAAATCAAACGAGACATAAGAATCAAAAATTGAGGGATTTGAGGAGCTAAGGTATGTTTGGTACATAGGACAGAAATCTCTGTTCCATGTTTGACATGAATTTTATGTGGAACAGACAAAAATAGAATGGAACAAAGTGGAACAGACATGTTCCACCCCTATCCCATGACACATGGTGGAACAAAGTGGAAGATACTTATATTTTACTAATATAATTTCAAAATAAAACTTAATTCTTTTCTAAAATATCAAATAAATCTCATTTTTACATTTTATTCATTCTTTAAATTTTATTTATTGTATTTTATGTTTATTAAATTTTCATTTTACTGTTCTTAAAATATTATTTTTATACGGTTTGTATACTTTTATTGATTTATGTAATTTATTATATACTAATAATAAAAAAATAATGTAGAAAAGAGATAAAAATAAAAATAGAAAACTACATAAATTTTTTATTTGGTGTCATTTTAATTGTTTTGATGAAAACTTCAAATAATATATTTTGTTATAAAAAATAATTATTCTATTATAATTTAATAAATTACATAAATTAATTAAAATAAACAACTTATCAGAGATAAATTAGTCATTTTACTTGTTATGTTCAGTTTTATCTTACCAAACGTTGAATAGTTGTTCTATCATGTTCTGTTCTATAATGTCTTGTTCTATTCTGTATTGTCCTGTATTGTCTGGACACCAAACACATCCTAACGTAAAAAAAATATAACACACGTGTGGGGCCATTGCTGTTTTCCGACTTGGACGGGTATGGGAATATAAGTTGAGATCCAGATTGTTTGGACCGGGTATTTATTTTGCAATTCCTGGGTTCCCACTTCCCAGTGCAGGCTCTATTGGGCCATGTGACTGTCTGAGCCTAAGGCATGGCTTCAGTCTTCATTCAGATCTATTTGCATATGCTTCTTTTTTTTATTAAACAAATTTAAATATTACTCCATTCGTTCTAAAAGAAGTATATATATTATTATTTTATTTTGTTTTAAGATAAATATTTATTTTTTAAAATAAAATCCTACTTCATAAATTAAGAGATGTGAAAAAACTTCAGTCTTTTTCTTAATTCGACCATGTTATTATTAAATTTGATATTTCTAACCCTTCAAGGGTGGTAACTGATTGTTTTGAGTTTTGTTTCAAAGATCAAAAGTATCAGAAGATCACAGGTTCAAATTCAAGGAGGAATAAAAATCCTCTTTATAGCCACGGAGGTTCAAATGCGGTGACTCTAGGCTATCTGTAAAACAAGTGGTCATCCTGGGATTAATCGGCTCGCATAAAAAGTTGGATATCCAGGTTAATAAAAAAATATATGTGTTTTTTGGTGTGCGGTTGAATTTGATTGTGTGTGTGTGTGTTAAAAGCACATTTTTAATGTTTCTTTTATTGTTATGATTGGAGTTAGCTTAAGCATCGGTTCTGGACCATGATTTTGAGTGTTGCAATGTAGTTCAGATTAAAGAGAAAATTTGTACCTAATAAATTAAGATCGAAGTTGTTGCGATATTGTTGTCACTTTGATTAAGACATTATAGTAAAATCTGAATGTAGAACAAATTACTAAATAATAATAATAGGTTTTATCGGTATTTGATTTTTAAGACCCATGTTGAAAATTTTCAGAAATAGAAGTGAGGATTAAAAGATCGAGGCATGTAAAAGTCAAAGACGAATCAACATTTTACTTAAAGGGCGTTTATTAACACTTACTCGGTAAGTGCTTATCGGGTCAATTACTTTGTCGGATGAACATGTAAAGGATTGAGAATTTTACCCGGTAAGAGCGATGACAATAACCGAGAGTCAAACTCGGTAAGTGAGAGTGACGACTCTTACCCAGTAAGTATTTAAGTAAAATGGCCTCTTAGTGTTTTTCGTTACCAATTAATAGTCCCAACTACTTTTCCGTGGTGGAGGATAGGGGTTTAAACAAGTTGATGTTTTAACGAGCTTGAGCGTAATAATTCTCGAGGTCGAATCGATCTGGAACACAAAACAAAACTCGTTTAACTTAGCTTCATTACATCAATATTCGACACGTCTCGTTCGAAAACTCGATTAAACTTTTTGAGTCGAGTTGAGCCGATCCAATCGATCAAACATTTTTTTTAAGTCAAACATGCTTGTATGTTCATAAATCATACGATAAATATATAAAAATTATTAACCTCAAGACTATAATCGAGATTGAGCGTGGTATTTCTTTTCGAGTCCGACTCTAATAATCAAGTACTCGAGCCGGCTCGTTTACACCCGTGCTAGAAGAAGTGTTCTAATCCGTTTACATTAATTTTTCTATTGTTCTTATATACATATTAATCCAATCACATAACATCCAAGATCGCGTGGCCTAATGGATAAGGCGCTCGCCTCCGGAGCGGGAGATTGTGGGTTCGAGTCCCATCGCGATCGATTTTTACATCTCCAACAGCACCTCTTTTTCCAAAAAATAAAATAAAAATGATGGAATAGAAACGGGTGTGATATTTTTTGTAAACTCGTAAGGTAGTTTTAAAAAGTACATATGCATCACACTTGTGTGTTATTTCCTAATTATATGGTTTTATTCATATTAAAATCATCTCGAAAAACTTATATGTCATGAATTTTTATATATATATATATATATATATATATATATACTATATTAAAAAGCAT
>NC_037528.1:4338521-4345719 GCF_001531365.2 Cynara cardunculus var. scolymus
ATTACTTAAAATTCAAGATTACAAGTAATTATGCATAAGTACAACTTATTAAAGCTCGATGTTGAATTCGTATAAATAAATGCGGATAAACATAATCAAATATAGAATGAACATCTCATTTTAAAATCTAAAATATAATTAGAATAATTATCGAGTTCCAACAAAATAAATAATTATTATCTTTATAAAAAATTATATTATTAAACCAAATATAAATTACTTCGTTATTGTACATAAATTAAATTATAAAAAATTGAATTAAAAAATTACATAAAAAAATGAGGAATTTCGAATAGTTAATTTGATACTAATATCGATATATTTTTGTCAAAATTTTATGATATATTCAAATATATATTTTATTCAAAAATAAAAACATCATCGCTTTCTCAAAATCACATACAGTCAAATTATAACATCGACTGAGATAAAGACTAAAATGAAATATTAAAATCACGATGTATCTCGCTGCATTACGCGAGTACGCTTCTAGTATATATATATATATGTATATATATATATATATATATAATTACGAACTGACGAAACTGTAACTTATTAAACCATGTGGTTTTATAGTTATCTTACTTGTTTTCTTTTCTCCATCAATTCTTGTTTTTTCTTCCATTTGTGTTTGATCTGTTCCCTACATTTAAAAATGTGTGTTAACTTTTAGTACCAAATGTTTCTCGCAAAATCACCTTTTTCAAAGTTTGGAGTCTTTATGTAAATAAGTTCAAGGTACATCTGCATATGTTTTATCGTTCTCATATTCTACTCCATACATAACATATTGAATTTGTTTGATCAAAGACGATCCAAAAACCTATGCTAAAGGCATAGTGTTGCGGCCCAATATTTGTTGCATGTTTAGCTAACCCAAAGCACTATTCAAATCGAATTGATAAACATCAGTTAGTCTTTAGGTGATGATTTAAACTGCTTTTCAAGTTGTTTTCCCTATATTTTTTGTGTGATCGTACTCCAATGTATATGCATTACTATTTTACCTAAAAATCAATAACTAGTTAAACCATCATGGAACAATTTTAACAAATCAAGGCTCTGAAACCGATCATCGTCGTTGTTACAAGTAAAAACAAAAAATAGACATTTTTTAAATATTGTTGCATCATGAAACAAAAAATATATGACAAAACCGCGTGAATCACTACACTCCTTGAATAACGCCCTCTTGATAAAACAAGAGGGAAGCTATTGCTCCTTTTTTAGTTCACAAAGTGGTGACGAAACGTATAACTTGTACAAATCTTTCCATTTTCCAAATTTGAACTAGTAACTAATCCCAACATGGAAGTACTGAAAAAACAAAATATGAAAATACATATAAAACGAGGAAGTGCTTAGCCTATAGGTATGGTCACTAGTTTATCCTCATCTATATGATAGATACCGTCAGCTTCAACCTCTTTTTTGACCAAAACTCGAAGTTCAAGTGAAGTTTTGTTGGGCGTTTTGTTCCTTATTTAGGGGATGTTTACCCAAATGTTTATTCGATAAGTGTTTATTTATAAGAGTCAACACTCTAATTTATTTAGATGACTAAGATTTTAGTACATCAAAAAGAATTGAATGCAACAATTTATCGGGTAAGCGCTTATCTGGGTAAGAGTCATAATCTTCATTTATCCGGTAAAACTCTTCATCTTTCTCATCGCTCTTACCCAGTAAGATTTTTGGTTCTTGTCATGTTCATTCGATAAGAAAATTTATTCGGTAAACACTTACCAAGTAAGCATTTGGTAAACGGCCCCTAAATGATCAAAGCCTCTTTTATAATATCTATCAAATTCTAAAACAAGTTCCTGATGCTTGAGAGTTGAGACAACATACACTTGAGCCGATTCTTAATATTATCAATTAACCCTTGATTTTCATAAACGTATAGATTTATGTTAACTAGAAGGGTACTCGTGCAATGCAGCGACATACATCTTGATTTTAATATATTTTTTTATCTCAGTCGATATTATAATATGGTCTTATATGAATTTGAAAATGCGATAATGTTTTTATTTTTGAATAAAATATAAATTTGAAAATATCGTAAAAATTTGACAAAAATATATCGTTATTAGTATCAAATTAACTATTAATTTTTTTTTTGTAAATTTTTAATTATAATTTAATTTAGGCTCAATAACGAAATAATTTATATTTGTTTTAATAATATAATTTTTTATAAAGATAATAATTAATTATTTTGTTATAACTTGATAATTTTCCTAATTATATTTTAGTGATAATTATCCTAGTTATATTTTAGTTCTTTAATATTTTAAAATGAGAAGTTTATACTATGTTTGATTATGTTTATCCGCAGTTAGTTACACAAATTCAAACATGAAGCTTTAATAAGTTGTACTTACGCACAATTTACTTGTTATATTGAATTTTAAGTAATATATATCAATAAACAGTATTTCATACATAAAAAATGATTTTTAATAGTTTTTGTTAAATGATTTATAATATAGTATAGATTTATACATTTTAGGATGTTACAATATTATCAAAATTTAATCCATATTTAAAAATGTATATACCAAAAGAATTGTCTGTAATTTCCCAAAAGTTAATAATCAATAGTTCTCGAGAACAATCGGGTCCATTTTGGCATGTTTGGCATGACTAAAAATCATAATTAAAAGACTTTATGATGGGAGGCGACATTACTAATTTTCCATATAATTATTAATATTTTAATGGACCACATAATAGGACCGTAAAAAGATAACGAACCTTGTTGCTTCAAAATGAAACATATCACATAAATAATATTAAAACCCAACGTAAGATTTTTTGAAAGTGGATTCTATAAGTAAAAAAATCAAAATAAAGTATGTTCTATTCTGATGTAATTTACCTACCCCTTTTTATTTTACCGTGGAAGTCTGATCCAGTTTGCATACACCTTGACTAATTTCATAAATCTTGAAGAACATTTCAGAAAATTCTCAATAATTTATAGGATTCGAATCAGTAATTGCTGGAAAAAATTTCAAAGGTAGTTGGTGTTAGTTTGTTTGGTGGTTGCTTTGGATACATTGTTTAATGAGAGCTAAATCAAAGTGAGGTATCTTATGAAAAGGTTGGTCCCTCCAATTAATGATTGTCTATGAAAATATTAAAAAGGAAAATCCCAAAAACCTCATGAATTTAATCATAAAAGGTATTAGTGGTACATAATATATTTTGAAGTGCATGTATAAAACGTTTAAAACATTCAAAATGTATTGTAAGCATATCGGAACTTTCGTTTATAACCGTACACAAATTTATTATCATTTTTATAAAAAAAGATTAATAGAAATCGATAAAAAGTTGAAGATATATTCGAAGATTTAGTAGGTTAAAAAACTTTTCGAGAAGAAATTCTTGTGGGGATTGCGTAAACTAACCAAAATTGAGATCTATCGATTTGGTCCCTACCTCAATGAATGGTTGACTACACAAAGTTTTTTTTTATGAATTAATTTTTTTATAAATTTACATATAATTACAGTATTTTAATGAAAATAAAAAATCTTATTTTATAATAATTGGATAAAATTAATTGACTGATTACTGAAATTATTGGTTTTTTTTAATAAAATATGATAAGTAAAAATATAATTGATATTGTTGACTTTTATTTATACATATTTAAAGACTATTTATATTCACTTATTTGACTTTAAATTTTGAATCTGATTATGATTATGATTATGATACGTATAGCTCAAACAATATTGCAATGATTTGGTAGTCCCTTTGCCTCGCATTTTTCTTGAAGATAAGTTAGTTGGAGACAATTAACTACCATCGCTAATGATTGAAACTTTTCTTATTTTAACTTTAAATACAAAAGTTTAAATATTATATTAGAATGGTACTCGCATAATTTAATAAGATACATCTTAATTTTAATATTTTATTTTATTTTGTCTCTGTAATGTAAATGTTATAATACATTTTATGTGGTTTTGAGAAATTGATAATGTTTTTATTTTTGAATATAATATAAATTTGAAGATATCAAAACATTTCGAAAATAAATATATTAATATTAGTATTGAATTAACTATTTAAAAGTTCTTGTTTTTTGTGTAATTTTCTTTAATTTAATTTTTTATTATAATTTTATTTAGATTTAATAACGAAGTAATTTAGTTTTGATTTAATAATATAATTTTTTATAAGGATAATAGTTAAGTATTTTATTAGAAACCAATGATTATTCTAATTTTATTTTAGAATTTTTTATATTTAAAATAAAATGTTTATCTTGTATTTGCCTATGTTTATATGCAGTTAGTTACAAGAATTCAAATATGAAGTTTTAATAAGTTGTATTTACGCACAATTTATTTGTAATCTTGAATTTTAAGTAATATTTATCAATAAACAATACTTCATGCATATAAAATGGTTTTTAAAAGTTTTTGTCAAATGCTTCATAATATAATATAGTTTTTGTCAAATGCTTCATAATATATCACCGCATTTGAATTTATGTGGTTATGATGAGATTTTTATTCTTCTTTAAATTTAAACCTGAGACTTTCAAGTACTTTTGATATCTTATAGTTAAATAATAAAGAATTAAATAGTTGGAGAAAGTAAGATCTTGATATATAGGGCATAGCATATATGGTGGAAAAATGAGTGGTGGTACAAAATTTTGAAGGCTTTGAATGCAAGATATGAAGAGTAGTCTCTTCCAAGTTCTATTTATGGAAACATCAATTGTTTCAAGTTATTCCTTCTTTCTTTGACCATCACTATTTATGGCCTTTATACTTCCATCCATGTTCTCAAGCATCTCCAATGGCTTCTCCTTCACACACACACACATACATACATTTCAATTGATGATAACTGATCGATAAAAATTTAATAATGTTTGTATATATCTTTTGAATTTTTTATTATCATTAATATATAATGTAACACACATATTACGTATGTGTGTATCACATATTTGAAAGATTGATTATTTAAAAAATACGTGTATGTCACTCACATGGTGTATGTTTGTCTTGGAAATAGACTTGAAAATATCGTGCGTTTGTAAATCATGTATCGGGACGTGTTTTTGCTTTTCTTACTATATATGACGAGAAAGAGAGCATCATGGCCGATGGCAATTGTTAACCTCGTATGGTCCTCTTTAGATTTGTATAGCATACGGGCATATAAGAAATGTTTATAGGGCTCAAACCTCTCGGTCTATTTGATTAAAGGCAGAATATAACAAAGTTATTTGGAGTGTGACTTATCAATGTTATAATTAAACTTATATGTAAAAAGTAAGAAAAGAACATGTGACATGGGACAATAATTTTATTAATTGAAATTGCACTTTTTTCTACTGAAAAATAAAAAGTTCGATAATAAAACTATAAATTTACATGTGAATTTGATCTAGAGGATGGAAATTGTGTCACCCACATGATAAACACATGTAATGTCCGTAACGATATATTAAAAAAAATTAAAATAGTTGAATGAGTTGATATATATATATATATATATATATATATATATAGTGATAAAAACTTTTATTTTAAAGAAATATAGTAAAAAATGCACAAACTAACAACTTAAAAGTTATTGACCCTAAAATAAGTGATAATCTTGTGCATACTCAGAAACAAAATACTGTTTCATGGCACATGTCAGTTTTCATGTTTTCTGTGATAGTTTCTTACGTTCTTACATTGCTATATATATAGAAATGATGTAATGTTCGAAACTTAAAAAGAGATCCTTTTGATACTGATCATAGAAGTCAAGTTTTAATGGGATTGTAAAGGTTTATAAGTTAAGCCAAACATAATCAATATCACATAATTGATTTCAAGCATGCTCAAACTCGACCTATGTACTATAAACTTATTCACGAGTATAAGCTATAGACAATAAGCTTAAGTTACAACTTCTTATGGGGTAAGAGGTTCTTACCCAGTAAGAAGTGGTTGTTTACCAACACACTCTAATCAACAATATGCTAAACTAGATATTGACCCAGTAAGGAATAGATTATTTATGACTCGGTTAATGCTTCCGTTTGCGGGTAACATAACACTTGATAAACAATCATTTTCAGTCAATGTTTATGTATACCGAACCTCTTACTCGGATCACAACCTTACCCAATTAGTGTTTATAAACGACCCATATACCAATGGCTTTGGTTGAAGAAGATAACTTTTCGTTTTTATTTTTTCAGACATTTGTCCCTTTTGGTGAAGGGAATAAAGTGATATAAAAGCATGTCTGGGATATTTCCTCAATTCCATATCTTTTGTTTAGCGTGCATTCAGACTTAGAAGGTAAAAGTTAAAAAAAACATCATAATTTTGATTTTGCTTCAAACTAAAAGTTAAGAATTAAATTACATACGTTTTCATTATAATTATTTTTGTATAAGAAGTTGCTGAATTCGTTTTTTCAAAACGTAGGTATCAAGATTATCTTGTAGACACCTCCACTAACTTAAAGGTCCTAAAGTTGACAACCATACAACTGTAACACCCCAAACCTCATAACAACAGACTAGTCCAATATCTTTAAATCCAAGTTAAAGTTATGTCGAAAGTTATTAGTAGCACACAACTTGAGTTTTCTTCGAAGCTCATAAATCTCATATTCTATCTATGTGGGATGAGTTGTTACACAAACCCTTATATTGACCCCTATGTATGACTTTAATTCGTATATGATTGAAACATATGGTACAAATTTTGTCCAAAAACAATAAAAAATAAAAGATAAAGTAAATAATCTCGTATAATAGTGAACATTTTATCCCTCTCCACTTCTCAAATATGCTTAGATGCCGATTGTAGGTAGCAAGAATATATATGACCCTTTTGTGTGCGTTTTTTTATATGTGGTGCTTAATTAATGTAGTTTTAGAGATATATAATATACATATATTTTTAACTTCAAGCAAGTAGTTTTTTTTCAATATCAATAAATTCGTTAAGATTATATTTGGTAAAATAACTGATAAATTAGTTGATCACTGATAAGTTGGCTGATAAACAAATCATGTTGATAAAAACTAACTGATAAAAATATTAAATAACAAAAAAAAAATGATATTTTAAAAAATTAGTCAATTATAATATAATTAAAACAATTACTTAATAATATCATATATTAAACAAAGAAGATAGTAAAAGAAAAT
>NC_037528.1:4346087-4373086 GCF_001531365.2 Cynara cardunculus var. scolymus
AGTAACATTTAATTAATATTTATTTTTATTTGTTAATAGTTGATACTTATTTATCATTAATAGTAATACATAATAACCAATATTAATAAGGGTTATAATTGAAAAAAGTGATAAAAAAAAAACTCCTCATAAGCTACTCGAACATGCATTTCAATAAGCTAGCTTATGTCCATTCAAATATGTACCCCAAAAAATAAGCTAGCTTATGTTTGTCAAAAAATGTCTACATTAATTTGTTAAAATTATTTTGGTGCCTATCAATACATACATGTATCCATTTCAAAAAGTAAGTGTCCACATTTCTAACCTAGTTGTCTTAATATAACTGTCGACTTTTAAAAATAAATGTCTAGTTTTTCATTCTATCCTTAATTACGAGATGATGAAAATTTCTCTTTCTATCATTAAGGATAAAATTGTTTTTTAGTTAATCAAATAGAGTAATGTATATATTACCAATATTGTGTGTTGTTTTTCATCTGGACATTTATTTTAGGACAGATCCAACTTAACTCAATTTTTGTAGATTATCCCAAGCAAGTTTCGACCAATCTCTGATTTTTGTATGCTAGTAAAACCAAATCTGTCTAAAATAAAAACACTCCCATATGATTTTGGCCTAATAATCACAAGACGATAGCAATAAAATACATCAGTATTAACCTTTTATGGGTGATCATTAAAATACGAAAAATAATTCATTTGATTAGAATGTTTAGTAGTAGTGACACCCAGGCGTAAGAACATATATGTAATATTTTAATATAAAACGTATTCCTTTCCAACTTTCATTGTGTAAATCGTGAACGAGATTTGTTCATGAAACGTATGATGGTTATCAATATGGAGAATCTAGAAGTCATGTTGCTTGTGGTATTTATCTTGTTTCACGATATTTATTCACCAATCGTTCTAGGCGATTGTCTTGTTTAGATAAAAGGATGTCACGATGAAAACGATAAGAGAATCAAATGCAAGAATTTATACCAGGGACTGAAATTATAAATAGACAAAAGTAAAGGGGTGATATTAGCCACTATAATAAAGATAGTGTAGATGGCACAACTTCATATTCAAGCAAAGCGGCAAACTTGTGACCCCTTTTCACACTTTTATTCTTCTTTTTTCTCCAAATCCCAAAATCAATATTTAATTCATTTTAACGATGGATAGGAGATTCCAAATTTACCCCTGTCCTTTTCCATAAACGTTCTTGAGGCAAATATGTAATGGGAAGGGTATTTTAGTCAAAGTACGGAAAGTACAATTAGGGCTTGTTTGATAAGATGAGATGTGAATGTCTGAATGAGAGTTAGAAAAATCCCCCACCGCCAGTAGTGGCTCCAATTAAGGAATCACCAAACATTACAACACCTACTCATTCTTTCTTTTATTAGAGAAGGGTAGAATAGGTAAAAAGGATTATTGAATATATACATATAAAATTAATAAATATTATAGTATATTAATAAAATCATGAAATTAGTGAAGTAAGGGGGTGTTTGTTTACCTTTTAATAGTTTCATTAAGAGGCAACATTGAATCGTTAAGAGTTGAATCTTGTTTGACCAAAAAAAATCTGTCTTTTAATGGTTCTAAAACGTTCTGAATGATTTCGTATCTTGGATCTTCCTTAATCATTAAGAGCTCTAATTCATCGTACATAATTACCAAATAATTATATTTCATTTTTTACTATATTATAAAAGTCTTTTAACCATTATAAACATTTAATTATTTTGTATCAAATGATTCTGTAGATACGAGATAAAACATGAAAAAGAAAATCTTAATTGTGCTATTCTTTTTCTCTCTCTCCTGATTCGCCGCAATAAGTAGCGGTTCAGATTTCATTCTCTTCACACTTTCAACTCCCAACTCCCAACTTCTCATCTTCCTTCTCTTCCTTTCTGTGTGAAAATGGAGGTCAGGGGTTTAAGGTTTCTTGTAATTTTGTGTACCATTCTGACGGCCGTCAACGCTCGTATACCCGGAGTTTACACCGGCGGCCAGTGGGAGACTGCACACGCCACCTTCTACGGTGGCAGTGATGCCTCGGGTACCATGGGTGCGTAATCCCATTCCCCCTTTTTGATTTGCTAAATTTTTTAACCTGTTTCCTTATTTTACTAGACATTGAACCAATTGTTTTGCAGGTGGAGCATGTGGATATGGGAATTTGTATAGCCAAGGCTATGGCGTCAACACGGCGGCGTTGAGCACAGCTCTGTTTAACAACGGGCTGAGCTGCGGTGCTTGCTTTGAGATAAAGTGTGTGAATGATCCTCAGTGGTGCCACTCCGGCAGCCCATCTATTTTTGTAACGGCCACCAATTTCTGTCCTCCGAATTTCGCTCAGCCAAGCGATAATGGTGGATGGTGCAACCCTCCTCGAACCCATTTCGATCTTGCCATGCCCATGTTCCTCAAGATAGCCGAATACCGTGCCGGCATAGTTCCTGTCTCATACCGCCGGTTAGCCTTCTCTCCATATCTTCCAATTTTGCAAAAAATGGACGCCAGAAAACTTCTAAAATAATTCTCTTTTTTTTAATTAGATTTTTTTCCAAAATGTTTACCCGTAATTATAAAGTAGAAAAATTCATTATTTTCTTCAGTTAATAAAAAATATATAATTATTATATATTTTCACAATTATATAGTATTTTTAATGTTGTTAAATGATTTATTAATATAAAATCAAACTATGTACTAAAAATATAAAATATTGGGTGTTTGAGATTGCTTATAAAAACAACTTATTAACTTATTACGGTTTGACACCGGTAATAAACAATTTTGAGTGTTTGGATAAACAATTTATATCGATGTCAAACCGGTAATAAAGAGTTTTTGAAAAAGTTAAACTCTTCTGCCTTATAGAAAAATATAAGGAGTTGATAAATGCTTTTGTAGAAAAATATAAGTTATTTCAAATAAGCAATCCCAAACACCCCTTAGCAGTTTTAGGTATATGTAAACTTAACATATGTTTATTCTTTAAATTTTCTTAAGAATTTGACTTTCCAACCTGAAAAGAGGGACATGTGGGAAACCCTTCCAAACCGTGTTTCTACTTGTACGGTCTTGTTGGTATTTATATTTACATAATTACCCCTGTACAACACAATAATTATGAATTTATTTTGGTGACGTAGGGTGCCATGCCGAAAGCAAGGCGGAATAAGATTCACCATCAATGGATTCCGTTACTTCAACTTGGTTTTGATCACGAACGTGGCAGGTGCAGGGGATATCACCCGAGCATGGGTGAAAGGTTCGAGGACCGAATGGATGAGCCTTAGCCGTAACTGGGGTCAAAACTGGCAATCAAACGCAGTGCTCGTTGGCCAATCACTCTCCTTCAGGGTCACCGGTAGCGATCGTCGCACTTCCACCTCGTGGAACATCGTTCCCGCCAACTGGAAATTCGGACAGACTTTTGTCGGGAAAAATTTCCGAGTTTAGCTAGTTGAGCGAAACTAAAATCGTTTACCAATGTTTTGGACTTTTTAACATTAGTTACTATATAAAACATATGATACAGAAGAATTTTGTGTTAGGTCTGAAAGAAAATAGAGAAACAGGAGCAAGTTGTGTGTGTGTGTGTGTGTTTTTGAGGGGAATTTGAAGTGGTTTGTTACGAGTGGCTGAAGTGGCTATAAAGCCATGCCTCAACTCATGGCGGCCCGCAGCTTTCTTTTTCTTTATTATTATCATCAATACAATTATCTATTTTGTTTTGATTTAGCAGTCATAATATCTTACGTTTTTCAAGACATAGGTTAAGACGGCATATATATTCATATACACATGTCTATATACACTTGTATGTATTAGTTTTTGAATAATAATTGAATTCAAATTAAATTCACATAAAATAATGAGTAAACTACAAAGAAAAGAATAAAAAAAACATAAATGTCCCTTAGTGAGCATATTTAACGGATTTAGTGATCATAGACCATTTCCAAAGTAACATGTAAAAAGTAGGGATGATAATTGTAGTTATTGAAATTTAGGGATCACTTTCGAAAATTCATGCAAACCATAGAAACCAAAATTGTAGTTTACTCAAAAATAATAAAACTAAAAAAGAAATGCTTAACTATTGATACCAAAATATATATATATATATATATATATATATATATATATACACACATTTAAAAATGATATCAAGAGTGCAAAATCTAGAATAAATCTCTTGAATCTTCACTCATTACTTTTTATCAATTTTCAAAGAATCCGTATTCGACTTTTCGTGTAAGGAAATTCGAATAAATATTTATCTATTTGAGGTTTTAGTTTAAAATTTCTTTTTTACGCTTACTTAAATTTTAAGTCCTGTGCATGTAATATCATCTATTGTTCAAGTTATATATTAAAATAACCCCATATCTTACAAAATAATGTGTTGTAACATGTCGTAACGCGCCATAACGCATTACAAAGCAAGTCAAGCCTTACAGTGAAGTCATAGGGGTTAACATGACGACAAACCCAAACCTGTACGCCATAAGACCATAACAACTTACGTGAAACCATGATATTAACATATGCTAATTGTTAAAATTGTGATTTTTATTATGAGCAAAATTTAAACCTTGATTTAAAAAAAAAAAAAAATCTATGAAAACCCGGAAAAAGAGTAAAAATAGAATGAAAAGCTTTGCAAGAAACGATAAACGTGGAAGCTCAATAATTTTGCTCATGGCTCAAAGCTCAAAGCATAAAGATTTATATTCCTTTGTGCAATTGCTTAAAATCAATCAAGCCGAACATCGTGTATGTTACTTGGACACGAGAATCAATAAAATGATCCGCTTTAACCATTCAATTTAAATTAACTGTTAGTTTATAGTATTAACTAGGGTTGAGTTCACGTAAGAACAAATGTTTTTCGTGAGATCCGTAAGATCAATTTATGTTCATTGATCAACTTTATAAGGTAATGATCTAATGCTCTAAAGTTGCGCGATGACAATTTTGTGATTATTGAGAAGTCTCTTGACGTTTATAAATGTTCAGATCTGACGATTGTAGATCTAATCCAATGGTTGAGAATTGTTCTTATGGGTATCGCAAAAAACATTTGGTCTCACATGATCCCAAGTCGTGTTAACTATCGGTGAAAATACAAGTTATGTTCCTTAGATCAATCTTAATTGAAGGTCAACATTAATGAGATATACTATGTTCATTTCCTTCTAAAGCGTAATTCATTTGTGAACATGAGATGTACTATGTAGATATATTGTATGATAATTGCTAGAGGGTAATAATTAGGGATATTTACCTAAATAGTTAATTCATTAAATTAGTTTCACTTTTTAGCCATTTTGAATGTCTTGACATACATAATTAATGAAAAAACAAGGATATAACGTAAATTGAATATTAATTATAAGGGTTTAAAATGTAATTTTTTTAATCAATCAGAAACTTCACGTAGAAAATGGATTTTTTTCCGTAAACTCTACCTTTTTCTTTGCGTAAACTCTCATTTTCTGCGCAAACTTCTCATTTTTGTGTAAAGTCCCATTTTTATATCTCATTTCTTTTACCTTGAAAATAAACTTCACACATAAAATTCTTTTGTTTGCATAAAGTATTTTTGTAAACTTTGGCTATTTGAGAAAAAAGATATCTAAGGTGGCTAAAAAGTGAAATCACTTTAATGAATTAGCTATTTGGGTAAATTTTCCGTAATAATTATAGGCAAATGATCATGTAGGAAAAATAGTTAAGATAATAAGTGTAAGAAATGATTTGGACCTTTCATCGTCTTTAATCTCAAACACACCCATAAATTACGATTGATACGAGAATTGATTTGGTGCATCTCATCTTAACTTGCATCAAAGGGTGAAAATTTATTTTTACGCTTCTCACTTTAAATCTCATTCTCACAAAAACTCAGCCCAATAATTATAAATTTATAGTAGATAGAATATGTGCTCTATCTATGTTTTTTAACATGGTATCTTGTTTCTAAGTTGTGGGACACCTTATGGTGGGGCTTTAGATGCTATTTTTTAATAAGTGGAGTGGAAGTATATATAATATTTATAAACAATAAAGTAAACTCTAATGGAATGGCCATTTGATGACATGAGGTGCCTTTCTAGTTGAGACTATGAATGTTGAATTGTTGTGAGGTATGGTAAAAGTAGATATTTCATGTATCATTCAAGGTACATTTAATCGGAATAAAATAAAAAGAAATAACGAACGAATACAGATATTAATATAGAAAAAAGAAAGCACATATGCAATAGATCATAAGGATAGCTGAAACGACAACATATTTCTTAATATATTTTTATAATCACAGACAAAAATAGCCAAAAATTGCATAATAGATTAAAGATGTTCGAGAAAAATACAAATGAATATAGCACTCATGTAACGTGTCAAATGTTTGAAAGCATATATATAGAGAGGGAGGGAGGGAGGGGGAGGTAACCAAATAATATGATATGAAAACAGCTAAATCACGAACGGTCAACGCAAAAGTGTACGGACGACGTGACCCACAACCTTAAATCGTGGCCAAAGTTGCATGAATCACATGTGATTTTATACATGATTTTAGCATAAAATCAGATCTAGTTCAGTTGTTTTCTCATTCACTTATTTGCTTAATGTTCTCGTATAAATCTGACTCTATGTCTTTATACATACTACCACTCGCAACGAAAAAGTTGATCATAGTTTCCATCAATATCCAGCTCAATTCATGTCCTCTTGATCTCAAAGAATCTCACCCTCAACATTTTTCACCGTGTGGTTGAATTGTTATATAAACTAGTTATATAAATTTGGAGCCATATTGTAATCATAATCATTGCGTTTTTTTGTAACCATGGGTGTGCAGACCAATTTTCACGTATATCAACTAATCTCAAATGACCCTAAAGATAACAATCAGAAAAATCCTCGTTAGCACCGAGAAGACTTGATTTAACAACCTACAAGGAGTTCCAAGGTCGAGTGATTCCATGGTCATGGCGTTCAAAGCAAGAAAAGGAGGCTCAAGAACACATTAGGGACCAAATGCTAACACCGTAAGAGTCACCACTCTCATTTACCTTATAGAGTAAGATTCTTGAACATCAAAATGACGTAGTAGACAATAATCTTACACGGTAAGAGTGACCACCCTCATTTGTCAAGTAAGATTGTAGGTCCTTGCCATGCATCTTAGCAGATAAGATTTTCGGTCATTGCCACACTTACCTAGTAAGTTAAGCCATAAGTGAGCCGGTTAGTGCTTACCCGGTTATCGTTTGGTAAATGGCCTTCCACTCAGCTAGCTTCTTTTTGAACTTCAGATATCTTATTTACCCCAATTAAATTCAGAGATAGTCGAAGAAAAAAACCCCTCTTAATTTTGGCAGAGGCAGCTCTTTGATCACGTTAATCACGTACAGAGCGGTGTTAGATGGGTTCATTTGAAACCACATACCATAGCCTTGAGATTACGCATTTCTTGGAGTCTGCAAAAATGATCGCATCATCGGCATATTTGACAAGATTTTGATCAATCCGAGTCTGCTGTGCTGAGGAAGAACGTACCGCACCTATTTGCAAAGATATTTGCTGTTATTCTGTGAGGAGCATCAAGGAGGCTAATGCGCAACAACTTCCTTTGGAGCATCAGAATTAGAATGATGAAGCTGGAATTACACCCAATCAGCTCTATGCAAGATTAGCATAGAATAATAAGCATACACAAAAAAAGAAACCTCCACTCTTTTCCAAGAAACATCATCAAAATAGCCCCACCACCTTTGCAGAAACCTTCATCAGGGTCTTTTGGAAAACCTTCACCAGCCAAATTCTGCAGAAACTAAACAATGTTGTTTTCTTGCCAAAAATATATCAGTTATCACAAGCCAGCCATACAAAAACCAATGACCAAATGCCACCAACAATTATTAGTATTACCACATCATAGTCTTGATGGAAAGTTTGTTGGAGAGTCTTATCATAAATAATTCCTAAATTCAATCTGAATCCATGCTCATCTTTGTACCAAGCAGACAACACTACCACCAAACCCTGAAACAAGCAGTCTATTAAACATTCGAATTGTCACATGTTACGCCTGCGTTTCTGAACATCCCACATGTTTAGAAGATAAGAAACTCCCTCCTGCAAACTAGCTTTCCTCCCTTCTGTGAAGTTCCACAGCTCAGTGGTGATGTATCTTCCACTTGGATTGTAGTCGTTAATCTCTGTCAACGCAGTTGTCACAGCTTTATACACGTCTTCACCCAGGTCTCGCTTTAGACCTTTCAGTTTATCATCATTTTCCTCAATGATTCCCTGCTCCAATAACATCAAACTTTTAGGTGCGATCTTCTTATGCAAGAATGTGCCAGTAGAAGAACATACTCTACAGAATTGACTCAAATTGAAGTAGATAAAATGAAATCTAGTGGACCCAAATCTTGAATACCCTTCACTGAATCTTTGTAATGATGATGACATGCAAAAGTGTTAGTTTTAGTGCAAGACATTGTGAAGCATACAAATATACCCTATTGAAGTTACGATTTTAGAACCTCCTATCATGTTCACTGCCTCTATCTGTAGGTCATAGTGTAGTGCAAGATTTGCAACCATTAATCCTTAATATAGCCTCTCGACTTTATACTCGCTTGATTTGATGATTAGTGAATAAATAAATTAGAGACTCGTCAATCCAAGAACCTGTAGACCTTAAGTTGTGAGCAAATGACCCCTTGTTATTTTCCATGTATGACATCCATAAAAAATTGAGGCTGGCAACATAATCTTCTGTCCATATATTTGGTAAAAACACACCTGTGATTTCCCGTTGACAGTAATGATTCTGAAAGGATGCCAATTGGGATCTCTGAGGTACTCTTCCCACAATGAGCAGAGTTCTGAAGCCCTATCTTCTGCATCCATGTCTCCATACTTTCTCTTCACGGCATCATGGAAGGGTTTATTCTCAAGCTCACCCATCCTCTTGACACCGATATGTGAAGTTTTTGGTAGTTCCTTCAAGCCCTACACAAAAGGTGCATTAAGTTTTTTCATCCAGATAACAAAATTTCTTGTAAGATTGACCAATCATGGAGCAAACAAATTTCTAATATTTATTCTACATAGATGTGCAATCTAATGAAAAGCTTGTCAAGGGTTAAAACTTAAAATCATAAACACAAGAACCACAGAAGAAAGGAGATCGTTCTCATCAGTAATGGAAGGAAAATACTTCAATGGCTCCAGTAACCATCACCTACAGATTGTTATACCACATTGCCTCTTGCTTTTTTTTCTTTTTTTCGGAGTGTTGCTCTCATGTCCCATAATAACCACATATACGGTGTACATTCATAGATATCTTTTAAGAATAACCACACATCATCATGACGCTAAACAAACTACTAAAAGTAGAACCAAGAGGCACTTACCTCGATTAATTCTTTGCGAGCATCCTGCAGCTCATCATTGCTTTTGCGTTCCTGAACAACAAGAGTTTGATTCAAGCTTTCCAAATCATCAAGCTCTTCTTCCTTTTCCCTTAAGTTCTTGTGTATGTCCTCCACCTTCTTCAGGACCTCCAAATCATCATCTCCCATGTGCTTCATAACATTTAATTGCCCTCTCAAACGTTCTATCTCAAGCTCCACTGCTTGCTTTGCATCCAGTTGTTTCTCAAGCATAATAATTTTCTTGTGGAGTTCCTCCTTCTCCCTCTGAAAGTTGATAATCACATACCCACAACACATGATCGCAACAGTGAAATATCTTGAGCAACATTTAACATCTAGAAAAAGTTAAAAACACAAACCTTCTGATCTTCAGCAAGTTTCATCACACTTTCATCAGCTTTCCTTTGTTCATCAGACGCCATCTGAAGCAGGCTATTTTTCACGGTATTCTGGCAGAAGAGGGGAAAAACCATAAGGTGATCATTTGAATATTTAAAGAAAGATTCTGGTGCAAGTAAAAACTGAGCAAGCCAATAATAAGTATCATCATTAACAGCGCTTGAGACGATAACTAGATGTTGCTTTGAGCAGGTTTCTCACAAAAATATATGTACATATTAAGAAAATGAAAGGAACTGCTTTTCTGTAGCCATGAACTCGTTCCAACTCCAAGAGGAACATTCTGAATAAGCATGATACACTATAAATAACAATTGCAGAATTGCATGGTTTAAAGAAACCAGACAACTTGTATATATTGATTAGAAAGCTCTATGATGGTCCAAAGCATACGAAAATAAATGAGAAAAAACATAAAAGAATAACCAGGAATCAAATATCACACCTCCTCAATCTCTTCGGATAGTTTTTTCCTTTCATTTTCATTCACCACTTCACGTTTCTCTAGTTCATTGCCCCGAAGCTCAAGTTCTCTCTTTTGGTTTTCGAGCTGCAGTTTAATCTTTTCATGATCATTGAAGATCCTTTGGAAATGCTCTCGTGCACTAACCTGGATCTTCTTTATCTCTGATTAATAGAAGCAAGTTAGTAAGTAATGGTATATATAGCAAATGAATAGCAGAACTCAGAGAACATCAAGAACCTTCATTATAGGCCTGATGAAGCACATCTTTTTCTGAAATTAGCTTGCTGAGGGAATTTTCAGTCTCAACAAATTTGTTCTCCATCTCTTCCAAGTGTCTCTTCTTCACCTCGATTACATTTGTCAAATTCGACACAAGTGTATTGGCCTTGCGATCTTCTTCCGCCATGATATCCGAAACGGTCCGTAGATCACCAATCTTGCGGAGATGCTCTCCAATGATGTTATTAGCTCTGTAATCATCAGCTCGAGCAACCCAACCATAAATAGCATCCTTAGGTTCAGTATTAACCTTCCAGTCCTTTTTACCATGATGATCAGCCTCATAAGCCTTCTCAAATGACATTGCATTATTAAAGCCATCCCAACCTTTATTAAATTCAACTACAGCACATCCAGAATGACCACGGAAGTTCCATAAAGGATGCACCCTCGTGGGGTTGAACCCTCTTGTAGTTAGATAGTCCCTCATGTTTGAGCCACTTTTTCCAACATAGCGCCCATCCTTCAATTCGGTTGGGAGGTTAACAACGATTCCCTTCCATGGCCATACAAACATCTCATCACCATCATGGTCTGCAAGGTGATCGACCTCGTCTTTAGGTTTTGATGGACCAGACATTTCGGCTATATCTTTCTCAAGAAACTTAACAAGTGCAAGATGATTTGCCTTGTCTCTCGCATTTCTCTTTTGTGAATCACTTTTCCCCACCATTGTAGCATGCTGCAGTAGCTCCTTGTACTGATAATCACGCTTTTTCTTATTACGACAGTATGGACAAGTGAAAGTTTCATCGGATAACTTGACCCGATGCTTTCCACCTTTTAGCTCCTCATAAGATTTATCCACAAATTCCTCTACTTCAGAATCACTTCCATCAGTGTCTCCTCCAGAGCTTTGATCCATATAATCCTCCATTTTTGTTCAGCAAAAAAGGCTAACAACAACTGGAAAAAGAACATATGAAAAAGATTGTCATATGCATATAGATATAGATATATCAAAATTTGTTTCTTTCCAACAGAATGATACAACCAAGATCAATCTATTAAACAGATGGAGGATTATACGGATCAAAGTTATGAACAGATGCAAAGTTATGTAACTCATACATCGTCACTTTTGCATATTATTTTCTTAGCATTCAGTGTCCGTTATCTAGATGCCATTGGTTTCCAGAAACAATGAGCTGATGATAAGTTCCTTCTACAAGCATATAAGCTACAATCAGCATTATCTGCATTCTTTTTTGTTAAGATTGTGAATCATACACATGGTATTAATAACATTAGGATGTGATAGAACAAACACGACATATTTACATGATTAAAACCAAGTCTCCTATATTCATGATCTTTGCGAAGATTCTCATCATATATCTTCTAATTACAGTATGTACATAAAAACAGAACCAGTTTGGTCCCATTTACAAAATACAGCAGAATGCGAAACTAGATAAGATATATAAAAGCTTCTTCCTAACCATCAAAACAAACTTTTTTTGTGACAAGATCAAATTGTGGATCTGAAATTGTGGATAGTTTATATGGTCTGAATCAGACTCATATCCACCATTCTTCACAATCCTCCTACAACATGTTTTGTGATCATCGCATGATTAAGAGTCACACAGACATTGTTCTGCATTTTTAATCCACAAAATACTCGTTTGCACATGATTCTGCATACTTAAACCAGGGTGTATTCTTTTGTTGCTTTGCTTCCTGTACTAACCAATCAAGGGAAATGTATCCCATCCCCTTTCACTCCTACAAAACACCCTTTTACTGTTTATATCTATTCTTCTCCACAAGCCCGAATGCAAGTCCTTCCAGGTCATACCATCTCTATCTCTCATAGAAAATCGTAAAATCCTCTCACATTTCAAAACTACAACCATCATTGTTATGATTACTGGGAAAAAACTTGTATCCCCGATAATTAAAAAATATACACAAAAAAAAAACCTACTTTCTTAAGAGTTAATAGAGCCCTTACGAACACAAACAAAACCCCCAATTTTTACAATCCAATTGCAAACCTTACTCGACAATTCAATTTCGAGTATCACTAAAAATCATAAAGAAAGAAAACATAAAATGCATTTCATAAACTACATATAATGCACACAGAAAAATAGAGACAACAGCTAATTACTTAGAAAAATTAAGAGCTAACTCCGGTTGTGTTGGTGTGTGCAGAAAGAGCGAGAGAGAGAGCAGGTACCTGGAATTAACCATACAAATTGGGGATTGTATTATAAATAAAGATAATCGAAAGATAGGAAGATAAATTTAGGGTTTTGGGTTTGGTGGAGGAGGAGAAGAAGCAGCAGAGGGAAGAGGGGATTGTGACTTGGGTTGACGAGAAACGCAAAATACCATGGAAAGATACCAGAAAAAGGGAAAACCAAAGTAAAGTAAAGTGCTTTTGGCGTATATGATTATTGTATTTGTACTTTCTACTCCCGATATCCACTATTATTTATTCATTATTTAAAGCTACAAGTGCACCACCATACATTCATTTTTATTTTTATCACTATTATTAGTGGTAAAGACATGAAATAACAAAATATTTTTATAAATTTTTTTATTATAGTATTATATTTTTTTTATTATAGCAATATGTTTTTAAATTATTTTTTATTAAGATATTGTACTTTAAAAAATCTACCTAATATATTAATGGATAACCTGTTATCTTTTAAACCGGTTAACCCATTAAGTTTTTTTGCTTGTGTGGCTTTAATGAGGTGATGTGGATGACACTTCATTTTGATGATTTTAAAATAAAAATAAAAACTTATTTTAAATTATTATTATTATTGATTTTTATTTTTCATTGCTATGATTTAAAAAAATATTTAATTATTTTTGAGTTTTTCTTATTAAGTTACATGTAAATTAAGTATTCTAAAGTAAAATATTTCTTAAATAAATATGATACATTATTTTCGAGATATATTTTGTTTGTAAAAAAGGTAACACTTCTTATTTTATGTTGTTCAAAAAAATACATATCTTTTAAAGTTTTCTCTAAAATGTTAACGAAATAAATTATGATCTACAATTTTTTTTAATATTGTTATATGAATAAATATTCAAAAAATCTAATTGATTTAATATATTTATACGTCAAGTAAAAGTTTTTGAATAAATATGATATATTCTTTAAAACATAATATTTTTTGGTAAAAAAGGAACAATTAATTTTTTTTTTCAAAAAACACATATTTTTTAAAAATATTAGCAAGATAAGTTGTATTATGCTAGTTTTATTAATATTGGTATATTAATGAATATTTTAGATTTTTTTAATATATTTATTAAATATTATGTAAAATATCTAAATATTAAAAAATAAATGTATATTGTTAAGAACTAATAGATGTTATAATAAATAATTTTGAAAGTATAATGTTGTAATAAGAAAGTCACATCACTATGATACATGTGGACAACCTATGTGGACGATGAGATGACATGGAAACCTGGTATAATGGGTAAATTTAAATCAAAAGATTAGTCAATGTTATAATGGGTAAATTTTTCAAAAGTACAATGTTCTAATAAAAAATAGTTTGAAATTACATTGCTGTAATAAGAAAAAATGAAATTATAATGCTATAATAAAAAAAATTATGAAAGTAGATTGTTATTTTGTACATTTTACCCTTTATTTTTATTTTTATTTTTAAGATTTTCAAGATTAATTATATTTTTTTCATTTACCGAATTAATAGGGTTCAATGTTTATTAATAAGTTGTACTCGAATGTATAAAAATTATCAAGTTGAACCAACTTCCAAATGTAACAAAGTTATTATCTTTCATGTCTTAATCGGAAGTAGAATCTACATATCAAAAAGGTTTATTGGTGGGGACCACATGGTCCCGTGGTCCATATTTTGTGAACCCTACTTGCCATATCTCATAAGCAAGCACCGGAAAAGACAACATGTCCTCCCCTGGAATCGAACCCGGGTGGGCACGTTCAAGACAAGACATTTACGGAAGGAGGTGGCCACTAGACCAAGGCCTAGTGGTTAGAATCTATATATCAGATATAGGCAAACATGTCATCTACCCATAAGACTTAATTAAACATTGCCATAGAAATATATATGTGCTGAATATATGGCTGTTTATATAAATAAGAATGAAAAGAATAATGCATGACTACTACACGATTTTTGCTTCCTAATTTCCTCTTTCTATTCATGCAGGCAACAAGTATCGGAATTCATATACATATGGCTGAATCTCTATCAGTTTAGCAGGACTGGATTTGGTTTCACCATTCAGACACTCCATTATCAACCTTTTCAGCGATCCTGATTGTGGTAACTGGCTGTATATCCATTCCAGAAGTGACTCCATATCATCTGCAAAATCCTTTATGTGCCATTGTAGAAGCTTTGGCACCATTATCTTTTTCTTGCTAACAACCCCCACACAGGCTTCCAGATACTCCAATCTTGCTCTTGCCAATTCATCCACTATATCTTCTGCTGTATAAACCCTCAACTGCAAATTAAATTACAATATCCCCCTCCATCATCAACTTACTAATGAGATGTTAAAATATGTCTAAATGTTCTAATATACTTACGGCTGGTGAAGACCAGCTCCCCCTGCAAAGAGCGAAAGTCACGTTGGGTTCCGGGAACCCGAGTCCGTAGGCGTGTCGTAAAACCATTTCTCTCTCATCAGCTGGACCCTTGAAGGATTAATTATAATAACATTTGTCAGATTTAATTATATCTTTCAAGAATATATTTCTAAAGTAGTGGTTTTGGTTTCAACTTACATGATTGGGGTTGGATGGATGACGAAGAATGAAGTGCTCAATTCCCAGTGCATTTACCACAATGCCACCCACGTTGATTACTGCCTGAATCATACAAGTTATATATGCATCACTTTATTAAGACATTAAGACATATATGACGTCTAGTAAAGATGGGTTTTGTTGTGGTGGATTGAGCTTAATTATGCTCCATTGGCCTAATGATAGAATCCAAGGCGTACCTTGTTCATGAGAACCAGTAGTTTCTCCTGTGTTGAGGGCAATCCATGTTGTAGAAACGCCTGCAACAATATACACATAACAAACCTTCTTAAATCTTAATGATATGTATATGCATACATATATGCATGTATGTGTGTTGGGATTTCATTTTAACCGATTTAAGATGTCTTACAGTACATGCATTATGCAGGCGTTGTATATATTGATCCAGAATGCTAACTTCTGCTTGTATGTCAACAGATTCAAATCCACAGTGCACAGTTTCTGCATCAAAACCCTGAAAGAAAGTAACATATATAGCATGACAAAAATATGATATGACAGTTTTATGAAATCATGAAGGTTTCATTACAAATTACCTGAGTTTTCCAACTTGTGTGGAACATTGAGAAATGCGAGTATGGTCGAGTGAATTGAGTGTGATTTGGGTGAAAGTTTTGTACGGACCAATATCTCTGATTCCACCATCAAAATCAAGTAATATGGCATAAGGGTCAAGATTTGAAGCATGATTGTTGAAGAAAAATGGTGGTGCTGTACAATTGAAGGTTGTTTTAAAGCTTTTGGAATTCATGCAAGAGATTTGTTTAGGTACATAATCTGACCCATCTTCACCATCCAGCAATGGCTGATTCAGTTCCAGGAATATCCCTATTAAACACTTAATAAGATCTTCGGACAACTTATTCGGACTTTTTGTATCAAAATTCTTATATCTCGAATACTCAGTTATACGATCGTCTGTTCCCAGAACCGAAAGCCGAAGCTTAGAATGTTTAATGTCAATTGAAGAACCAAAAGAGGGTCTTCTCTGTCTCACATGAAGTCCATAATCTTGTAATTGATCATCATAACCCATGAACTTTGGTTGATTTTGTTGCCTTCGAAACGATTGTTTTCGTGGTCGGACTGGTTGCAAGTCTCTTAGCTTCTGCAACTCCCATTCTCTGGTCTGTTTTTTCTCTAGAAACAAACTCAGGTTCAACTTGTCGACTTTCCTTTCCAGAAAAGTAATTTCTTCCTCCACCATAGCCAGTTCTGTAAGCAGCTCTTTTATCTGCAATCAATGAAACAATCAAAGACTGATTCATAGCTGGCCTTTAATTTGGGAGAAATTTGAGATATGATCAAAAAGATACCTTAGAGGGAAGGTGTGTGGAGAAACATGGACAATAGGTGTGGATGGAATTGGGATTGGGATCACGGAGTGCATAGTTCAAGATTTTGGTGAGTTTCAGCTCTTGTTCTAATTCTGCTTCAAGTTGGTCAACCTTTTTGATCATCAGAAACAACCCATTTATGATCAGGTACTTAAATATATGGGAATTCAGTCTTATTTGAATACAGGAAACAGGAAGAAGATTACAATACCTCTTGTTGAAGATCCATTGTTTTTTGCTTCTGGCGAGTCTCCTGCATGATCAGCTCTTCAAATTTCATTCTACTGAAATTATGGAGGGAGAAAGATGAGAAAGGAGGGGACTGTAGAGATCTATTATATAGCAGCCGTCAGCTGCATGTTGCCTACTTGTTAATAACTATTTGATTTAAGATGGTGGATAAATACTTTTTTTCGTTAACCGTTCGTCTTAAGACTATCTTGTGTGTATCTCGATTAATCACAAACAACCATAACAAGTACAAGTGAATTAAGCTACTTAAAAAGTAGTGGATGAATACAAGATAGGTTGGAGGTGAGTAATAGTTGATAAAAACAGGAAGAGGTGACGAGCGGTGGTGAAGTGATGTTGGTGGTGGCGACGTGAAACCCATGAAAAGCATAAAACACTCACCCACTTCAGGCTCAGGGAACAACTTTTTGGCAGGGTCAATGCTCCATCACATGTGCCTTTTTCGCCCGTGATGCATGTCATTTTGATACTTGTTTCACCAATTTTATCTAAATTTCAGTGAAATATATAATACGTAGTGGGTTTTTGATCAAGATAATGACATCATGTTACATGTTATCTAACTTATAATAGAAAATTTTAAATCGATTTTGTGGGACAATAATTTGTATATTTTTTTAAGTGTTTTGTGATTGATGTGGAAGGGGAGGCAACATGTGCTGGTCACGAGCTTCAAAGCAAAGAAAAAGAAGACAGGAATGATGCTACAAAAATAAAATATATAGGGAAAAACGCTATTTTGGGGGACTCGAACCCACGACCACGTGGCTAAAAGCCACGCGCTCTACCAACCAAGCTAGAACGGCCAATTGTCTTATTTGGTGTTTAAAACTCTCTTATTGTGATATTTTTAATATATTCCATTGAATTTTTTAAGAATAAATTTAATAGAAATTTGGAATATGGAAAATAAAGTGATCATAAAACTGTATTTTTCTTTATTACCCTTAAAAAAACTTTTTTCTTCTTAATTATAAAATATATAATATCAATATTATATTACAAAATATTTGATAAAAACTATTTTTATATTGAAATAATGTTTATATATAACTAATTCATGACTTTATATAAAATATATATTATCATATAAATCAAATAAAGTTATTTCAACTCGAAAATTAACATAATATTTTATAAGAAATTAAATTGAACAGGATTTTATGAAAATCACTTGATTTATTGGTTTTCTGAGAGGCCGTTTACCTAAACACTTATCCGGTAAGCATTTATCAGTAAAATTTAATATTATCGATTATTTACCAGGTAAGATTCTAGTCACTAAAATGCATCGTATGTATAAAAAAGTCTTTGTTCTCACTTATCGGGTAAGGCTCTCGATTATTGTATTCGCTCTTACCGGGTAAGATTTTTAGTCACTGTCATATTCATCCAGTAAAGTAAAGTGACTTGATAAATACTTATCCGGATAAGCGTTTGTAAACTACAACTAACTCTCTTTCACATTGCACAAGGAGTTCATCCAATCTCCATGATTTACAAAATCATGATTGTTAATTATTAACATTCATTTTTTATATTTAATAATTATTATTTTTATTCATTCGTTGATTATTCGAATTTTCACTTGTATATAAACTTTAAATATAAAATGGTTTATTTGAATTTTCACTCAATTAAAATCCATTGGACACACGATTTGCCTTCTTCATAATGATCCTCAAGACTCTAAAGGACGATATCATACTTTTTTTGCAGAATATGATTCAACCACAACCGTTAACAAACATACAGCAAACAAAGTATGAACCTTGATCACACTTTAAAGTTTCATGAACAAACGTCTACAGACTACGATCTCCAACTATATATTGAAGTCATTACCCATAAACTACCACTGACTCTCTTTCCATCCTCCGAATACTTCCTCATCATAAGTTTCAGTTTCCTCCTGTATCAGTATAAAACCAAAAAAATATAAGCAAAACTATTAAAGATTCTGTCATTTTTGTATCTTTTTATGTTCATTAGTGAGTACCCTTGGAGTGAAGGTAAGACCCACTCGAATCTCTCCAGAGTAGCTTTGGCTACTATTCACAACATTATACTTATGAGGATGTAGTTCCGCGATTCCATTCTCAACTCCTTGTTCCAATAGTTCTTTCAAGTATATCCTGCATCATTCATAAGTTTGAATATTGGATCGTTTTTAGGATAATGCATCTCCAAGAACTAATCAAGTAGTGATAGTATATTTGTGAAAGTAGAATCAGATTTGATTTGATTAAGGTCTTACGTTGTTAGTCCGATGTAGTCATCAGATGAGAAGGTATCTTGGTCCATAATCGTGAGAAGAAGCTTAGGTTGTTGATCTGCTCCCGGATATTCTACCCTGAATGTGAATTTCTCGTTCCACTTTGGGTTGCTGCCCTGCCCTGCATCATTTATGGTTTGCAAGTATGATCATTTGGTTTGCAGTTAGCTTTACATGCAATTGCATTGTTAACTTAATGAACCTATATATACTTGTTAATTCAATTGCTTAAAGTTTTACCGTTGGCAATGCTGCTCTTATGCTCTTGATTCTTGTATTGGATCAACACATACGGATCTATTTTGTCTGCACAAATAGCATACAAGTTTTATATGATTATAAATCTATCAATTTATATTGTTGATTAAGATTCGTACATGTTTCAATCTTAGGTAAAAATATTACCAAACAGTTATCCGGTAAACGCTTACTAGGTCCCTTTATTGTACAAGATGAACATGATAATGAACGAGAATCTTACTCGATAAGGGCCCAGAGTCTTACCTTCAGTAAGTGCTTAACGGATAAGTTAAAAAAAAAATATAGCTTAACTAGAACATGGGTCATTTATGTACAAGGAACCAACTAACCACTTTATACTAATAATGGGAAATATTTCAATAGATTTGTTTTTATAGTCAAATTGTATTATTATTTAGAAAATTTTCTAAATTTGCCTCTAATAAGTATTATAAGAAAAAGAAAAAACAAAAAAGGAAATGAATAATTCAGTAAAACTTCAGTGGGTCACCAAAAACATTTTGGTGCCATTAGGGTGTGTTTGGTATACTGGACATGACAGTAATCTCTGTCTCATGTTTGACATGATTTTTATGTAGAACATACAGAAACAAAGTAGAATAGGCATGTTCCACCCCTACCCCATGGAATAGGGTGGAACAAGGTGGAACAGACTTATATTTTATCAATATAACCTCAAATAAAACTTAATTATCTACTAAAACATCAAATAGGTCTATTTTTTTTATATTTTATTCATTCTTTAAACATTATTTATCGTATTTTTGTTTCTTAAACTTTCATTTTATTGTCCTCAAAATATTATTTTTATACGGTTTCTATATTTTTATTAATTTATGTAATTTATTATATATTAATAATAATAAATAATGTAGAAAATAAATAAAGAAAAATGGAAACTACATAAACTTTTTTTTGTCATTTTAATTGTTTTGACGAAAATTTTCGCATGATATATTTTGTTATAAAAATAATTAGTCTATTATAATTTAATAAATTACATGAATTAATTAAAATAAACAATTCATTAGGGGTAAATTAGTCATTTTACTTGTTTTGTTCTATCCAATTTTTATCTTACTAAATATTAAATAATTATTCTATCATGTTATGTCTTATCATGTCATGACTTTAATATTGAACCATATTAGGTGTGGACTGTGGAACACACATTGAATAGAGTATCAAACACTTCAATGCATAGCTAGTTAGCTACCTGCCTAGTGCCTACCATCTGAATCATAAATAACTTTCCAAAAATATATTGAAGAGAAAATAGAAAGTTGAGAGTTTATTAAAAAACTCTTTAAAATTAAAAAAAAAAATAGATAAAATCTTCAAATTCTCTAAAATTTAACATTCATTTTTTAATTGCTTACCATAAAAAGAAAAGTCTTCTTATATGAATTTTTATTTTATTCTAGTTTGTTGTAAAATGTCATTTTATAAAAACTTTATTAAATATTATTATTTTATATAAAGTTTATTCTTACATAAAATTTGTTGGAAATTATCATTTTTATATAATATCTGTTAAAAAAGTTATTGTGATTGTTTGCATTTATATAAAAGTTTGTTAAAAAATTAAATGTATTGAATATTTTAATAAAATAATTAATGTCAGGATCTTTAAAAAATGGAAGATTTTGTTGGAATTAAATGTAAGATTTTTAAAGATTTAAATTTATAATAATGCATAGAAGATTTGCTAAAGATGTTCCAAGTCCAATAAAGCTATGTTTGGAAAGGAACCAGTGGATAAGGTAACTATTAATATTAGCCGAAAAAACTATCTGTTAGCTAATAAACTAGTTGATAAGCTAATTCTTAGTTCTTAAACTGGTCATATTTGAGTAAGGTAGATGACAATATAAACGACTTAAAAAGACATGTTAAAAAATATAAGAGGAATAGTAAAATGAAAGTGGAAAAAACTATGAAACTTATTACAACATCCGTTGAAATAGTTTCTCAAAACTATAGTTTTTGGTTAATCAAACCAAGTTTTTTTTTCTTCATAAAGCTCAAAAAATAAGTTGGTGTCATCAAACCTGGCCTAATTTCATATAAATAACCAAATACAACCAACTTTGTTATTAAAAGAAAAGGCATCGAGGCCTTGATAAGACTAGAGATGTATAAGTGATGAAATAGCGCAATAAACTGTCATTAGATTTTTTTCCAATTTCAACCCAGATTTTATGAGAAACATATATAATAGAACAAAATGCATTAAAATGTAACGAAATTTATATGAGTTTATTTAGTGTAGTAAATAATCAACATTAAGAAGGTTTCAAACTTCAATACAATAAAGTTTCAATTTTTCCTATTAATGTCAGCCTTTCTTTATGTAAATATCAAGTTCAACATCCACGCACGTAAACCGTTTATAAAACCTTTGTAAATCGTTATCCGCATCATTGAATGTTAGAAGATCAATACATTACCAGTCAAAATATATATATATATATATAATAAGGGATTTTGAAACTTCATTACATAAATTGAAGAACTTTGAGCAAAAGTGCGTAGAATAAGTATAAGAAGTGAGAATGAAACGTACTGAGAAAATCGGATTTGGTGAGACCGTGAGCATCCACCAGATTCACCTCCAACACTCCGATCGTCATCTCGCTTAAATTCAGATTTCTCTCTCTCTCTCCCAAAATCACACCGAAGAAGGTAATGGAAATGATAAAAATTGAAAATCACACGCAGACGGCAAAATACCTGAACGATGAGCTATAAAGAAAGGAAGACGTGAGTAGCTATCATAAATATTTACAACTTAATCCCCCAAACTTTGAACTCTTGCCAATCAGCCTACTCTTGTATTGTTATTTAACTAATTTTGGTCCCTCAACTATTATTTACTTTTCAGGTTTAGTTCAAAAAAATTAATTATTTTAACATCAGTCCCAAAAGAAGCAATTAATAACGACTTGGTTTTGTTTTAACTTTAACTCCGTTCTAATTGAGACGCTAAATGCAACCACGTGATGTGCGAGTGACGGGTTTTTTAAAGAAAAAATTGCATCAAAATGGAACTAACTTTCACATTATTCTTATTTTGATGAACCAACTTTTAAAATCTTCATTTAAGGGTCTCTATCAAACTTTTTGTTTATTTAAGGGTCTGGTTGACATGTTGAACAGGTAACAAGTAATTTAATATGATTTGGAAGAAAATTAGTTAAACAAATATTATGTGGAACTTATTTTCACAAATCATCATTATAATTAGAACAAATCAAAATGAAGTCCGCTTCACGTCTCCTACCTCGGTCGCAATACAGCCCCTCCCTCTTCCTTCAATTGTCGTCGTCCCATAGCCTCCTGCCGCTGTAGCTTTCTGCTCTCTTCGACAGCCGCTGCCCCTCCCTCTTCCTTCAATCGCTATCATCCCATAGCTTCTTGCCGCAGTAGTTTTCTGCCCTCTTCGACAGGCTGTCTTCTCCGCATTTGATATTTGATATTTATTTTTTATTGCATCAATTAATTTTTTTATTAAAAAAAAAAGAGATTTGGAAACATCTTCAATTTGATATTTGAATTTTTTTTTATTTAAAAAATGAGATTTGGAAAGAAAAATAGATTTTATTGCATTAATTTTTTTATAATTAATTTTTGAAAAAAAAAACGAATTTTAGTTAATTTTATATAATTATTTTGCAATTTTAAAATATGACGTGGATTTAAAATAAAAAATTAATATGACGTGAAATATTTTAGTTGGCAAAAGATCTGGATTATGTCATTATTAACAGGTCAACCAAACCCTTAAATAAACAAAAAGTTTGATAGAGAATCTTAAATGAAAAATTTAAAAGTTGGTTCCCAAAATAGAAATAAAATAAAATTTGTTTTATTTTGATGCAATTTTTCCTTTTTTAAATCATAATTTTTTATTTTATTTAAAATAATATTCATAAACAACATATAATATATTTCATAAATATTAACTAATTAACAAATAAAAACCTAAACCTAATTATTTATCAAAACAATTCCAAAACCTTAATTACCTCAAACATGACCGTTATTTAAAATTGGGCTTCTGATTATTAAAGATTAAGAAGATAAACAACAAGTCCTTATCTTTTATCATAAAAACAGACTTTTCATCGTCAAATAACATGTAGACAATTCGAGTTTGATGCTCTTCAACTTATTGGAAATGAGTCGTTATTTCATGATTGCTGGTAATTAACTATATATTATTTGCTTCACTGTTAATGTCAAAAAGTTGATAATAATTCAATCCTACCATTTTCACTAAGGGGGTGTTTGGGATTGCTTATGAAACCTATTTTTTAACTTATTTCAGTCTGGCACCGGTGATAAGCTGTTTTTTAGTGTTTGGGTAAGGATAAAAACTGTTTATACCGGTGTCAAACCGGTAATAAGCAATTTTTGATAAGTTAATCATTCTTGACTTATGAAAATGAACTTATTACCAGTTTACCATTTTAACCTTGTGTAAACACCCTTTCTCCAATATTGCACATACATCATCGATGATATCTCTTCTCCAATAACAAATACCTCTCATCGTCTCTTCTCCAACAGATACATCTCATCGTCTCTTCTCCAACGAACACCCCCATCATCATCGCCTCTTCTCCAATCTATATACCTTCCTCCATATATCTCTTCTCCTCCACCCCCATCATCGTCTACCCTAACCCTAGAGATCGATACCCTAACAGATACGCTTATCACTGCCTGTGAAATCATCGATCAAGAATCCGTTCGATTCGTCTCATCGTCGCCAGAAAACTTCCCCTGCCTTTTCCTTCGTTTTCCCACATTTTATTTCCCAATTTTGGGTTCTTGATAAATAGGTTATTCTTGATTTCATCGTGTTGTTGGGTTATCCATTCATCTGTAAGTAGCTTTGTGTAAATGAGGATTCATGTTGAAGAAATTTATGTTAAATTACTTAAATCTTGTATTTGTTGTTCATTCAATGCTTTCAGTTTTACCAATATATTCTAGTGAGGAAGAAGGGAGGTGAAAAGGGACTGTGGCTGCTTGCACAAATGGCCTTCTAAAGAACTTGCCTAGTTTCCTCTTCTTCCATAAGTTTAGTGTGGGTGATATTTGTTAATGGTATAATGCTGGAGATGCTGATATGTATATACATGAAGGAATATATATAGCATTCCTAGTTATGATATTCTGTCGAATGGAAAAGCTATAGATCATTACTCAGGTAGGATTATAAATTTCCTTGATTTTGGTGTACTAAAATTTTACCCGGTAAGTAATGACTAAAATCTTACCCGGTAAGTAAGGATAGTGTTTGAACTTAAAATCAACAAAATTAAGTTTTTATATGTTAAAAAAATCAAATAAGTTAATAAGCAATCTCAAACACTCCGATAAGTCAATAATATGGAAGACTATCATTTTTGGTCACTTTACAGATATAAGCAAAATTTGTCAAACACTAAAAAACAACTTATCAGCTTTTTGCAGTTTGGTACCGCTATAAGCTAATCCAAACACTTTTTATAAAACTCCGGTTTGATACCACATAAGTTAAATAAGCATTTTTACAAAAAAAAAACATAAGTTATTTTAAACAAGCAATCCCAAACACCCCCTAAATATACAATAAACATGACAGGATTACAAACCTATTTCAAGTTTTATGACACAAAAGCAAACCAAATAGAAAATCCACATGTACAATTTCCAGATACAAATTACCATTGGCTCTCTTTCCATCCTCCAAATTCTTGTGCATGACTTTCTGTTTCCACCTGTATATACAAGCAAAACCATCAAATATGTTTCTATTCATTTGTGAATAAACTAAATTCTATAAATGGAACAGGTGCGTACCCTTGGGGTGAAAGTGAGACCTACTCGAATGTCTCCACGGTAGCTTTGATTCTTATCCACAACCCTGTACTTTTGAAGAAGTAGCTCTGACTTTCCCTTCTCCACTCCAACTGCCAACACTTCTTTCAAGTACATCCTGCATGCAATCCAAATCCAATTACGTTATGTTAATTTAAGCAGTCGTTGCAACTTTATATCAATTTCTTAAGGATTAATTATGGGTCTTACGTTGTCTGTCCAACGTAGTCATCAGGTGAGAAGGTGTCATGGTCCATAATCTTGAAAACAAGCTTAGGTTGTTCATCTGCTCCTGGATATTCTACCCTGAATGTGAATTTTTGGTTCCATTTTGGGTTGCTTCCCTCCCCTGTAGATATCTAGACCATACTTATCAAACACACACACACACACACACATATATATATATATATATATATGAAGAATGTTGAACATGTTTTGTTTACCTTTGGCAATACTGCTCTTGTGTTCTTGATCTCTGTATTGAATCAACACATATGGATCTATTTTATCTGCACCAAAATCAATGGTGCTTGTGAATCTTTAAAGAAAATCTACTTCTCTGGCTTTCTATTAATCATCAAGATTTGTATATATGATCATATCCCACAACCATATATATATATATATATATATATACACAAATTTTTTAGAAGAACAGCACGACCGTAGGTATAATTAATGATTTGAAAGAACAAGAAGAATTGAAATTGAGAAAAATGCATACGGAAGAAATCGTATTTGCTGAGACCATGAGCATCCGCTAGATTCACCTCCATTAATCCGATCGTCATCTCTCTTGCGAAGAAGAAGAAACTGGAAAATTATGATATTGAAACTTGGACTCAGACGACAGCATATATACAAGAAGAGTACTTATAAATTCAACATCATTGTATTTTAAAAATACTATACATTTCTTTAGATCATTAAGCTAATTATCAAGCAAATGTTAGTTTAATGCTAAATGCCAATATAAAAAGGGTGACTCACATAAGCTACAAAGCAATACTTGACCCAATCTCCATTGAAATCTTTGCAATAATGACATATATCAGCATAGAGGGTCCTATCTATACTGTATTATAAACCATTTGCTTAAAACTCTTAAAAACTCTTAAACTCGTTTATCCCTAAGCGATTTCATCTTTATTCGAATTCATCCCATATCTGAATTCGTATAACTAACTGCAGATAAACACAATCAAATACATGATAAACATCTCATTTTAAATATAAAAAATCTAAAATATAATTAGTATAATCATTAAATTCTAACAGAATACTTAATTATTATCTTTATAAAATTTAGAATATTAAACCAAAAATAAATTGTCTTATTATTAACCTTAAATTAAATTATATAAAAAAAAATATTCTATATTATAAATCAGTTGACAAAAACTCTTAAAAATCACTTTTTATACGTAAAGTATTGTTTATTAATGCATATTACTTAAAACTCAAGATTACAAGTAAATTGTGCGTAGGTACAACTTATAAAGCTCCATATCTGAATTCATGTAACTAACTGCAGATAAACACAATCAAATACATGATAAACATCTCA
>NC_037528.1:4374396-4378240 GCF_001531365.2 Cynara cardunculus var. scolymus
TATAAAGTATTGTATATTGATGCATATTACTTAAAATTCAAGATTACAAGTAAATTATGCATAACTACAATTTATTAAAGCTCAATGTTTGAATTCGTATAACTAACTGCGGATAAACATAATCAAATAGAAGATAAACATCTTATTTTAAAATTAAAAAATCCAAAATATAATTAGAATAATTATCAAGTTCTAACAAAATAAATAATTATTATCTTTATAAGAAAATTATATTATTAAAACAAATATAAATTACTTTGTTATTGTAACTAAATTAAATTATAAAAATTTGAATTAAAAAATTACATTAAAAAATGAGGAATTTTAAATAGTTAATTTGACTAATATCGATATATTTTTGTCAAATTTTTATGATATCTTCAAACTTATATTTTATTCAAAAATAAAAACATCATCGTTTTCTCAAAATCACATAAAACCATATCGACTGAGATAAAGAAAAAAATGAAATATTAAAATCAAGATGTATCTCGCTGCATTGCACGATTCTAGTACCTACAAAATATTTGGGTTAAAATCTTCCGATGAAGTTCAAGACTGATGGACACCAACCACCCTCACCACCGTCAAATACCATCGTTCTCAAAACAGTATACTCAAGAACAAAACAAGAACATATAGGTCTGGTCTAGGTTCGTTAAGGACAATGATGTGTGTGGGGCTGGGATTCTGATCAACATCATCTTTATGAATATGTTACTAGTTATTTTTAATTAGCTGAATCAATTATTGAGAAAACAAAAACAAAAGAGAGATGGGCCCCACATAATAATATTCAAATGATACTATTTGAATAGATTGAAAAACGTGTAATGGGTTGTTTGTCAATTTTTTGGTTAAGTGCTTACTGTAGTAAGAGTTCTGACTGTGGTCAAAGGTTTGATTAGATTAAGTGTAGATTGGATTTTTTTTTTATTTACCAAACATTTTGTATTAAGTGCTGATTGAGTATAAAAGATCAATTATATCTCTCTTTCTGGAGTAAGTATTGATTGAAAATTATTGTTTAACATGTGTATTGTATTAAGTGCTAACATAAAATTTTATTTATCAAATTTTTTAAATATAATTTCAATTTTTTTTTTGCTTACGAAAATATATTGATACTCAATATATTAACATATTACATATTTTCATTATTTAGAACAAAAAGTCAAATTTTCTAAAAGCAAAACCACCACTAAAATAAGAACTAACAAAGGAAACAACAACAAACCATCAACAACGAACAAAAAGTCATTACAAGTCTTTAACATAATTGTTTGCGTACAAATAGTTCGCTTACATATATTAATTTCAAGCATTCAACATTAATTGATTTGCAACCTGGTCATGCAAATCAGTCATATATTCATTGCCTTGGGGACCCCATTGTGTTTCTTCAACATCTTCCTCGATGCATTCTACCTCGATTCCTTCGTCTTGTTCTTCGATGGTAAACATGTTGTTTTTATCATACTCCATAAACAGTCGATCTTGAATATTGTATTTCCTTATAAAATTGTGAATTGCAAAACAAGCAATCACTACATCTTTTTGTATTGGGAAAGGGTAAGAAGTCATTTGTATTAAAATTGGAAATTTTGCTTTCAAGACCCCGTATGCACAATCGATGACATTTCTAAGTTGTGCATGAGCATAATTGAATCGTTCTTCCTTAGTCAAGGCACATCGGCCTCAAAAATCTGTTAACCAATACCTTGTATTGCGATAGGGGGTCATAAATCTACGAGTATTGGTATATGCGGCATCACAAAGATAGTATTTACCTGCAACCACAAAATACAATTTAAAAGTATAAACATAACGAGGTTTAAATGTTAAGAAAAAAATGAAACATACTTGGTGGAGGAAACGAAAATCCTGAAGTTTGGTTAAATGCAACTTCTGTCAGAACTCGAGAATCATGTGCAATGTCTTCTCATCCAGCCAAACAAATGTGAATATCATATTAAAATCACAAACCGCTAAAACATTTTGATAGCATTCACCTCTTCCTCTTCCTCTATACCTAGCTTGTTGAGTTGTTGACTAATGGGCACAACTGCATGTACCAAAGTTCCATCTAGCGCACCTATAGCCCCTTTTTTATGAAACAGAAAACATTATAAAGTATTTGTATATGTTAATAATATTCAGTATACCAAGACAAAACATACCGGAAAAAACATATCGGAAATGTTTCTTTGAGTCGATTATCGCTCCTACATGTTTGTTGTTCCATCAAAGGATGTTGGCCCTACGACTTCTCTCGCAAATTCCATCATTCCTTTTAGTATTTCATGAAAACATTTATTAATGGTTCGCGTAGAGTGTTGAAATCTCCGTTTAACCATTCTAAAGCGTTCATTGTCACCAATTATTGTCAAAAATATGGACATTTTCTCTTCGACGCTCATATACCTACTTGAGTGCACCCAATTTTTTTCTTTAAAATAATTGCATAATAATATGTATGCATCACGTGACAAACGCATCAATTCATGATATTGCATATTTGATCCACTTAACAATTCTTGTGTATACGCATGTCCGCTCAATGCTGAAGTGTTGTCTCTTATCCTTTCTATTCTTGACGAATATTTTTTTTTCAAATACAAATAAACAACCACCACAATCAAAATTAACTTGTTCCTATCCATAACCTTGGAATACAAAACACATATAACATTAACCTTCAAGAGTCCATACAAAGACCAAAACATCTTCCAAAATTCGAATGAAAAGGACAACATCATCTTTAAAGATAACATTGATCATAACATTCATCGATAAAAGTTATCTAAAAGCCAACAAACATCTTCCAAAGTTCAAACAATGACAAACATCTAATGCGCATATAAACCATTTAAAGCTTCAAAAGAGCGCATCAAAATATCTAATGTTCATACAAACCATCTAAGGTTTTAAAAGAGTGCATCAAAAAGTTTAATACGCATATAAACCATCTAATGTTTCAAAAGAGCGCATAAAAATATCTTATTCTAATGTCTAGACAAACGTCGCAATAATTATATAAGCCCAAGTTGATGTCCCGTGAACTTAACCCAACCCTCACTTTTATCCTCCTTTAAACACAACCAAATCTTCTTATAGTCAGGGTCTAGACTAAAAAGATGAAGTGTTGTCTCATACAACGGGCTTCCCCACCCAAATTTCTCCAGTTTTTCAATGCAAGCACCCACCTCAGATTCCATAGGTTGTTTGTCCAAAACATTTCGCATAGAAGTGACAACCTTAGACACTTCCTCGTCACTTACTGAACTGCTTGGTTGAACACTTTTTCGTTTTTTCTTTGAGATTGAGAACATGAATAAGACTCTTGTACCGAAGGCAATGTTGAAATTTGTTGTTCTTTTGTTTCTTGTATTTGAGAAGCAACACGTGTAGACAATGTTTTTTGAACTTTGTTGTTCTTGTATTTGGGGAGCAATGCATGTAGGATTAGAAACAAAAGAGATCGGCCCCCAACTTCCAACGCCCGTGGAAGCAACTCCGTCAAAAAGTTGAACACAAAGATCTGGAAATGGTAGTGGTGCAATCCTCAACTTTTCAACATATTTATTGGACTGTTTACAAAAAGGTTATGTGCAAATAAATAAAAAGAACAACTTAAAAAAAGAAAAAATAGAAAAATAAAGAATATGACATTTGTAACACCCCTAAAATTCATAATCCGAATCGCTGGGAGCCCAGAGCAAAAATAAAATTTATCCAACAAAAGGAATAATATGGCGGTTACAATCCGGCTAATCGAGAAGATAAATAACAACCTATTAATCTAGAACATTCCAAATCTAGATTAAAGACGGGGGTTTCTATC
>NC_037528.1:4378340-4379678 GCF_001531365.2 Cynara cardunculus var. scolymus
GTTAAAACTGAAAAATAAATAAATTGAATTAGGTATATTTTATTATTTTTAATAAAAAGGGGTATATTTTATTATTAAGTGAGAGGGTGAGTATTTGAGGAGACCTAATTCCAATACAATAGGGGTCTATTAGTGCAAGTCAGCTGAACACCGTGATTGATGCGTGGGTAGGTGGGTTAGGTGGGGTGGGGGGGGGGTTTGAAAAAGTGACTCGGGGGTGCATAAATAAGTTGAAAGGTTCATCTTCTTCGTCCACAGAAGTAAAGACTGCTTGAAAGAAACAAAAATGGCTGCATCCTCTTCTTCAACTTCATCCCAAATAAGCTTAAAACTTCTGGTCGACAAAAAAGACCAGAAAGTTATATTTGCCGAAGCCGACAAACAATTTGTGGATTTTCTCTTCCACATCCTGTCTCTCCCTGTTGGTACAGTAATCAAGCTTCTGACGAAAAATTCCATGGTGGGTTCAATAGGAAACCTCTATCACAGCATTGAAAACTTAAGCGATACTTATATGCAGCCAAATCAAAGCAAAAACTCTGTTTTGAACCCAAAGATTGCTAACGTTGGGACTCAGGTCCCGCTATTGTTGCTACCCAATGATGATGCTCCCATGGCTAAACAGCTTTACAGTTGTAGTAGAAGTAGTGGTTATGATCACCATTCATATGTAGCTGATGATCCGACTGCTGTTTGTCCTTCTTGTGATGGGCTGTTAAACAGAAGGTTGTCCTATGTGGCTGGTTCTGGTTCAGAAAAGTTGACAGCAGAAGAAGGTGGTTTCGTGAAGGGGGTGGTGACTTATATGATTATGGATGATTTGGAGGTAAAGCCCATGTCCACCATATCCAGCATCACCATGCTCAACAACTTGAATTTGAAAGAAATTGGTGGTCTTGAGGAAAAGCTGGTTCCTTTCGGTATGGAAGAGGTATGCTTTGTTTGTATTATATATTAATTTGTATTGTATAACTAAAAAATGCAGTCTGGATTCAGCCATAATCCATTAATGAACTATGTAATGTGTTTGTTGATATTGAAAACTTAAGCGATACTTATATGCAGCCAAATCAAAGCAAAAACTCTGTTTTGAACCCAAAGATTGCTAACGTTGGGACTCAGGTCCCACTATTGTTGCTACCCAAATTTCTTTAATTTAAATGTTCAAAAAATATAATTACTTTAATTATGTCTTTATGTTACGTTATTTATTTATTAATTTTATTTAATATAATTACTTTAATTATTTATTTATTTTATAATTAATTAAATTCTGTTGGTATATAAAATAAAACTGATAAAACATGAGCAAAATCAATTAAATACGATTTTTTTTAA
>NC_037528.1:4380093-4384590 GCF_001531365.2 Cynara cardunculus var. scolymus
AATATAATTACTTTAATTATGTCTTTATGTTACGTTATTTATTTATTTTATAATTAATTAAATTCTGTTGGTATATAAAATAAAACTGATAAAACATGAGCAAAATCAATTAAATACGATTTTTTTTAAAAAGTAATTTCCCGAAAAACCTCCCAACAAAAAATCTACGACTGTGTCAATTCATATATTTATTCATTATCATTACGAAATTTACATCTAAATTATACAACTAGTCATCATTTAAACAATAGTATGTAATCGACGGTGTTTAACATATTTAAATCCTATTAAAATACATCGATTGAGAGAGGTGAGAATCAATTTGGTAAGGATCAATCGAGAAAAAAGAAAATTGCTCAAAATAGCCAATCTGTCGGACAAATTTACCTTTTAGTCATTTTTTTCTCCAAAAAATGTCACTATTTTCGCAAGTAGCAACTCCTCAACTTGTGGATGGTCAAAGTGTTAATTTTTTTTTTTTTTTTGAATATAGTCCACAAATACATTGATCAAATCTATAAATTAGTCTAAATACTTCTGCAAGTGGCTTACAGATTTGGTCCCTGTATCTGCAAATCATGTCCAGAAACTTTTTTTACACATTGACCTCTCCGCAAGTTCAAGAGTTGCTACTTATGAAGGTAGTGACATATTTAACATCAATATAAATAATACTAGTGGTGTACCCGCGCGATGCAGTGCGAGTGAATCACAATTTTGAAACATTATATATAGTTGTAGCTTTAAACGAGAAAATATTCATTTTACGAAAGTGTAAGAATACTTTTATTACATATGATAATACACGTAAAGAGACGTATACAGATGACTTTTAAGTTGGGGGCTTTTTACAATCTTTGTTTACTTTTAAGTTAATTGCCTTTCTAAAACTTTGTGTTAAAGTGTAGTGACTTTCGATTTTAGTGGTTTACAAAAGCACATAATTAAATTATGGGGAATAGTGCTTTAAAATAATCTGATATTATTAAGCCAAGTTGTTAGAAGATAAGGAGGTATGTCACCCTCTAAACCCCTAACCTCTAAATAAATAGACCTCTACATACAATACAACTATGTGAAATGAATATATATATATATATATATATATATATACTAATATGCTTTTTGGTGTTTGGTCCCTTGTGTAAAAGATTACTTTGTGGTCCCTTGTGTAAAAAGAAATTGGCAGACAAAGGTGTTAAGCTGCTTTCTTTCTTTTCTCTTTTCTTCTTTATTTTTGCTTTAGTTCTTTTCTTTTCTCTTTTTCTTCTTTATTTTTGCTTTAGTTCTTTTCTTTTCTCTTTTCATCCTTATTTTTGCTTTAGTTCTTTTCTTCTCTCTTTTCTTCCTTATTTTTGCTTTAGTTCTAGTCACTCTTCTACCTTTTCCTCCCTATTGGTCTATTTATGTGAAATCTTGAAGATTTGAGACACAGCTTTAGACAAAAAGGAGAGAGCCATAGCAATAAAGCAAAGAAAGAAAAACCACCTTTTTAACATCCAAATGCTACTTTCCAACAACCCAAAAACACTACCATTTTCAATGCTATAATCCACAAATTCAAGAATATCATCCAAATAACAATATCAACCGTGAAATACAATCAAGGTTTAACAAAATTCAAATAAAAAATTGCATGCAGTTTACATAATTAGGCTATAGTCTACATGGATCCTTATTCCCATCTGCTTCTTCTTCTTCTCCAAAGACAAAGGGACATCATGCATAATGTAGCAACGGTCAGCTCTAATGACCGGAACGGAGGTCTTCTCTCCGACAGCATGCAACAACGGTCAACTAAGGTGACCGGAGTTCATCTTTATTAGACGTTGAGCAAGTCTCAAACCCGGTTAGTCTTATGGTCCCTTGTGTAAAAGATTTGGTAGAAAAAGGTGACAACTTGCAAAAGGTGACTACTTGCAAACAAAGGTGACAACTTGCAAAAGATGACCTTTGAAAATAATGGGGGTCTTGGGGTTGGTAATCCGTACGTGGAAACAGACAAAAATAAGCCAGACCTTTTGAAAATGAGGAGGTGCAACTATAGTGTTTTGACTACTTTTTTTGGTTAATAGGATTTGTTATTTTAGACCTTTCTGCATCGACATCAATGCTTTTGTGCTTTACTTCCATCTCTTATGGTTTTCTACAAACTGAGGTTGGAGTTAGACCAAGAACACGATGGTCATACAGGTGGAGAAACGAACACCGAGTTTACATACACACCCGTGAAAACAAGGACAGACCCAGAAAATTTTTCAAACGGTGGCACCATATAATTAATATAGTATAATATACATCTAAAAATAATTACAAAAAATATGGTTTTTATAGTACCGATAGAGCTGTAAACGAACCGAACGTTCAGCGAACCGTTCGGCGGGAAGTTCGTTTATTTAATAAATGAACGAACATGAACTATTTTCTTTTGTTCGTTTAGTTAAATGAACGAACATGAACAAGAGTCTCATTCGTTCATTATGTTCGTGAACGTTCGTTCATTTACCGTTCGTTTATATATCTGTTAATCAAATTTGCAAACAGGTGACACCATCTTCTTCGGATCGTATGAATCATATGTCCGCATCAGATTTATTAATTCACTCAGTTTTTTGGGCTGTTTGGCAAGGGTATTAAACTATAGTTAATAGAAAAAAAAAATGCGATATTGGTCTCTTAAGACCAAAGTTTTGAAAGATGATTGATTACTGTTCTTTTCCTAATGGATTGTTTTATACGGAGTTAAGTACATTTTTTTGTCCCTAATGTTTTTTCCTTTTTTGGGGGACCAAAACCGAAGAACACAAAGCACAGGGACCAAAAATGTAATTTATTTCTTTTACACGTCTTGAAATAAGTTCAAAGCTTCATCTTCTTCGTCCACAGAAGTAAAGACTGCTTGAAAGAAACAAAAATGGCTGCAGCCTCTTCTTCAACTTCATCCCAAATAAGTTTAAAACTTCTGGTCGACAAAAAAGCCCAGAAAGTTCTATTTGCCGAAGCCAACAAACAATTTGTGGATTTTCTCTTCCACATCCTTTCTCTCCCTGTTGGTACAGTAATCAAGCTTCTGACGAAAAATTCCATGGTGGGTTCACTAGGAAACCTCTATCACAGCATTGAAAACTTAAGCGATACTTATATGCAGCCAAATCAAAGCAAAAACTCTGTTTTGAACCCAAAGATTGCTAAAGTCGGGACTCGGGTCCCACTATTGTTGCTACCCAATGATGATGCTCCCATGGCTATGAAGCTTTACAGTTGTAGTAGTACTAATTATCATCAACCACATTCATATGTAGCTGATGATCCGACTGTTGTTTGTCCTTCTTGTTCTAAGCTGTTAAATAGAAGGTTGGACTATGTGGCTGGTTCTGGTGCAGAAAAGTTGACAGCAGAAAACGGTGGTTTCGTGAAGGGGGTGGTGACTTATATGATTATGGATGATTTGGAGGTAAAGCCCATGTCCACAATATCCAGCATCACCATGCTCAACGACTTCAATGTGAAAGAAATTGGTGGTCTCGAGGAAAAGCTGGTTCCTTTTGGTATGGAAGAGGTATGCGTTGTTGTATTGTATATTAATTTGTATGGTATTACTCAAATGCAATCTGGATTCAGCCATAATCCATTAATGAACTGTGTAATGTGTTTGTTGATTGATGTTTATAGGGCTTGATGTTGTTGAAGGCGTCATTTGAATGCAAGAATGTGCTTACCACTGTGTTTATGGCTTAATGAAGATGAATGGATTTTGGGTTTGTTACAAAAGTAAGCATGTTTTGAACCTTTTGAACTTGGAAGTGTTTTGCTTCTTGCATGAAATATTGTTCTTAATCCATGTTTATGTAATTAAGTGAAATTTCAATGAAACGTTTATCTTAATCTAAGTAGAACAGCTGAATAGTTGATGAGACGATGCTTTTCAGAGAAGAAAAGAAGAATTATGGGTTGTTTGTTTATCTCTTAATAGTTTCATTAAGAGACAACATCTGAATCGTTAAAAGGTGAATCTTGTTTGGCAAAAAAAAATATGTCTCTTAATGGTTCTAAAACCCTTTGAATGATTTTGTATCCTGGATTTCCCTTAACCATTAAGAGCTCTAATTTCATTGTACACAATTACCAAACAATTATATTTCATTTTGCATTATATCATGAGAGCCTCCTAATCATTCTGACCATTTAATCATTCTAAACCAAACCATTTAGCAATTGCCAAACAACCCTTAGAACTTCGAGCATCTCAAATAAGACGCTACAATTTTTTGTTTTTATGATTCTTTCATTGCAGATGCCAATGTGGATAATATAAATTTTAATTTTTCATATTATTTATATTCTTACTAAAATATAAATTAAATGTATTAAACTTTTTAAATATTTCTTTTTAAAATATATTAATACAATACTAGAAGCGTACTCGCGCAATGCAGCGAGATACATCATGATTTTAATATTTCATTTTATTCTTTATCTCAGTCGATGTTATAATAT
>NC_037528.1:4388375-4390981 GCF_001531365.2 Cynara cardunculus var. scolymus
AATATAATTACTTTAATTATGTCTTTATGTTACGTTATTTCTTTAAGTATAATTAATTAAATTATGTCTGTTGGTATATAAAACTAATAAAACATCTGCAAAATCAATTAAATATGATTTTTTTAAATGTAATTTCCTGAAAAACCTCCCAACAAAAAATCTACGACTGTGTCGTGTTGAATTTGTAGGTAAATTTATACAATTCATATATTTATTCATTATCATTACGAAATTTACATCTAAATTACACAACTAGTCATCATTTAAACGATAATATGTAATCGACGGTGTTTAACATATTTAAATCCTATTAAAATACATCGATTGAGAGAGGTGATGATCAATTTGGTAAGGATCAATCGAGAAAAAAGAAAATTACTCAAAATAGCCAATCTGTCAAACAAATTTACCTTTTAGTCATTTTTTTCTCCAAAAAATGTCACTATTTTCGCAAGTAGCAACTCCTCAACTTGTGGTTGTCAAAGTGTTAAAAAAATAATTTTTTTGAATATAGTCCACATATACATTGATCAAATCTATAAATTAGTCTAAATACTTCTGCAAGTGGCTTACATATTTGGTCCATGTATCTGCAAATCATGTCCATAAACTTTTTTTACACATTGACCTCTCCGCAAGTTCAGGAGTTGCTACTTACGAAGGTAGTGACATTTTTAAAATTTCGAAAGAAAAACGACTAAAAGATGAACATCTCCAATGGAGGTTCTTTTGCAGTTTTTATGATCAACTCATTTCCAAATCATTAAATTAATAACTCTCTTAAAAGTCGACAATGATCGTTCTTATAAGAATATCTTTTTTTGTGGTCTCATGAAGTCTTTTAACATCAATATTATTATATTAATATATTAATAATTTTAAAATAAAGAAAAAATATCATTATTGAAAAACTTTATGATAAAAACCAATGTTGTTATTCAAGTAATTAAAACATTAACAACTTTACATCGAAGAAATTTAAATTAAATAATGGTCACAATAATAATAATTTATGATAATTGCAAATATTTTAATTATTATATAATTAAAAAATAGTAGGAAGAGATGAGGCAAAACTAACGATGAATTTTATAATTATTGAATAAATAAATATTGTTAATGATAATTATATAATCTATAGATTATAGAGGGGTGTTTCTATACTAACATTTTGTACCTAAGATAAAATAATTACACTAATTGTTATCGTTGTTTACATTTTAGGGATAATATCGTCATTTTACCTATTTTAAGTGCTATAGAAAGAAGCTTGAAAGGAGAAGCAGAAAACATTACACGATTCTAATCTCATATTTGGTTTACATTATTACTCGGATTTGAAATCCATCGAACATGAGATTTTGAAATCCCATGAGAATGGTTAGGATTTTGTAGGATTTGTGTATAATAATGATTAAAAATATGTTAAAAATATTTGTTTTTTAATAATAAATTAATAAAAATGTTATTTAATTATTTTATAATCTGCTATTATAATGTTTAAAAATATGTTAAAAATATTTGTTTTTTTAAGGCTAAAACCACAAAAAGAAGTGTAAGTCCTATGTAATCTATTTTATAAATAAAAATTCTTATAGCATCTTCAATAGATTTTTTAAATTTACTGTCACGTCCCGATTTTTTTTTTTCTTTTCTATCGAGTGCCGTGACGTCATTCTTAATAACTTATGTCTTGATAAAAATACGAACTTAAAATTTCAAACACACATAATATGTTTAACATAATTCGTTACATAATTACGGAAGCGTAAAATACTTTAACGTAATCAATGCTAATTAAAATATCTAATCAAGCATGATTCAAAACATAGTYCCGTCTTTCTTCGTTCACTCGTCTACTGACAAATGACACCTGAGAYATATACATGTATAGTATAAGCAAAAAGCTTAGTGAATACAATATGCTTTCATGATCACATGCACACATAAAACAGTGTTTTAGTGTATTTTAATTATTATCTTGCAAGTGAGGCCTCGGCTCGTCACTTTTCTTTGTGTATGTAGCGTATTCTATGGACGAGGACTCCAAGACCTCGGAATTGCAAGCCCTCCTTTCRTGTCCAACCCACCCCGTACGGTGGACGAATCTTGCCGTATCATACTAGTTGGATATCATTTATTTGCAATACTCACTCATTAATGCAAATGATCACATGTACACATAAAACAGTGTTTTAGTGTCTTTTAATTATTATCTTGCAAGTGCGGCCTCGGCTCGTCACTTTTCTTTGCGTATGTGGCGTATTCTATGGACGAGGACTCCAAGACCTCGGAATTGTAAGCCCTCCTTTCATGTCCAACCCACCCCGTACTGTGGACGAATCTTGCCGTATCATACTAGTTGCATATCATTTATTTGCAATACTCACTCATTAATGCAAATCTCATCGTGACATGCAACATACATCTCATGCAAGTGACAACATAAATCACATATGCATCATCTTCATATTCCACATTATACATATACTTGAATATCATATTGATAATAACAAGTCATCATAATCTTTCTCATCAACATCACCTTTCATATCATGCATATATTTAAATATCATGCACATCAATATAATCAAGTTATCATAATC
>NC_037528.1:4392567-4396429 GCF_001531365.2 Cynara cardunculus var. scolymus
AAATTGGGTTGTTAAAAAATGTGTAAAAATTGTATAAAAATATTTTAAATTTAAGACACTAATTTAAAAATATATGAAAATAATTACTCTAATTATGTATTTATTTTACATTATTTATTTATTTTATTTTTTTAATATGAAAACAACTAAAGGGTCGTTTACCAAACACTTATCCGATATGTGCTTATCGGCAAAAATTAACACCATCATTTACTTATCAGATAAGATTTTTAGTCCATCAAAATGGCATCGTATGTAACAATTTACCCGGTAAATACTTACTGTGGTAAGAGTCGTTGCCCTCACTTACCGGGTAAGACTCTTGGTCATTGTTTTGCTCTTAACGGTTAAGATTTTTGGTCCTTACCATATTCATCCGATAATCTCATGTGATTTGGTAAACGCTTACTCAAGTAAGCATTTGTTCAACGGCCGTGAGATATCAATGTATCCTGTTATGCTTGATTAGTAGTAACAAATACATCTTATTACCAACTGCTATACAGATATATGATCTTCAAGTAGACTTTTTTATGTTAAAAATACATCTATTCAATCGTATTTATTTACAACTTTAAAAGTGACATGAATTGATTAAAACTCGAAGAAATTTAGGAGCAAAACTGAAACATTTCTAGTCAATTTATGGCTTCAAAAACACTACGTTTGACTTTCAATAGTCAAACAAGGAGTTTTATGTTACAGTCACTCCAAATTCCCAGCTGATCATCAAACGGTTGCTTTTCATATTCCTAACGCAAACTAATTCAAATTCCCAGCTGATCATCCGACTTTATATCTATATATATATATACAAAGAAACATCCATTGATTAAGTCAAGAAACAAAAATGGCACCCTCAAAGGCTTCATCTAAAACCAAATCAAAAGCAAAAACCATCTTGAAAGAAACAAAGGCTTCATCTACATTAAGTTTAAAGCTTCTCATCCACAAGAAATACCAGAAAGTTCTGTTTGCAGAAGCCAGTAAAGAATTTGTGGATTTCCTTTTCCACAGCCTTTCTCTCCCTGTTGCCACTGTAATCAGACTTCTCAAAAAGAAATCAATGGTGGGTTCCATGGGAAACGTCTACGACAGCATCAAAAACTTGAGTGATACTTATATGCAGCCAAATCAAAGTAAAGAGTGTGTTTTGAACCCCAAGATTGCCAACTATGGGGCTCATGTCCCATTAATATCGCTACCTGACGATGACTATGTCTCCATGGTTAGAAAGTTTTACAAGTGTTATCAGCATTCATATGTAGCTGATGATCCTGCTGTTGTTTGTCCCGAGTGCAAAGCTGTTATGGACACCCAGTTGTCCTACGTGGCTGATGGTGGTGCAGCTAAGTTGACGGCGGAGGGTGGTGGTTTTGTGAAAGGGGTGGTGACATACATGGTTATGGATGATTTGGTGGTGAAGCCCATGTCCACCATATCTAGCATCACCACGTTGAACGAGTTCAAGGTGAAGGACATTGGTGGTCTTGAGGAAAAGGTGGTGTATGTGGATATGAAAGAGGTGTATATATGCTTTCTTGAATTCTACTGTCTTAATCATTCAGAAATGATTCATTCATTGATAAACACTGCTTAATTGCGTTCTTAACTGTATGATGTTTGTAGGGTCTGAAGCTGCTGGAGGCCTCGTTACACAGCAAGAATGTACTTACCAGTGTGTTTCTTGCTTAATACCCGTTGCTGTGCTGCTGAATAAAGATCATGAACCTCTGAAATTGTTTTTGTTCTTTTTTTTTTCTTTTCTGGAATACCGTTTTTAGATTCTTGTTTATGTGTTAATCAAATTTGCAAACAGGTGACACCATCTTCTTCGGATCGTATGAATCATATGTCTGCATCAGATTTATTAATTCACTCAGTTTTTTGGGCTGTTTGGCAAGGGTATTAAACTATAATTAATAGAAAAAAAAATAAAAAAAAAATGCTTGATTGTATATAATATAATATGTTAAATAAATTTTCATTTCAAATTAAATTGGAAACTCCCATTTGTCATAAACACCGCCTTGGTTGATAGTTTCGAACTCTAACAATTGGCTATCAAAGATTTGTCAATGAATATATGTATTTATTCATCAATTATTTTGAATTAGGGGTTGTTTACCCAATAAGTGCTTATCTATAGAAGTCAATATTATAATTTATTTTGATGAGTAAGATAATAGTTCATCAAAACGTATTGAATGCAATAATTTACTGGGTAAACTTTTAGGTAAGAGTCGTAATCTTCACTTAACGGGTAAGACTCTCCATCATTTTCATCGATCTTACCCGGTAAGATTCTTGGCCCTTGTTATGTTCATCCGCTGAAAAAATTTATTTAGTAAGCACTTACCAAGTAAGCATTTAGTAAACGGTCCCTAATTTCATAACTTAAAAATTGGAGTAAAATATGGATTTTGTATTTGTGCTTATGGGTTTTTTGGTTACTAGAGATTCAAGAATATCAATGAGTATATATAACAAATTTATGCAAATTTATTCAGAAAAAATTGTGATACAAATTTATGCCATCACCTCTGCATTTTCTAATACGATATGTATTTTTAATTTCATTTGTATCGTTTTTAGACCCATTTCCATCTAATTTCGATTTTGAGTTAGTGTTTTTGAATTTGTTAATACATCATGTGATTTTAGGGTTTTTGGTTTTGATTTTGATGTATAGGTTGTGAGTTTGATTTGAAGTTGGTTTTTAATTTAAACTACCTGAGCTTTGTACATTTGACGATAACGAATCTAGGTTGTTTTGTAGTTTGATTATTTATTAGTTTTGTTTATATAATGGGCATGAAGAACAACATAAGAAATTAGGGTAAAAAGTAAAGGGGGTTAGGGTTCTATTCATCTTCATCTTCATCTAGTTCTTGCATTTGGTCATCTTCATTTGAGTTATGTATATAACCTTAAATAATATTTTAATTAAATCCATGGATTCTGCTTTTCTTTTTGCTTTTTTTTTTTAAAGGTTTTGAGTCCATTAAAGATTGAACCTTGTGTCTCTTTCAATTTTGTAACTCAAAATTTTTTTTTATCTGTTTCTCAGAGGCATTATATGTCGATGAATTGGAGAATTTGCTTGATGATTTTATGCTCTCCCTTAATACTGAAATTGATGATGGTAGCATTGAGGAGGTAAGCATTTTTTTATTAACCTGGATATCCAACCCGTTATGCGAGTCGACTAATCCCATGATGACCACCTGCTTTGTAGATAACCCGAAGTCATCGCATTTGAACCTCCGTGGCTACAAGGGAATTTTTATTTCTCATTGGATTTGAACATGGGACCTCCAGGTACTTTTGACCTTTGGAGCCAAGCTCAAACTAACGAAGCACCACCCTTATGTTTTTATATGATTGTTTTTTCGGTCCATGGTAATAAGAGCATCTCAACAAATTATTCAAAATAGATATTTTAAGACTTTAGGACTCAAACAATTTTATTTCAATAACTTATTCAAAACTCTTCAAAATAGAAAAAAATAGGATCATTAAATTTTTTCTATAAAATGGCAAAAATAGAAGAGAAAAAAATAAATGTTATTACAAAAATTTGAAGAACTTAAAAAGAGAGAAATTATTTTTATTATCTATACTATATTATAAAGCATTTGACAAAAATTCTTAAAAAACATTATTTATGCGTAAAGTATTGTTTATTAATGCATATTATTTAAAACTCAAGATTGCAAGTAGATTGTGCGTAAGTACAACTTATTAAAGCTTCATATCTGAATTTGTATAACTAACTGCAGATAAACATAATCAGATACATGATAAACATCTHATTTTAAATATAAAAAATCTAAAATATAATTAGGATAATCATTGAGTT
>NC_037528.1:4399328-4405949 GCF_001531365.2 Cynara cardunculus var. scolymus
ACATAAAGCCATATTATAACATCGACTGAGATAAAGAATAAAATGAAATATTAAAATCATGATGTATCTCGTTGTATTGCGCGAGTACGCTTCTAACAAACAATAATTTATGTATAAAAAATAGTTTTTAAGAGTTTTTATCGAATGCGTATAGATAAAATTGGGTTAAATAATTGGATCCATAGCCTGTTGATAATTCGTATTGAAACGGCCCGGCCCATTTATAAGAAATTATGTTTTACTATAAATCTCATCTCACCATACACCAAAACCCTAGTTGCTGCCGCGCCTCATCACCGTTTTGCAGGGTATGATTTCGCCCCCTCTCTTCCTCGCTTCAATTTGGTTTCTAGGGTTCTAAACCGCATTGCTGCTCTTTACCAAAGGGATTCTATATGCTTTCGATGTCAGATCTATCGCTAAACATTTTTATCTATTGTCCTAATTTACCTATTTATGTAATTTTCAGTTCATCCATCATCGGAGTAGCTTCTGTTAACAATGGCGCCTAAAGGTTCGTGTTCTTCATTCATTTAAGCAACTCCGTTTTTTTATTTGGTGCTACTATTTCTCAATTTATGTTTTGTAGACAAGTTTAGTGAGTAATGAATGAACTAGGGTTTACTGTAAAATCTTTATTGTTATAGGCTGCATGTCTATAAATAAACTCAATTCAATCATGGAAGTGAATTGCTTGTTGTGTGCCACTAACTAACAGTGGTATTGTTATTTGTCCATTTTCGAGTTCTGGGTTCAAGCTTGGTTACTATATATTAAGGACTGTTTTGCGTGTGTATTAAAAATTATTATTTCATGAAATGGTAAAGTACATTTTTTATATATCAATTATAATGTGTTTTATACAATAATGTTCATAGATCTGTAAACAAGTTGATTTAGTTCCTCAACTTGATCTCATGTCAAGTTTGTAAATTCGCTCATTGATAAACTGGTGTCAGGTGTTTATAGTTCTTGTGCGAATGCGGTAGACTGTTAGTTTATGAAATCACTGTTAGAATCTTGAATTGATACAGTGGTTATCGTGCTGTTAAAGCACTAAAGCAGTGGTATAGCAGTAATTTTTTTTGTTCATATGATAAATAGAAATAATTATATATAAAGAAGTAAATAACTTAATACGTTTTAAATGTAAATGTGTCTAATACATATAAATTAAAGTGAATAAAATAAAGTCCCACATAAGCAACATAGTGATAGACTTTGAAAAGGTCATGAGTTAGCTAATTGAACTAGCCGGAAGAGTGGCTAATCGACCACTACCGCTGACTGCTAAACCACCTCTATAGTGCTTTGATCGACTGTCCAGCTTAACAGGCTATGGTCCAACTCCCTTTATCAAATCATATCGGGTCCATAGCCTCTTTTGTGTGTTTGGTGTTCTTTTAGCATCTCACTCGTAGACATTACCCCAACCATCTACACATACCAATATTAACCATTGTATGAAATTATGAGTGTGGTATTAGATTATGTGTTTGCATTTTACAGTGTTGTATCAAAATTGATACTGTACTCTTTTGCCCATCATGCTTGAGTATGAGGTAAAACCATATAAATACTTTTCTCAAATTTTATAATGAAAGCACCAAAATGGACTCTTTTCTAGTAGTTAGCAAAGTGGACTTCAATTTGTACAGAAGTCAGAATTCGTGTGCCTGGTATAGAGAAGCTTTTCTAGTTGTTAATCAGAGATGGGCTGATAAAACATTACCAATGGTTGCATGTGCTAACACTTGACTTACAAAATAGCATCACGGGTCTTTTACTAAATGCGAATTATATATGTTTTCATGTATTTAACAGCTGACACCACAAAGAAAGGTGATGCAAAGGCTCAGGCCTTGAAGACAGCCAAGGCTGTGAAGACAGGTTCAACCTTCAAGAAGAAGGCCAAGAAGATCCGAACCAAGGTTACCTTTCATCGCCCAAGGACATTGAAGACAGACAGGAACCCCAAGTATCCCCGCATCAGTGCCCCACCAAGAAACAAGTTGGACCACTATCAGATTCTTAAGTACCCATTGACCACAGAATCTGCAATGAAGAAGATTGAAGACAATAACACACTTGTTTTCATCGTTGACATCCGTGCTGACAAGAAGAAGATCAAAGCTGCAGTGAAGAAGATGTATGACATCCAGACCAAGAAAGTGAACACATTGATCAGGTACTTTTATCAATTATCTTTATGTAATCACTCACTCTTGATAGTATGATTCTGAATGGGAATTGAGTTAGAAATGTGAATAAAATAATAGGCTTTTAACTAGAATCATATAACTTGAGATTATTATGCATCTATTTATTTTTAAACTTCTGCATTATGTCAAAGTCTATTTGTTCCCGTTTGCACTGTATTCGGTTAATGTGCATCAATGAGCACTTTAAGTTTGTCCAAATTCGGTTAATGTGCATCAGTGAGCACTTTGTTTAAGTTTGTCCAAATGCAATGCAGACCTGATGGAACGAAGAAAGCTTATGTTCGATTAACTCCGGATTATGATGCTTTGGATGTTGCAAACAAGATTGGAATCATCTAAGCAAAGCAGCAATTGTTTCAGTCAGGTGGGTGTTGTCATTTTGACCCTATCATTAGTTTTGTTGTCTTGAATAGCGTTCTGAATTTCTTTCTGTGTTTGCTTTGAGTTACGGATTCAAATATACTTCAATAGTTGGAGCTATTTTGTTTACCATGGCTTTTGTTCTTCTTAACTCTTTCATCGATGTGATCCTTCTCTTGTTTTGATTTTGATAGAGAAGGCGTTTCAAAACCTTTGATCTGTTTCTCAAATCGTCTTCTACCATTAGATTTTAGTTAAGTTCAAAAAGAAGTTTGAATTATAATAATCTTGTAAGATCATATTTATGGTTTTATTCTTCATGTACTTCTTCACACACCCATAGTTGGTACTTGGTAGGGCTTGATTGATGCATGAAATTGGGGACATCTGCTGTGGTTTCATTTTCAAAATTGGTTTTTTATTCTTTTGATGACAATGTGGCATAATATTAATATAAAAGTGAACCAAATATGTGTAACTTGATCACATGTTTAGATTCATGATGATTATCAGTTCATCTCATTGGTCTGCTTTTTTTACTCAATTATATTAATGTATTTAAATTTTTATTAGTCATTGTCATGTATTATTTACATTTAACCATCTTTTTTCAAACATTGTCTTTATAAAGAAAGGAAAAGAAATTGACACATTTGACTTTGACTTTAACTAGTACATATGAAAATCAAGGTTACAATAATATCTTTACTCTATAGTATTCAACATTTGATTCAGAAACCTGATTACATTAGTTATTAATTACTAAGCATTATGTATATGTTATTTAATACATAATTTCTTAACTAAGGAGTTCTTTTCTTCCAAAAACAACGATGTCCCTTGTTCACTATAATAAATAAGATTTACTTACAAGGGTGAGGGTGATCTTATTATCAATCAACGCCAACATTGGCTCTGCCATTGTTAGCACCACCACCACCGGCTGACCTAAGATCAACTCCGACCACCTCTCTCTCTCTCTCCCTCCCTACCTCGTCATGAAACACCTTCCCTTCCGTTGTGAAACTCATCTCTAGCCAACCCCTTTTATTGATCTCCATTCACGGTGGACTCACAACTAAAACAATGTGAAACACCATCCCACCTTCATATCCAGTCAGCCTATTGCCATTTGCCACCACCAGAGTATCTAAGTTCACCTCCATCTCTGTTATCGTACACACACAAAAACCCAGTCATATCCTTGCTTTTCTCCCACCTATCCACTCCCAACGTGAAACAGCTTGAACCCCCCACACCCCTCGATCATATAACCCATTTTTGGCCTCTCCATCCATCGACCTCGATCTCCATTGAACTTGCAACAAAGATGGGAGGGAGAGGAGTTAACTATTGGTTAAGGACTTCCTTTAATTGTCCTTGTGATTGTGTGTATATGTGGTGTGTATGTATGAGAGGAGAGAAAGTAAGTGAGAAGTTGTAGTCACGAGGATTGTTGACGGTGAGGGAGGCGAATGGTAGGTGGATCTTCGCGATGTGAGTTTAGGGGGAGGGAGTGTGTTGGGAGTGAGTTAAAAGAAAGTTATTGATTTTGTTAGAGGGTGTGATTTTGCTTACCACATGTATCAAGAATGTAATAAATGCGTTTAACGGTTTTAGTCAAACAAACCCCAAAGTGCAAGGAATGGAAATACAATTTTCTCTTTTAAATATGAATCACTAAAAACATTTTCAATAGATTTTTTAAAATACATAAAATATAGATTTTGGTAATTTTTGATCCAATATATTCTTCAAAATCTTTAAATTTGGAGAACATGTAAAAAAAGTACAATAAAATATAAATATTATTTAATATCTATATTATTTTATTAAGCAAATTCATCAAAAGTCTTAAAGTATTAAAATTCTAAATGATCAAGATACCCTTTTCATTTTTTCACTTTTTCACTTTTTCATCCATTCCTCTTCTCACATACACTCATTCCCTCACATCCCCTCATATATATTTACCTACGGATTTTTTTTAAATTATAATTTTAAATTTACATTTTATATCTCTATAATTAGTTAATTAATTATTTTACGTCTTTTACTTTTAAATGTTTCATTTTAAATATATATCAAATTAACATACATAATTGTATATCAAATAAAACATGTTTAAAAAATACATTTTTATTTTAACAAGTTACACTATTATAATCGTCTTGTTAATACCTTCGAAATGAGTCTAATATTGAATAGTTTTTTATTTAATTATATTATTATATATTATATATACTGTGAAAAAATATTTTTAATGTTTACTATTTATACTTTTATAGTTATTTATATATATATATATATGCTACACATTTTGGGATTAGGCTGTCCAAATTGCACTGTATAATATGTTCTTGGGTTTTTTTGAAATATATATATATATATATATATATATATATTAATTCAACCTTAATCTGAGCTTCTGGACAAGAAAGAGGGTAAACAGTTGAAATTTCATTCTAAAATCTATCTTTTTTGGTATTTTCATAGCTTATGATCTGTCAAATTTGTAGTTTTCTTTATTGATTTTGAGTGTTTATCTTAAAACTCAAGTTTTTTGGTTCTTTGCTCTTGGTGTAAATCGAACACATTTGTGGAGTCGTTTAAATATGTTGAATTTTAAATATATTGGATTTTAAACTGTCATACAATTTTTTTCATCGATAATCTGTAATTAGAACCATAACTCTTATTTATTCAAATTGTATTAATATATAAAGATCAAGTGTAACCTATATCATCGTTAAATCTTGTCTTATAAAATCAGTGAAACTTCAAAATCGTTAAAATTCATGGCTTCCGCCGCATTGCGCGGGTACACGACTAGTATTTTCATCAATAGAAACTTTAAAAATAAATATTTAGAAAATTAAGTAATATTTTATTAGACAAAAAAAATATTTTAATAATATAATCAATGTTATAATCTCAAAAATAAATAATTTATTAGAATTGAAATAGATTTTGTAAACTTTATAGATTTAACTGATAAACATCTTTAAATACACTGCAACTTAAACTAAAATAATAAGATAACTTTATAAATTTTAAATCAATTTATATTAATTTATGATTTTCATTTATCCTAAAATTAAAAAATTTATCATGTGGCACAGATCATTTTTAACATTCAATAATCACCTGGTTCGTGAGGGTTACAATTTCGTATAGAATTTTATTACGAAAATATTATGTGAATGACAAATTGTTTAAAAATAGAACGTGAGATATGCATATTTAATATGTGTGGAAGTGATGGTTTCAATATATAAATCCAATTTTCCTCATTAAAGTATTAAAATATTTTTTAAAAATTTCCATCAGATGCAAAATCTTAAAATAATATATCACTCATTTAATACGTAATTCTAATTATACAACATATCATAAAAAGAAAACATTATTTTACATGATACGTCAATTAAATTTCCAATAAATAATAATTTTGTACTTTATGACATCAAAATCATTAAACCATATCGAGTAAAATAAATGAAATAGCTTTTAATTTAATCCAGAATTTCAATTTAGAAACCATAATTGAAAAACATTATATTATGATTTTTAAAAATAAACTTTGTAAGATTAGCACAACTAACAACAAGACTAGATCTCTTTAGAGATTATTTGTAGAGATCAACGATTTAAGTCTTGCATGGTCATTGATGGTGCGTTTGGTACACTGGACAAGGACATAATGGAACTAGACAAGGATCGTTGTTTCGTGTTTGGCATGAATTTTATGTGGAACAGACATGAACAGAGTGGAACATGCCTGTTCCATTCCAACCCCATGGAACAAGGTGAAACAGACTTATATTTTACTAATATAAGCTCAAAATAAAACTTAATTCTCTTCTAAAACATCAAATATGTCTTTTTTTTATATTTTATTAATTCTTTAAATTTTATTTATTGTATTTTATGTTTTTTAAACTTTCATTTTACTGTTCTCAAAATATTATCTTTATACGGTTTCTATATTTTTATTAATTTATGTAATTTATTATATATTAATAATAAAAATAATGTA
>NC_037528.1:4405964-4449947 GCF_001531365.2 Cynara cardunculus var. scolymus
AAAATAATGTAGAAAATAGATAAAAATAAAACTAGAAAATTACATAAACTGTTTATTTGATGTCCTTTTAATTATTTTGACGAAAACTTCAAATAATATATTTTGTTATAAAAAATAATTATTCTATTATAATTTAATAAATTAATCAAAATAAACAATTCATCAGGGGTAAATTGGTTATTTTACTTGTTCTGTTCCGTCCAGTTTTATCTTACCAAACATTGAACAATTGTCATGTCTGGACACCAAACAAACCCTGAGGATTTTTATGTCTATTCTTTATAGTCCCTGAGATTAATCGATGTACGTATAAACAGACCCACACTCGCCGTTGAATTTTTTTTGATTAAAATTTTTATTTTTACAGTAACTGAATAAATTATTTTAAAAAATTAGAGTATTTTATTACAAAAATACATAAATAAAGCAGGGTTATTAACAGGGGATGAATGATATGTCATGAAACAAAAGGTTCATAAAAGGGCAAATGCAACAGATGAAATGGACTGGCAAATTCAATCATCATGCCCCCACCTTAATAAATTAATTATAATTATAATTAAAATTAAAATAAATAAAAAATAAAAAATATGGGGAAGTTTTCCCTGTTTCCTACGCCACTTTTTGTTAATTCCATCACCCACTATTCGCCGGACAGCTGTCCTCGAGCTCTGTGATTACCAAAAACTCCCTACGACTTGCAAACCTCTGGAAGGAAATACCTTTTTCCACTACAAAAGAAATTATGCAACTATACACCCTTAACTTTAACTTTTTTTACAATTTAACCCTTGATGTTCTTGCTCTATCCATATCTCATTTTCGTTTTTGTTGTTCTTGAATACTTTTTTCCATCATGTGTTTATACTTATTAAGAGTGTATTCACGCAATGCAACTCGGTGTATCTTGATTTTATATTTTTGTTTTATTATTTGTTTCTGTCAATATTATAATACAGTTTTGTATGATTTTAAGAAAACAATAATGCTTTTATATTAAAATAAAATATAACTTAAAGACCACGTAAAATTAAAAAAAAATATATCGATATTAGTATAAAGTGTATATTTTTTAGTTCAATCTTTTATTATAATTTAATTTAAGTTTAATGTCGAAGTAATTTATATTAAGTTTAATAATATAATTTTTTATTGTAATTTAAGCTTTAATAACGAAATAATTTATTTTAAGTTTAATAATATAATATTTTTTTATAAAGATTATAGTTAATTATTCTATTAAAACTTAGTGATTATTCTAAATATATTTAAAATAAAATATTTATCTTGTATTTAATTATGTTTATGAATTAATTATATGAATTCAAACATTTTACCTTTAAAAAAATATATTCATACATCATTTATTTGTAATATTGAATTTTAAGTAATATACATCATTAAGCAGTGCTGATGCATTAAAGATAATTTTTAAGAGTTTAACTCAAGTGCTTTATACTATACTATAAATAGTGGAAGGTTCCAGTAACAATATTCAATACAAAATGTTACAAAAGGTTTATATATGAATCATTGAAAAAAGTAATTTTAAAATACATATATAAACTCATAGGAATAATTATATAATCTCGGTTTACATGTGTATCTTCAAATACATATTTTGAGATTCTTTTAGAATAATTTTCACATAAATATTTTTTTTGACACTCTATTTTTTACCTTCTCATGATATTTAACATTCTTAATTGAATCGGTCCTTTCACCCGTAAGATGTTTCATGTGTCAAAACATTACAACTCATCTCATTTGAGATTGTTCGAGATTAATGAGATTAACTTTAATATTCATGGAAACAGCCTTTTTTTACCATTTGAGGTAGAGATAACGTCTGCAGATGACTTAACTTGGATTTTATCAATAAAATGACATTTAAGACCAATATGTAAGAAATTGCAAACTCAAGGGTTATTTTTGACAATTATCCATTATTTTTATAGGAAGACAAACGACGCCGTACGATGATGTACAATTGTACACAACGAACAAAGTAGAAGGAGAAAAAGGAAAATTACATTAAAAAAGAACCCGAAGAAACTTCGGTTCCGAGTCAACTCTCTCTCCTTTCACGCCTTATTTGACCGAGTCACGAACTCGGACGACGCCGGTTCTCTCTTTTATGCTTTCTTTCACACACCCGAATCGTGTGCGAGAGAGTTGGAGAGAGGGAAAGTGAAAATCTTCAACACAAATTTACTCGCCAAATAATACTTTCATAATCGGGCCCATCGATTTCATCTCAATTGTAATCTTCATGGTTGCTTTTAGGGTTTTGAGAGAGTTTTAATTTTGGTTTGGTGAAGGAAGGGTTTTTGCTTCGAGGGTTTGTGAATTTTTCTGAAGATGATGGTATCGAGAGGGCTGTTTGGGTGGTCCCCACCACATATACAGCCTTTAACGCCGGTGTCAGAGGTTTCGGAGCCGCCGGAGTCTCCGTCGCCTTACATGGACACAAGTAATGATGCTTTACCTGTGGAAGCGGAGGAGGAAATGGAGGAGTCAGAGGAGATCGAGCCGCCTCCGGCCGCTGTGCCGTTCTCCAAGCTGTTTGTGTGTGCTGATAGGCTTGATTGGGTGCTTATGGTGGTTGGATCGCTTGCTGCGGCGGCGCATGGCACAGCTCTGGTGGTTTACTTGCACTACTTTGCAAAAATTGTTCAGTTGCTGGCTCATGATCATGAGAACGCGGATTTGCTTTTTGATAGGTTCAAAGAGGCAAGTTGATTTAAATACTAAAGTTATTAGCAAATTACTTGGTTAGTTAGGTTGTTATATTTGAGTTATGATTTTTGTTTCTGCTGTTGCAATTGAGTTTTGACTTGTAATTTCTCCTGTTATCACATAAAGAAAGAACAAAAACAATATTGATGGAGACTTCCCAGCAAACCGTGAGCAATCAGGGTGAACTTTAATAGAAATGTCATGATGGTACGATGTAATTAGAATCGCCAAATGGTAATGGAAAACCAAGACGATATTATTTTTCGTGTTCATGGCAAAAATATAGCCACATTTTGGATAGAACGGGAAGCAATGTATTCTGGAACAGTAAGTAATTGATTTCTATGAAATTAACCAGCAAAAGCCAGTTCTGCTGAATTTTTGGGAAGACGGAAGTGTATAGTGGTATTTTATCCGCTTTAGTGATCAAATATGCATGATGAAGGGATCATTAAGCCACCCATTTACAAATTGCTAGAGGATTAACATCACTAGTTATGTTATGCTGTCATCAAATATCTCAAGTTCATATGGAAAGCTCTAGTTTAGTATTAATTACTATTATCTGGCTCTAAAAGGTAATGTGTCAAGATTTATTCATGATGTTTCTCTTAAAACATTTATAGTACCACTGACTAATTTAGTCATGGGAAAGTTATAATTATGGGGATTAGAAACAAATATGACAATTATGGGGATTAGATGACAAGTTATTTGCAAACATTATTTTACATTATGTGGAATTGGGTAGTTAATGATGCATCTGAAATTTAAGATCTAGGTCTATCTAAGACCAGAAAATGGTGTTTAATGCTAGCATATTACAAGCATCTGCTAGTGGTAGAAGGGAATATAGGTCATATTAGTTACCCTGTCATTATTGACTCTTTAATGCAAAGCATGTTTGTAGTGAGCTTTATTATGTCATTGTTTCTTCTACTTTCTAACTTGTTCAATCATGGTATTTTGAAGTACGTAGGTGTAATTGTGATGTTGCATTGAATGTACTTAACTTATTGCTAGCTGTAATGTTGATCAGAAAGTAAGAATGTTTGCTGGTTCTGGCAGTTCTTTGTCTAGCTTCATGGTAGTGATAGATTGCAGTGAGGCTCATAATCAGTTGGAAAAATCAACTTTTGATCTTCATCAGCCTAATATGTTATATACCCTTCAAATATTGGAGTCAGGAAAGATAAGAAACATGGGACTTTCTATAATGGGGCCCCTGCATGATATTCAACATTTGTGCATTAATCAACTAAGAAAGCAATAATGTGGTAGCATAGCACAATTCGTTTCATTTGTTGTACAGAGAAGCCTACTGTTTGACACAGTATGTAGGCTACTTTTTCCTTATACATAATCTGTCATATGCATAGGCTCTTTCTCACATATGTGTGTGTGTGTGAACAGAGAACCCCCCTTGAAATCAATTTAGAATACATCAATCTTCATCTTGTCTGGATAACCTTGGGAGCACTAATTATGGTGAACTTTGTTGACATAAAAATCTGTAACTTGGTTTCTATACTTCAATGCTTACAGATGTTGGTACTTGGTAGTAAATAGACACTGTTTCTTAGCTCATATTCCACTCATGGTAATAGCATCTGTCATCTGCTTGATCTTCTCTTGCTGTCCTCTTATGCCTGCTATTTTGGTTTTGGCCTGTTACGAAAACGAACTTGTGTGTGGGTACAGATTATACGAGAGATTGTTTTGCTGGCTTCTATTGTTTTAATCTTCATCTACTTTTCTCCCCCTTTTTGTTTTATATGCATCTGCTTCTTCTTGATTGTCGATGTTGAGGATGGGATTGATGGTAAATAGATACACTTTAGCTAGGATAGAAGAATAAGCTATAGTTGCGACTTGGTCAAGACATGAGACATATCTCCATCTGCTGGTGCTAGCTGTAAGTACTATGTTGAAGGTATAAAAGAACAATGATATGGTACTTAAAGCAGGGTAAGTTTATATTCAGTTAAGGATATGCATAAAGATCTTGTTTTTCTGCAAAAACAGTGGCCTCATTAACCACGTTTGTTGGAACACAATAAACAAAAGTTACTTGTCTAGTGCCAGAATCTTAAGGGGGAACACCAGAAATGAGTACCATACTTGTTGGTAAGCGGCGAAGAGGAGAATTTTGTTTTGTGTGTAGGGAGGTCTCTGATCATTTTGTAATATCCCCTCCTTGAAAGACAGAATGTTGATATGGATGATAATGACTTCAGATGCATTGCTGCCTGTCATTGATTCATACGGGGTGATTTTATTTGACATCCAACTTGTTCAGAAACATGCATTTGGATCTTGAAGCACCTTCCCTTGTGTTTCTTAGGACTGATAGGCCCCCTTTGTATTTCCTTTTTTGTATTTTAATTGTTGCAGATGCACATGTAGATATCTGTCTTTTGGCTAATGACTCCTGTTAACAGGACATTTATAGGGTTTAAGTTTACGTTCGGATATTAATTAACTAGTCTGCATAGAGTCTGAGCTATAGCATACATTGACCTGACCACAATCATGTGAACCATCTATCCGCGGGTCAAATATTCTCCATAGAACTTTTTTTTCGCAGACTGGTTTTTGGGTAATTTATCCATCTTTATTTGCCATGCAACGGCTATTTTTCAATTTTGTCCAATCAAAGAATCACATGCTCATATTCTTTCATGCTAGTCTCACAGAGTTGACTTATGTCCAGTTTCTCCTTAAATTCATGCTCTTAAGTTTTATTGACTATTACATGAAGGTGCATAGTTTGTTGTATAGAGTTCAAATGCTAAAGCTTTTTGGTTGATGAAGGCTTCAGGTTTTACTTGTCTGTGGTTTGGGGTCCTTCGAATCTTTTTCTGCTATTAGTCCCTGCTCAAATACTAGCTTAAGTTGTTAACCATATTTTTTCTTTCAAATTTCTGCAAAATATTTTAAAAAGTTCTCGTTTTGCAACTTGTAAGATATGTGACACAAATTAAAGGATGAAGTTCACCACCATACTCACATAAGTATTTCAAGATTGTAAAATGTATCTTTCAATGTCTGGATATGCTTCAGCCCATTATATGGATAACTAGTTTGACTCTTAGAATAATACATCAATCAAAATGATTTTTTATAAATTCGTATTTAGTAGCATTGATGTTTTCTCTTAAAGCTGTGGTTACTTCATATTTTGCAAGACAATTGGATTGTTCTTTCATCAAGTGATATTGTTTCTCGATTTCTGCAGCTTGCTCTCACCCTTGTCTATATTGCTGGTGGTGTTTTTGCTGCTGGTTGGATAGGTAAATAGTTAACTAAATAGCTTCATTACATTTTCACCTTCGATTGGATGATGTTCCTTACAGCTATCATTTCTAATTACCTTTGCATTCAGAGGTTTCATGTTGGATTCTTACCGGAGAAAGGCAGACTGCTGTTATCAGGTCAAGATATGTGCAAGTACTACTTAATCAAGATATGAGTTTCTTTGACACTTATGGGAACAATGGAGACATTGTCAGCCAAGTGCTGAGTGATGTATTGCTTATCCAGTCTGCCCTTAGTGAAAAAGTAGGTTCATCTATAACAAGTTTTCATTTTCTTCACGATTATTTGCTTACTGGAATTAGTATGTACTGCATAAATTTATCTTATTAATTTTATTGCTGCAGGTTGGAAACTATATTCATAATATGGCTACATTCTTTGGTGGCCTTGCAATTGGATTCATCAACTGTTGGCAAATTGCCCTCATCACTTTAGCCACTGGCCCCTTTATTGTGGCTGCTGGAGGAATATCAAATATATTTCTTCATAGGCTTGCTGAGAGTATTCAAGATGCGTATGCTGAAGCAGCAGGTGTTGCTGAACAGGTAACTTCATTTCCCCTGTTACTTCCTCGGCCCCTTGGTCAAGTGAAAACCACAGTTTTTTAGATAAGTGACATTGTGAATACATTTGTAATCGTTTTCTCACGTAGGTAGGTATTGCTGGGACATATGTACTCCCTTCACCTGACACTTGGTGTGCGTCTTGAATACTAGACCTATACTGATTTTTTAATCCACATAGTTGATTGATAAGATTGGACTGAAAGCTTGCAGGGTCCCACCCGCAATATCTACTAACGGGTCCCAAAGCTATATAAAACATTTCCAGAAGTTGAGGATATGTATATGTGATGCCATGTGAAATGTCGGGTTCTTTATTCTCATTTCTGATCTCAATGTTCACACCCAATATTGTTTAGTTTGGGCATCAAGATACTTCTTCATTTACCTTTTCTTTTTATGCGGTTTTTTTTCATAGTTTTTTAGTGCACCATAGCCAACTCGTATAAAATTATATATAGCAATTAAATGAATAAATAAATGAGGGGAAAGGGGTAGAGTACAGCTAGAAACAGAGAGGTCTGTGGTGAGTAACTGCTGTTGCACCTATAAAGATGTATTGGCTTTACTCGTATGCACAGAGCTTTCACTATTTGATAAAATATATGCTTGATATTGGCACCAATTTAAATCTATATTTACATTTGGTTGAGGCAATTTGGGAGTTGTGAAGTTTGATAGATTTGGTTGGGGCATTGAGATCACAAACCACTATTATTCTTTGCACCTAAATTAGTTTCCAACTTTCCCTTGTCCAAACTATTATTTTTTCTCCGTTCTTGGGAAGCCTGTTATTTGTTGCCATCTGGGTGTTTCTATACCTTTGTATAAGTAGATACTAATATCATGTCTTGATCTTTAAGATAGATATGATCGAATACACAATATAGTGACTTTATGTTATTGACAGTTATTACAGTTTGCTAAAGCTGCATGAAAAGTGCTAAGAGATTTTGAATAGTTTAGAGGCCTTGTCTAGTTTTTTGACGCTGAACATAAACTGTTGTCTGATAAGTATGTTTTTGGAACATCTGGAACAACTGAAATTTACCATTTCAACCATCTCAGTTGGATTTAAGTTGACAATCTTACAACTTTTACCGCTTAAAGACTAATCATTGATGCATACTCTAGATATTTGACATATTCACAATATTGTGGGTTTGCATTTTTTCTTACCAATAATTATAGTTTGATTTAGTTGAGAGTATCAAACAATTATACATTATAGACATTGATGGTGGTAATTTTTATTTGCTATGTATCAAAGCAACATGAGCATTGTCTAATCTTCCTATTAATTTATATGATATATAAATAACTTGCTGTTAACCAAGTTCTTTGAATACATTGGTTTGGGTGTAAGTTGGTGAACAATTACTCCTGTGACATGACTTACTAAAAGACAACTGGTAGTCTGGTATTATGTTAATTAGTTTTGGTTGCTTAATATAAAATTTTACTTTCATTTTGCAGGCAGTTTCGTATGTGAGGACCTTATATGCTTTTACAAATGAAACATTAGCAAAATATTCTTATGCAGCTTCCCTACAAGCCACACTGAGATATGGTATATTGATAAGTCTCGTGCAAGGACTTGGCCTTGGATTCACATATGGACTTGCAATTTGCTCTTGTGCCTTGCAACTGTATGTTGGGAGATTTTTGGTTACACATAGACATGCTCATGGTGGAGAAATTATAACTGCCCTGTTTGCTGTCATTTTAAGTGGCCTGTGAGTATCTTGCTTTCCTTTTTTCCCTTTTCTTCTGTCATACATAATCCTTTTACACTGACATTTCTGTCAATGCCATTTGGTTTACCCAGTGGACTCAATCAAGCTGCAACGAACTTCTATTCCTTTGAGCAAGGGAGAATTGCTGCATATCGACTTTTCGAGATGATTAGCCGTTCATCCTCCACCGTTGATAATGATGGAAACACTATTGCTTCTGTTCAAGGGACCATTGAATTTAGAAATGTGTACTTCAGTTACTTGTCTCGTCCTGAAATTCCTATTTTGAGTGGGTTTTACCTAACTGTTCCAGCCAAAAAAACAGTGGCACTTGTGGGAAGAAACGGCTCTGGTAAAAGTAGTATCATACCGCTTATGGAACGGTTCTATGACCCTACTTTAGGTATTAAATTGCTTTATCATTGTATAGTTTCTTTTCCTGTGCATACTCCTCGAAGCTATTAATGATCTTAATCTTTTGTGGACACCATTACATTACTTCCTTTCTTTTATTTATTGTTATTCAGGGGAAGTTCTTTTGGATGGGGAGAATATCAAAAACCTGAAATTGGAATGGCTAAGAAGCCAAATTGGCTTGGTCACTCAGGAACCTGCTTTGCTAAGCTTGAGTATCAGGGACAATATTGCTTATGGCAGAGATGCCACTTCACTTCAAATTGAAGATGCTGCGAAAATTGCTCATGCGCATACATTTATTACCTCACTTGAGAAAGGATATGACACACAGGTAGAACTGTAAGGACTATAATGCTGGCTCCCTCTTTTGATTCTTATCTTAAACTGAAGAAAAAAGTACTTGCGTACTTCAGGTAGGCAGGGCTGGTTTATCATTGACAGAAGAACAGAAAATAAGGCTTTCTGTTGCCAGGGCCGTGCTTTCAAACCCATCTATTCTTCTTCTTGACGAGGTCACTGGTGGGCTGGACTTTGAAGCTGAAAGATCTGTTCAGGAGGCTCTGGATCTGCTGATGTTAGGCCGGTCAACTATCATAATTGCTCGTCGGCTTTCTTTAATAAGGAATGCTGATTTTATAGCTGTGATGGAAGATGGTCAGTTAATGGAGATAGGGACACATGATGAGCTAATAGCATCGGATGGGCTATATGCAGAACTTCTGAGATGTGAAGAAGCAGCTAAACTCCCGAGAAGGTAGATCCAGTAACAAGTGTTCTTTTAGTTATTGTTGATTTCCTTGTGTTATCTTTCTTGTGCTTTTGTGGTTATTTATGGATGCTTCAAATATCTGTTTGCATTGTTGTAGGATGCCAGTGAGAACCTACAATGAGACTGCAGCTTTCCAAATTGAAAAAGATTCTTCAGAAAGTCGAAGCTTCCAAGAACCATCCTCGCCGAAATTTGCTAAATCACCATCACTTCAGCGAGCTTCAAACTTACATGCAACGAGGCCCCAAGATTCTGCTTATGGTTCACATGAATCACCAAGAAATCCAAGCCCTGCTGAGAAAATGGTTGAAAACGGTGTGTCCTTGGATGGAACAAACAAAGAACCATCAATAAAAAGGCAAGATAGTTTTGAAAAGAGATTACCTGAGTTACCAAAGCTTGATGTTCATGCTATCCGTCGACAAACATCTAATGGTTCTAACCCCGAGTCACCTGTTTCACCACTGTTGACATCTGATCCTCAAAGTGAGCGTTCACATTCACAAACCTTTAGTCGACCTAATTCTCAGTTTGCTGACAAGCCAATTAGAGTTCAAGCAGAAAAGGAAAAACAATATAGGAAAGAACCATCAGTTTGGAGACTTGTGGAATTGAGCCTGGCTGAATGGCTGTATGCTGTTCTAGGAAGTACGGGTGCTGCAATATTTGGTTCTTTTAACCCTCTTCTTGCTTATGTAATTGCACTAATAGTGACAGCATATTATAGAAACGAAATTGACAAGCACAACAACATAAAAGATGAAGTGGACAAGTGGTGCTTAATCATTGCCTGCATGGGTGTTGTGACTGTAATAGCAAACTTTTTGCAGCACTTTTACTTCGGTATAATGGGGGAGAAAATGACTGAACGAGTTAGGAGAATGATGTTTTCTGGTTAGTTTTTCCGTTTTAGCAACTATTCTTCCCTATATGGATCAATCCTTATGGTGTGCACCGGAGTGTAATCTAATATGTTTTCTTTTCACAGCAATGCTTCGCAATGAAGTTGGATGGTTTGATGAAGAAGATAACAGCGCTGACACCTTGTCCATGCGATTAGCAAATGATGCAACATTTGTGAGAGCAGCTTTCAGCAACCGACTTTCTATACTCATACAAGATAGTGCAGCCGTTATTGTGGCAATATTAATAGGGATGATTCTACATTGGCGATTGGCACTTGTGGCTTTGGCCACACTGCCAGTTCTTACTGTTTCTGCTATTGCTCAGGTTTGCATTTGTTCTTCACACATTAGACAGCAAACTGCTTTGTATGCTACCTTTTTGTGGGGTGGAGGAAGTATAGTATTTTATATTTGCTCAATATATTAACTGTTAAAAAGGTTATAACATGCCTTCTATCATTTTGGTGTTAACTTGTCTGTCCAGAGTTTTGACTGCTTTCAGATTAAGATCGGGTTGGCTACTAGCCAAATACCCTGAAATCATTTAGATAAAAGTAGCATGACGATGATGTATGTTACTTGAAGGGGAAAGATGGAGGGGGAAATTATTAATATTTAGAATAAAGCCTCAAATTTTAAACTGAAGTGAAGTTATGTATGTTGAAACTCCTGTAGTAATAAATGCTACTTGTCACATGCTTGTAAGTCTTATAAATGCTGAAATGGCACCATTAATATGGGTTGGCACCTAATCCATTATAGGATCTTTAAACTGCTTTGACCTTGTAACAGAACTATGGGAACCTTACAAGGTGCTACAAACCTTAAAAGTTACGTCCGGGTTGCACCATCCTTTGTCTCTATGGGTAGTGTTGTATTTAACAACAATATTTATTGAAAATGCGTTGATACTCCATTATATGGCTATAGGCAAATGGCGTGTGAAATTTCTATTAGAGAATTAGTTTAGCCTTGTAAGGTTAGATTGAAGCTAAACAACTATTAATGTTTTCAAACAAAAAAATTCTACTAGCATATATTTCTGGAGTTTCCGCTGCCATCATGATTCATTTTGTCATGTCAATCATGTTCATCCAAAGCAACCATGATTGTACCACATGATTACCATCTTCAAAAATGTATCTGTATATAATGGTCAAGTATTTCATACTTCTTTTTATATGTTAATGGCACTTAATTCACTATGGATACTTTTATGTTAGTATATCAAGTTATGTGTGTTGTGGATTTCTTGAAAAGTAAAGGATTGGTAATCTTTTCTGGAAATTGAATGGATTCTGTCTTGTAAAGATTCCCCAACTAGTAATGGGCTTGGGTAATGATTTTACGATCTATTATCTGATGATCAAGTTGATTCTTGATGGTAAGTCCATTTCATACTGCATCATAATTGTTCAATCTAAAAATGGCAATGATGATCTGATTCGGGTGGATTCTTCCCTCAACTAACAACGAGATCTTGGTGGGGAACTTAACGGGAGTAGTACATTTTGTATCAAATCTTGGTTATCCATGTTGCTTTGTCACATTTTGCCAAAAATAAAACGCCTTTTTAGCAGCAGGCTGACAGAATTCCACTTGCTAATTTTAAATTTGCAGAAATTATGGCTAGCTGGATTCTCAAAGGGGATACAGGATATGCACAGGAAAGCATCATTGGTCCTCGAGGATGCAGTTAGAAATATATACACTGTTGTGGCTTTCTGCGCCGGTAACAAAGTGATGGAGCTGTACAGATTTCAGTTGGGCAAGATATTCATGCAGAGCTTTTTTCATGGCATGGCTATTGGCTTTGCTTTTGGCTTTTCACAGTTTCTTCTTTTTGCCTGCAACGCCCTTCTCCTCTGGTACACCGCACTCTGTGTTAAGAATGGATATGTGGATCTCCCAACTGCTCTCAAAGAGTACATGGTTTTTTCTTTTGCTACTTTTGCCCTCGTAGAGCCTTTTGGTTTGGCTCCCTATATTCTCAAAAGGAGGAAGTCTCTGATATCAGTTTTTGAAATAATAGATAGAGTGCCCAAGATTGAGCCGGATGATACTGCTGCTTTGAAACCTCCAAATGTTTATGGAAGTATCGAGTTGAAAAATGTAGATTTTTCTTATCCAACTCGCCCAGAGATTCTGGTTCTGAGTAATTTCAGTCTCAAAGTCACTGGTGGGCAGACTGTTGCTGTTGTGGGGGTTTCAGGATCCGGAAAAAGCACTATAATCTCATTGATAGAGAGATTTTATGATCCGGTTGCTGGTCAAGTGATGCTAGATGGCCGTGATTTAAAGCAATTCAACTTGAGATGGTTGAGAAATCACCTTGGTCTTGTTCAACAAGAACCCATCATCTTTTCAACAACCATCAAGGAAAATATTATATATGCAAGACACAATGCGAGTGAGGCTGAGATCAAGGAAGCTGCTAGAATAGCAAATGCTCACCATTTCATCAGCAATTTGCCTCATGGGTACGACACTCACGTGGGAATGAGGGGTGTGGATTTGACCCCTGGCCAGAAGCAGAGGATCGCAATCGCTCGTGTGGTGTTGAAGAATGCACCCATTTTATTATTGGATGAGGCAAGCTCATCAATCGAGTCTGAGTCGAGTCGGGTGGTTCAGGAGGCTCTTGCTACGCTTGTCATGGGAAACAAAACAACCATTCTTATAGCTCATAGAGCTGCCATGATGAGGCATGTCGACAACATTGTTGTGCTAAATGGAGGTCGGATAGTTGAGGAAGGGCCCCACGATTCTTTAATGGGGAAGAATGGTTTGTATGGCCGGTTAATGCAACCTCACTACGCAAAGGGTATACGTCAGCATAGACTTGTGTAGATGTGTGGGTTTGGTGATTTTTCATGACCAATCGTCAGTCCATGACTGTAGAGCGAATGAATATACATGCGCTTTGTTAAATTTACTCATATTATTCACCTGCACTTCTGAAAACGCTTATGGATGGAAGGCGAAGCCGGTGGTAGGTGGCGGCTGTTGGCGGGTATGGTGGTGGATGTAGCATTTAAACTTCGGGTCAGGGTTGTAGATTTGGGCTCTCAGATACAGATTGCATATTCTTTTGGAGGCGCTGCATTGACAGGTTAGAAGCATGCTGTCTCTCCTTGATATATTGATTTGTTGATCATAGAATTTAGTGTTCAGGTGTTCGTTTGCCTTCTTTTCTTGTTATTTCCATTTTCACCTGTGTGTTTATCTTGCTCCTTCACTGTCATCCGACTGTTTCGTACATTTGTATATCCTTTCGAATTTTGTGGAAGTTTATGAGGCTTAAAAAGGAGAAAATTGAACGTATTTATTGTAATCCTTTTGTATATAAAGAGGTTTAGATCGATTAAAGACTCTTTTGCTCGTTAAACTATTTGTTTACTTGTTATGCTTATGCTGCTTCACTTGTTTACTGCTATCACTTAGAATATGGTATCTGGTTGATAAATTATGCTGCTTTAAGAGTATTTTATGCTTTGTACATTGTACTTGTAAAAACCGAATATACTGACAATGTCCTGCAATTAGATATCGAGCACCTTGAACGAGTCTGCTACCACTTTAAGCTGGTTTCTTACTCTTCTCCATCTTCGTTCATTTGCTCCAACAATTAGAGTGTAATATCTCCCTGTTGCAACGAGTTTTAGTCAAAGTTGGTATTTTTTGGTTCTTGAAGTTAGGTCTAGGTGTCTTACCATTTCCAACTGCTATGGTTGCAAAAGCTGCTCGGGAGAAGTTTGGAGAGGTTAGCGTGTACTCAAATGTATAGTAGTTTTTACCATCGGTAGTCCTCTGCATTTTTAGTCATTAGATTAGAAGAGCATGAACATAAGTCAAGATTCGGGAGACATTTCTAAGCATCACAAGAGACGATTTTTCAAGATCTCATTTGGCTCTGACCTCCTGCATATCGAACACATCTGGGACTTGAGTCGGTGTCGAGTAAACATGTTTCACCAAGTTGGCTACAACCTACAAACAAGAACAGTGGAAACTCTCTTAGATGAGCCATAGGAAAACCAGAAGAAACAGGAATGGGATCGATGCATCACCTTCTCTATTGGACCCATGTCATGGATATCTGTTTTATCGGTCGGTATGAAGCTAAGTCTCACATTTTGTAGTTGCAAGTATCGATCCTTGAATGCAGAATCATGTCCTCTGAAATCAAATTCCTGGAAAAAGGCGCATATTTGTTGACAAAATATTGAACTTTTTAAACTGGAAAAATCAAAATCGTAGGTGTTTGCTGTAACGTACCCTCCAATCTGAGGGATAGTAATATGAATAACCATCTTCTAAGTCAACAAATGTATCATAGTTTGCTGGTTTTTCTGTGTACATCAACAATGCAAGTGCCTTAGGATTCCAACAACACAAACTATCAATTGAAAGGGTAAAAATAGCAACTTTTTGGGCATTCAGGCACCCATTTAGAACGCTAATATACTGATATTTTACATTCTACACTAAATGATGAAAAACCTCTCATCATTCTGCACTAAATTATTCAGAATCTATAACACCCGATTAGTTATTTGAACAAGTACAACTAGACACAACATAGGGCAATATAGTCCATTTCAAAAAATTAGATTGTTTAGAGGTTGAAACAAGCTACTTCTATTTTATATTTTGTGGGTTCTGTTCCAAAACTAACATACATGATACATGAAATAAAGTGGGATAATATGAATCAAGTTGATAGACAGATACCTTGAGCCAAAAGAAGTTTTGTAGGCAATAAGCTTGATGCTCCAACTCCTATGAGTAATGACCTTCTCTTGCAATTTCCTTCTCCTGTTCCACACAAAACTTCCATATTTTTAGGTCACATTTTGCATGAACCCAATAGACTAATTGGTCTGAAGATGCAAGCAACAAAGTAAACAAAGCAGCAGCTTACTAAGCGATGAATCTTTCGAGGATGCAACGATGCTTGGCCAAGAACATGTAGAACAAGGCTTTAATGGCAGATTCAACTGCAAATCCTCATACAATATCAATTCACTACTGGTTTTCTATTAGAATCTGTTTGTATGTGTCTCTTTGATCAAACTTACAACCTAAAGATCATCGATCAAATGGTTGGTTTTGACCAAAAGAGCAAATGAAAAATGAAGATAGATTTATGACTGACCTTTTTGGATAAGGTTGGCGATGAGAATGAAAGTGATGAAACTGCCATTTCTGTGTTATTTGGCTTGCATTCCTTGCCATGGCAGCTGCTTTTATAATTTGATCATGGGATGGATATAACATGTGTGGATGCTGAGTGCAGTTTGTGTCTGCTTGGATTGGATTTGTCTTCTTCTGCTGCTTCTAATACCTTCTTTTTGTACCAATTTATATATATATATATATATATATATATATATATATCTTATATTTTATTCCAGTTTTAAAAGCGGGCGTCTCTTTAAGGATGATAATGTAAATTTGTAACGGATATAAAATCGGTTCACTTTTACGTATTCATCCTCACTTTTATGCTATTTCTTATCTATCATGACCTGCTTTTGACTGGCAACATTTCCTAATAAACAGCCTCAGGGGCATTTATCAAATACTTACCGACAAGAGTAAATTACCTTATCGGGTAACATTCTCGGAGTCAACCGGTTAACCCACCTCTGTTTCCCCAGTACCAAAATCTACAACTATCTATTCGATTTCCTCAATATCATCAAAGAAATACTCGAAGATGAACAAAGATACGAGCATTTTGTTGCTCGGGTATGAGTAACGAAAAACCTCTTGCCGTGACACGATGTCTGTCGAAATGGATAAAAAACAATCCTTATTGGATCACCAACTTCGTCCGACCAAACTTTTGACCATATTGTGAATTGCTTCGTTTGCTTTGTCATCTTAACACGGAATTTCTTTTGTCGCAAGTAAAAACTGCATATATATTTTTTGCGTTGAGCTTTTCGTTGGCGAGATTATTGCAATAACAACAAAAATCATCGGCACAAAATTTGCAAGAGTTTAGGAACAATTTAGAGATTTGAGAATTATATAAAAGAGGCATTTACAACCACACACCTATTTATACTATTTAGATAGTAAAACAACATACAAAAATTGACCCTAATTTGTTTATGGGCCCACTCATTTTGATCGTTATTTTAAATTAGCAATTCTAGATTTGGTTTTAATAAATTTGATGGAATTTTGTATAATAATATTTAAAATATTTTTTAATGAAATTATTTGTTAACTAATTAAATAGTATTAATTTTGTTAATCAATGTCTTTATTTTTTTTCAATCAAAGATTGTAACTAATTAGAGGTTATAATCTAATAGAAAAAAAAGAAAACAAATTAAATTATATTCAATGAATGCAATTTTGGAACAAATTGTTTTTATTTTTAGAAAGTAATTAATAATAATATTTAATAAAATTAGAATTAAAAAGTAAAACAATGGTTTTTGTGTAAAGTTCACATGTAAAACAGATAATCAAAGTTCATAAGTGAATCAAAAAGTAAAATTGTAATTTTATCTAAAGATCATAGGTAAAATTAGATAATCAAAGTTCATGGGTGAAGCTAAAAAATGAAACAATAATTTTTATTTAAAATTCATAGGTGAAACTAGAAAGTGAATGAAATAATTAAAAAAGTTTGAACATGTTCATAGGTGAAATAATAAATTTCAGAGGTGAAACAATTAAGTGAATGAGATAATTAAATAATGTAATAATTAAGTAAATAAAATATTTGAGAAATGTAATATCAATATATAAAAAAGACAAAAATATCTCGATAAATAAAATTAATACTAATTGTTTGGTTAACAAAAGAAGGAGACCATGTATATATATAAATAGATAAATGAGTTATTATGCAATCATTTATCTTTGTACAACCATTACAACTCAATCTCAACCGTTTATTTATTTTGATGAATATGCGATCATAAAATTTTTGATTGTTTTCTAATATAAAGTATTGATCATAATTAATGAACTCTAGTTATCTTTCATAAATATTCAAATCATAATAATTGAACTCTTATCATTTTCATAAATATCTCAATTGATTGATCAGTTCTATTGGTTGTACAAATGTGATAGGTTGCATTTGAAATATCCTCTCTCTCTCTCTCTCTCTCTCTCTATATATATATATATATATATATATATATATATAGAGGCCTAATCAAATGAAAACTAATTAATTTGTGGTAACTGTGAGAACCAATATTAACTATAAATCAATAGATAAATTAAGAAATTTATAATTTTGGCAATTTTGAATTAAAATATTAATGCAATGATATTTTTGGTATTTTAAAACTTTCCTCCCTCATCTCTTCTCTCTCCGGCCACCGTCCTCCGGTGATACAATGGTATCACAATGCATCATATATGTGTTTGGGTATCACATTGATGTCGTTTGTGTGGTCGATCGAAGATGTAACACAGTGATATCACTATGCATATTATATATGATTAGGTATCACAATGTATCTTTTGTTTAACAGAGTCAATATTTTTAGATATCACAGTGATATCATAGTGGTATCACCGGAGGACGGTGGCCGAAGGCCGGAGAACGGTGGCCGGAGAGAGAAGAGAGGAGAGAGGAGAGAGGAGAGAGGAGAGTTTTAAAATACCAAAAATATCCTTGCATTAAGATTTTTAAAACTATCAAATTTATAAATTTCCTAATTTATTTATTGATTTGTGGTTAATATTGGTTCTCACAGTTACCACAAACAACTCAGTTCTCCTTTGAATAGACCCCTATATATATATATATATATATATATATATATATTAGAAGGATACTTGTGTAATGCAGCGATATACATCTCGATTTTAATGTTGTATTTTATTCTATCTTCATCGATATTATAATACGATTTTATATGGTATTGAAAAAAGTTAATGTTTTTATATTTTGAATGAAATATAAATTTGAAAGTATCACAAAAATTCGAAAAAGTTCTTGATTTCCTTAATTTAATTTTTATTATAATTTAATTTAAATTTAATAATAAAGCAATTTATTTTTGATTTAATAATATATTTTTTTATCAAGATAATAATTAGTATTTTGTCAAAATTCAATAATTATCCTAAATATATTTTTGATTTTTTTTATTTAAAATGAGATACATATATAGTATTTGATTATATTTATCTGTAGTTAGTTACATAAATTCAAACATAAAGTTTTGATAAGTTATAAATACACATAATTTACTTGTAATCTTGAATTTTAAGTAATATATATCAATAAACAATACTTAATATAAAATAATAATTTTTATCAAATGTTTTATAATATAATATAAATGATACTGTATTTGTAATAGGCAGTAGTTTAATAGTTAGTTGGAAAACGTCGGTATTGTTGTAAAAGGAAGTAAGAAAGCACGTGTTATTAAACACAAGTGTACTTCCACGCAATCTCGGATCTACCCAACAACCTTAACTCCAATCCTCAGTAAAAAAAAACCATCTTCTTATTTTAGTATTTGTAATGAATCTCAATCATTTTTCCTTTTATTTTTTAATTTATTTTCTAATACCATTTTCTTCGTGTTATGAAGCCTCCTTAAGTTTAGTTGGTCAAAAATAAGCATATTTTCATAATATATGCCTTTATTATATATAGATATATTGGGTTCAAACGAGAACACCTTCATTTTACGAGAACGTAAGAACATCTTTTTGCTATAGACAATCATATGTGATACTATTAATCCATCACATATGATACACATGTGATACTAAATCAGAGACGCGAACGATTTTCAATACGATCTTGGTTGCAAGCAAACCCTTACACCACTAAGCCCCCTTACGAGTATTATCACATGTGATAAGGTTATTGTTGATATGATACTATAATCCATCAAGACCATAACATGCGATGCTAAATCATAGACGCAGACAGCCTTTGGCACGGCCTAAGTCGTAGAACATGTCGTCCGCATATCACAGGGTCCCCTCACACGTATTATCACATGTAATAAGGGTGTTCTCATTTTCTCGTAATCCTGGTTACCTCCCTTGCCAAATAATATTCTCTTTTCTATTCTCAATCAAGTAAACATCAAGTATACGTAAGTGACTCCTGTGTACAATAGCTTTGAATAGAAGTTAAAAAAATAAAAATCGAATAATAAAATAAAATAAGTTAAGAAATAAATATAAAATAGTACAGAACCCAACAATCCTTTTTTTTTCCCACTTTTTGTCGGTCAATTAAAGAATGGTTCAACAGTGAAGTCGAAGCTAGATTTTCACTAATAAATTTACAAGCAAACACAAAACTGTCATCTGACTCACAAAACTTTATTACTTTTTAATAAATACACTATTTTATGCTGAATATATATATATATATATATATATATATAGATGAGCGATCAAATAAAAATCACTCTAATTTGTAAAAACTGTAAAAACTATTTTCATCTATCGTTAATCTTATGAAATTTTTTCATGAAATTGTTAATCTTGTGAATTTTTTTCATGAAATTGTTAATCTTGTGAAATTGTTTCATATAATACTTTTTTTGATGAAGTTGTTTCATATGTGGTTATGAAATTGTTTCATATACTACTTAATGAAACTTTAATGAAACTGTTTCATGTATTTCTCTAAAATTAAAATAATGAAGATGGTATTATCCATGATTAACACCCTCCACAATAAAAATGGTTGATCAACCTCTCATAATTACAAAAAAAAATGAAAAATTATAATTGATTGAATAAGGTTTTTACGGTTTTTACAAATTGAGTGGTTTTTATTTGAACTCACCCCTATATATATATATATATATATATATATATATATATATATATATCAGATTCTACTTTTAAAATATGGATTTATTTAAATAAAAAATAAAGAAAAATTGGAAGTTAATAAAAGCTATTGAAAGAGGTGTGCAGAGCATTCCCAGCTGCCACCCATAAGCCGTCTTTAATCCTCATCTCCAATTCTTTATCTTCATGTGGGATGCAACTTGTAACCAGAACAGAAGTATATGTTTACTGCCACCTGGAACTTCCCTTCAATGTCCCTCTTTTTCTCTACTCCCCTCTTCTACCATTTCTGATATTTGCTTCTTATGATCATCACAAACAATGATTCATTCCAAAAGATCCATTCTTTATAGCTTTTTATGCGCTTTTCATCTCCAATTCGCCATTTGTTCTTCAAGTACTCATCATGCGGACAGTTTCTTGATTACATGTGGGGAAGCTAAAACTCCGACTGAAATGGAAGATGGTAGGGTTTTTGAATCTGATTTGGGGAATACCCTTGTCAACATTTCACCACTTTCTCACACCATTGTTTCTAATTTTGAGATGGGTGTCCCCAAAATCCTTTCTTCAGCTAGGGTTTTCACTACCAGTTCAATCTACACATTTACTACCAACAAAATTGGTAGGCATTGGCTAAGATTGCACTTTTACCCTGTCAATAACACCAGATTTGACCTAAATTCTGCTGTTTTTTCTGTAGAAGCAAACGGGATTACATTGATCCATGAGTTTTCATTCTTTAGAGATAATCTCAGTTTCCCTCTTTTTAAAGAGTATATTATTGAAGTCACTGGTTCCAATTCAGGAAAACTGGTTCTGGGATTGTTGCCATGGGATAACTCGATTGCTTTCATTAATGGAATCGAGATCCTTTTTGTTCCTGATAAGCAATTTACCTCAAAAATGCTTTCGATTCCGTTGGGGTCTGTTCTTGAGCTTCCAACTCATGTTGGTTTTGAGACAGTTTTCAGGCTTAACATGGGTGGTCCAAATTTATCACCCATTAATGATTCTTTATGGAGAAAATGGGGATCAGATGAATCTTTTCTTGTTAATCCAGCTGCTGCTCGTAATGTTTCTGTAAACCCTAGTTCAATTCGACACCACAATGGGGTTTCGACAGACATTGCTCCAAATTCGGTTTATGCCACTGCTCAAGAAATGGCTGATGCAAATGTTAATAACCAGAGGTTCAATATATCGTGGCTGTTTGAAGTAGAACAAGGTTTTGCTTACTTTATAAGATTGCATTTCTGTGATATCGTTGGATCGAGATTACATGAATTGGTGTTTGATGTTTATATAAACAATCAATCGGCTATCGAATCGTTTGATGTTTCAAGTAGGGCGAAAGGGTTATCGTCTGCGTATTTTGTTGATTTCTTCACCAATGTGTCAATGGGTTCGAATCGAATCTTGGTTCAAGTTGGTCCTTCTCGCTTAGGGGGTTATCTACCAACCGCGGTCTTGAACGGTTTGGAGATCATGAAAATGAGCAATCCTAGTGATAGTCTTGATGGGAGATTGGCTGCATATCTTGATTCGAATGAGATAAAAGACAGCAAGAAAATGCGAATGATCATCGTGATCTCTTCGTGTTTAGGCGTCGGTTTTGTGCTTATTTTACTTGTGCTAATAGTGTTCACCGTTTTCTTGTGTTTTCGCCACAAAAAGAAGCCAAAAGATGATGATGATGATGGTCCTGTAGCATGGTCGCCTCTGCCAATGTACGTAGGCAATTCTGGAACGAAATTCTCATCAAACACTTTTGGTTCCACCACGGCTTCCCACAGTCTTAGTCAAATCCTATCGTTCTCGGAGGTTCGTGATGCAACAAGAAACTTCGACAAGAGCCTGCTGCTAGGGTCAGGTGGGTTTGGAAAGGTCTACAAAGGCGTTCTTGAAAACGGGCTCGTGGTTGCCGTCAAAAGGGGGAACCCGCGATCTCAGCAAGGTCTAGTCGAATTCAAGACCGAAATCGAGATGCTATCCAAGCTTCGACACCGACACTTGGTCTCCCTAATCGGTTATTGTGAAGAACAAAACGAAATGATCCTTGTTTACGAGTACATGGCCGGCGGACCCCTGAGACAACATCTATACGGGTCTAACCTCCCCCCATTGACATGGAAACAGCGACTCGAAATAGGCGTTGGTGCTGCAAAAGGGCTGCATTATCTTCATACCGGTGTAGCCGAGACCATCATCCACCGCGATGTCAAGACAACTAACATCTTGTTGGATGAGAATCTTGATGCCAAAGTTGCCGACTTCGGATTGTCGAAATTCGGTCCAAGTTTGAATCAAACCCATGTTAGCACGGCGGTGAAAGGCAGCTTCGGTTATCTTGATCCCGAATACTTTCGCCGACAACAACTAACCGAAAAATCGGATGTTTATTCATTTGGAGTGGTGATGTTAGAAATGCTATGTGCCAGGCCAGCCATAAACCCTACTTTACCAAGAGAACAAGTGAATATAGCAGAATGGGCTATGAATTGGCAAAAGAAAGGTGAATTAGAGAAGATCATGGATCCAGATTTAATGGGGTTTGTGAATCTTGAATCGTTAAGAAAATACGGTGAAACTGCTCAGAAATGTTTAAGTGAAAACGGGAATGAAAGGCCATCAATGGGTGATGTTCTGTGGAATTTGGAGTATGCTCTACAGTTGCAGGAGGTTGGTAATGGAAGCGGTGGTGATGTGGATGGTATTTCCGACATCCCTGACCGGATTCCAGATGTGGAGAGTGTGCATAGCATCGATATCGAGACGGTGAGCGATCTGGAGTCGAATGGGACATAGACATAGAGGGATCAAGATTTCTTGAAAGCAATGGTGTAAGTATTGATTGGTTATTTTATATGGTTGATTTTTGTTGTATAACGGTTTTGTATGTTTAGTTCATATTTATATATACTTGAAACTGATTAATTGTTATATTTGTTGTAATCAAATATACATCAAAACATATGAAAAGGTTTATTTATTCAACAAAAATGTTACATACCTAGGTAACCGATTTTTAGATTGTCCATAGCTTATTTATTTAACAAAAATGTTTAAAGATTTGATCATTTAAAATGAGAAATTTTAATGATATTTCATTAAAAATAATAATTCGGTGATTTAATCATTCAAAATGAAAACATTTAATGATTTTTTTATTAAAAAAAATACTTTAGAGGCTTAATCATTTAAAATGCATATGCACAAGGAGATTGTTATTCATATGAGGTTAAATATTAATATATTTTTTAAAATATTATCTTATGTTGTATAACATATAGTAATTGATATATAATTTACTTTTCATATTCACCAACTAAAATAGTTAATTAGGATAATCAAATGAGAAACAATATGAGGTCGCTAAAATTAATGTAACGAACATAAATATTGTCTTTAGATTTTTATATTATTGTGTAAAATATCACATTATAACATATTTAGAACAATATCATAGTTTTTATTGGAACAATTTAGATATAAAATAAAGATTATATTTATGAACTTAATTTTATTTATATCTTGATGTTTAACAATATTATTGTAGTTCAAAATGATCTTTTTACCATTTATCCATTACCCGTTTCGTTACCTGTTATCTTAGTAGGTGGGCTATCGATATGAATAATTACTCGTTTCGTTACTCGCTATTTTAAATGGATTGGTATAACGGAGATTAACCCTTACTCTACCTGTAACATCTCATTCTAAAAGGTTAGATAAATATTTAGTTGTTTGAAAGTTTGGGGTAGAATTGTTTTATAGTGTTAATCTAGGGGTTATAATGTTCATCCCTTAATTTAGTATTAATATAAATAGGGGTTTAAAAAAAAAAAAAAAAAAATACTAGAAGTAGAGAAGGGGATCGGGAGAAGCCGAGAAGGAAAAAGACGCCGATGGAATCGATTCAACCTTGCTTGTTTTTCATCTAATCGTCAAATTAAGGTAAGTTTTTCATGTCCTAGCTTTATTTCTTGTTGTATTTGATGTTTAGGTTGGTATTGTATTCGATTTTTGGAGTTTTAGGGCTCAAAATCAAGTTTTAGCGGCTGTCATGTGGACAGCCGTGTATATGTGTAATTTCTTTGAGAAACCTAGTTTTATGATGTATATTTTTAGCCCCAATTGAGTCCCAATGTGTTATATCTTCACTTTGTTGCATTGGAACCTAAAATCCTTCAAGGATTGGAACAAAGTGGGTGTTATACATCTTGATAGTAGAAGTATTTTGTTGGGTAAGTTTACTTCATGTTTAGGATAGTTTTGAGTTCATCTAAGATGTTTAATCATGAGTGGAAGTTGAGAAATTATTATCTTTGACAATCTTTAAAAGTCAAAGTTTAATGATGAACTTTAAGACTCTGAAATCTTCATAAAAATATTAAGATGTTTGTTATGGTTTGTTTCTTGGTATCATTAAGATGTTATTAGATGGATTGATGAAGAAAATTTCCATTCAAGCATGTTTTATTGATAGATTTTAGGTTATGTTCAAAATAGTTGACTTTTTCCAAAAAGTCAAACTGTTTTGCTTAATTTTTAAAAATTGAGTCGTTATATGCAAAATTATGGATTGAAATTCGGTGGATATGGTTATGATAGGTATATAAAGGTGTTACATTGATTATTTCAATGTTCCTTATAGGTTTTGATGGATTTTCAAAGTTAAAAGAAGTTTTTGTTCGGTTTGATCAATATATGAAAATGTATGCATTAGTTAGGTTGTGAGTGCATAAATGAATGTGTGAACCTCAATGTGTATGATAAGCATATTTTGGAGGTTAGAATGTGAGCCTAGAGCCTCGGGTGAAAWATGARCAAGTCATCGGACTAAGTTAGTTTGGTGCTGAAAATTTGTAAAAATTGTATAAAATCACTCGTAACTCGGAKTTAGACGTGTAATATCAATCTGGAACTGTTATGAAGGCTTCTACAATCAATATGTTTTGATCATGAGGTAGTTAGGGCTCTAAATATGTCAAATTGCATAGCTGTCCATTTTTGACTCAAATAAAAGTTTTGTTTTTTTTAAACCCATGTATGAAAAGGTTCCAAGTCCATTTTTTGAGTGGTTCTTGTCGGTATGTATATTAAGATAAGTAAGTTGTCTAAATCTTTTGTTAGGATGTTTGTATTGATGTGAGAACCGTGCGTGTGGATTGTTTAGGTAGCACGGTGGATAAGCAAGTTGGGCACCGGCGGGATCTCAACTAAATAGGCTAAGATGAGTTTCAAGTAGATTTTAATGGGGTACCGTCAAACGTAATTACCTTTACATAATTTATTTTTTTGGACGTATTTTAGTGATTAAAGTAGAAAATGCATGATTTTAAATGATGTTATGAAATGAAGGTATTGATGTTTATACAAAGTGACTTTATACATATTAAGAATGCATTGTTTCTTTGATAAAGTATGTATGAAATACTTTGGTGACTTGGAAAGATGATATGTATTTTTGTAAAAATAAAAAAATAAACATGTTTTGTATCCAAAGGAGGAAAATCTTACGTTGTATAAATGGGGCATTGTGATTTATATATTTACTCACTGAAATGAGAATGGTAGATCCGGATATGGCGACTTAGGGTCACCCCCTTTGTTGCGTTTGTATTGGGGTCGCTCCCTTTATAGTAAATGGGTTGCTCCCATTGGTAATGTATTGGAGTACCGTGCATGGATATATGCGCCAGGTACTCGACTAATAGGTATAGTGTCAGGTGGACACATTGCGCAATGGTGATTTAACCAAAATTAGCCTAACGGATAAGTAGACTGCTGGGTAGTGCTCCTCCACTGATTCCAGTTGTTATGGGTCACCCCCATACTGTGTGGTATTCATAGAACTTTGTAAATATTGATTGACTGTTAACTTATAATGTTTTGGTTGGACTTAACATTTATTTGACACATCACATCAAGCATATGTAAGTCATGCATTTTTGTTTGATAGTATAAATTACTTGAAATGTTGTATTGTGAAAACTCTTGAATTCACCAGGCATGTAGTCTGATTTGTTTTGTTTGTCGACGTGCGTCTCAGGAACTGGTTCAAGTGAATGTGCTAGCAACATTCTTGGTTATTATAAGGCTAGCAGGTAAGTTCATAGGATGATGCAATGCTTGGGACTTTTGGATGCTTAATCTAGTTTGGGAAAATGTATTTTTTTGGAAAAATATGAAAGTTTTATATCTTGTAAATAGTCGTCTTTTATTAAGACTATTTAGTAATCATAACTTTTGTATGGTCAGTTATTTTGCAATCATTACTTTTGCAAATGTTTACAGGTTTAAAAAAATGGCAAAACACGACTTTTCGAACGGGTCATGCCGAATTTTTGCCAGATTAAAAAAAAAACAATAAGTATAGGGTGTTTCACTACCCGTTGCGGACCTAACTGAAACAAGTCTTTTTTTAACCCTAAACACATGCGTTTTTCTCATCGTGCTCTCTTAACTACTAATTTATTTTGGAAAAAAAATCGTGATTTTTGGTCAACTTAAGTCCCAAGTATTTACAAAAACGCGACCATGAATCTGGTCGATCGATGAATTTAATCGTACAGCTGTCAAATGTTTTTACATTCTTAACCTTTTAAGTGTTCTCAAATGTAACCTCTTTCAAACACCTTAAAGATCATACAACCCCACTTAATATACAAAAGTATTGCAAATGTACATGACGTTGATGTATTAATTATCGGTGGCCAAACAGACGCACTCACACATCTGCATAAATACACATTGGAGTCCCTGGTATCTGATGGATGATTTGGTATACGTAATTCGAGTTTATTGGCACCAGATCTTCATGTCATTTTAGTACCAGATCACATAATTAAAGAAAAACGAATGAGTTGGTGAAACAAACGACTAAAATCTTCACGAGATTGTAACAAATACAATATTTTCTTAGATCAATGCTTTAGTTATAATTTATTTATTTAATTCTATTATTAAAAGATATTAATGACATTCATTTCGATTAACAATTCTTTTTATTGTCAGTTTTACTTAGTATTCGAAGTGGTTTTTCAAATAACCATATATCTGATATAACTGATTAAATTAGTTTGCGACTTCAGTATTAATTATCTCCTTAGACAAAACATGTGTTTTTGAGATTCTCAATGAGCAAATCCAACTCATAATCAATAATTTGTGTTCAAATTAGGTGTAGAAATAAATTTTGCATTAATTTGGGAGATCATTTTATGGAAATTGCTATATATGATGTCATAAATTGTTTACCTAACATGTAGTGTATTTATACAGGAGATATCTTCTTTTGAGAAACTATAAAATTATAATAACCTTAAGAACTAGTGTATCATGTGTTATTTCACATTATCTTTTTCCATCGATAGCTAAAATATTATGTAGTGATTAACATATATTTGTTTCATAATGTGATTGTTTCACATGTACTCGGATTACAATGTGAACATTTTTGCTCTGTTTATGAAACAAAAAAAATACATGTAAATAAGTTTCATATTGTTAAACGAATACATATGTAACAAACACATTGTGAAACAAATATATGTTAATCAATACATTAAATACTACACTTAGATAGAAATATATGTTGACTTAGGGGTGCATTTAACGACTTTATAGAGGTGCATTTAACCTACCCCTTAAATACTTCTAAAAGGGATTTTACTATTTGAACCAGTTTTGGTTCGATCAATATATTGAAAATAAAAATATTGTATTGTTTGATTTTTTGTACTTATGGTGCGGTTGATATATGGACGAGGCTAAATTTCATTAGACTATATTAATAGTTTGTTTGATTTTAGTGCAAATAAGACATGACTGAATAAATTGTCAGTATAATATTTGATAAGATAAATATGATATTTTTTTTTATTAACCTGGATATTCAACACGTTATGTAAACCGACTAATTCCAGGACCATCTGCTTCGTGGGTAACCCGGGACCACCGCATTTGAACATTTGTGGTCACAAATTTTTTTTATTTTTCATTGAATTCGAACTTGAGACCTTCGTATACTTTGACCTTTTGAGCCCAAACTCAAACCAATCGTACAGTTGATAATTTTTTTTTTGTTAAAGTACCCACAAGATGATGTCTAAAGTTTTTATATAATAGTTATGAATTAAACAGCTCAAGTGAAAATTTTATATACGTTTAGTTATCTATACTATATTATAAAGCATTTGACAAAAACTCTTAAAAACAATTTTTTATGTATGAAGTACTGTTTATTGATGCATATTACTTAAAATTCAAGATTACAAGTAAATTGTGCGTATGTACAACTTATTAAAGTTTCATGTTTGAATTCGTGTAACTAACTGCAGATAAACATCGTCAAATACAAGATAAATATTTTATTTTAAATATAAAAAATATAAAATATAATTAGGATAATCATTGAGTTCTAACAGATTATTTAATATTATCCTTATAAAAAAATTATTAAATCAAAAATAAGTTACTTCATTATTAAATCTAAATTAAATTATAATAAAAAATGAATTAAAGAAATCACACAATAAACAATAACTTTTAAATAACTAATTTGATACTAATATTGATATATTTATTTTAAAAAAATTATGATATATTCAAATTTATATTTTATTCAAAAATAAAATCATTATTCTTTTCTCAAAACCACATAAAAACCATATTAAAACATCTACAGACCGAATAAAACGAAACATTAAAATCGAGATATATCTCGCTACATTGCGTGAGTATCTTTCTAGTAAATATTAATACAATTTCATAATATATTACATAATTTCATACTATATTAGTAAAATTTATAAATATTTTGTATATTGTGTTTATAAAGATATAACATTTTTAAATATATGAATAGTATATAAGAAAATTAATTGAAATAGTCATTTTATCGGTTGTTTTCACCTCTTAGCCACCTTTATTTACCAAAATAACTTTATGTCGGCAATTTTAATTTTTTTAACGTACCTGGCTGAGAAATGTAAATTACTTTTGTGAAACTGAGTGAAAAATGTATTTCTTTTGCAGACATGGGTAGAAAGTGTAAATTTTCTCGTCGTTTAGCTGAGTTCGGAATTACGGACATGGGTTATTACAAACTTGTGACTATTTTGGTAAACTTGAAGAGAAAATGACTAAAAGATGAAACCAACCCTGTAAAATGTCAATTTAATAAATTTCTTTATTATATATTTAAAAAAGAGAGAAATGAAGATAGAATAGTAGCTTTTTATAATTATGTAATATATGATATATTCTAATAACATCTAATTACTAATATATTTTAAGTAATAAATGGTATATATTATATACATTGGATATGTACTTTATAATATATATTACATAACTGAATAATATATAAAACAAATTAATAAATTATGAAATGTTTTTATATAAGGATATTATATCAACATGTAATTAACTTTTGCTTAATTACTATTTTGAGAATTAGGATCATGTTAACCGTTTTAACAATTAACCAATTATTTTAATTGACGTGATTATTATTTATAAAGAAATCACTTGGATTATATAAAAACCACGTCATTTATGTTGAATTAAAAAACAAATTAAATAAATACATTGAATAAAAACAAAAATATACCAATTATCTCTTTCCCTCATGGTTGATTTTATTTTAATGTAATTTTATTTTATATATATTTAGTCAAATATCATTTTTTTTTTATTAAAGTATATGCATTTATTACTCGATTTGTAGTTTGAAACTAACAAAATGGATATTGAAATAATTGTATTATTTGTGTATTTATCGACTTAATTAACGTATACATTAAAAATTAAAAAAATCAAGAGAAATTAATTAAAATAATTGTAGAGAAATTAATAAAGAAAATAACCATAGGTACATAATAGACAGGTTCGCAATTTACAGATATGTCAAAATGTAAAAAAAAAAAGTACTGTTGTATGGGACCAAATATAGAAATTAGTTGATAGGTCGCAAAATATGTTGACAATTGGGACGTGTTTTTCCAAATTTACATATTTGGTCTTCGTAATTGTGGACCTGGTTTAGAAACTTCTTTTTTTCCTTACACTTTGACTCCTACGCAAACTATCTGTCAATTACAGAACTATGACTCATTATTTTGGGGGAGAAATGACTAATAGCTAAAAAATCGTATGCTCAAAATGACTATTTTAATTAATGTCTTAAAATTTAATTGGCCAATAACATAAGGAACGTCATTAACTATAATCCAAAGATGGTCAACTATTATATTTCCATATATATAAAATCATGATTTGACTTAAAAATGATGTTTTATCTATAAATTATATATATATATATATATATATATGTAATAAAATATATTTTAATAATGAATACTTTAAAAAAAATTATAGCATTTGTTCGGCAGACTAGCTATTGACTGATAAGATAACGGATATAATGATCAATTTTAATGAAGTTTTTTTTTTATATATTTTAGATGATAAATGTAAAATTATTAAAAAATACATGTTGAAAAAATACTTATAATGTAAATAAAAGGAAAATTTGTCAAACTGTGTTTTTGGATAATAATTAAATATATTATCAAAATATTTTGTCAAAGATTTATTATTATTAGAAAAGAAATATAACTTCAAAAACTTATATAAACTTATAAAAAAATTGAATTTTTGTAATGGATTGTTGGCCGATTAAATCTATAAAATAATAATAACGATGATAAAAATAACAACGATATAAAAGTAATTACAATAATATCAATATTTTTACAAATTAATAATTAAATACTAATATTATATAAAGTGAAAAAAAAACCCTAAAATTTATTGAAAGATATAACTTTTAAAAAGTTAATTTAAAGCGTGTGAAATAAATACTCAAAATAGAGGGAAAAAATATTTTGGAGTTTTTACAATTTTTTCCTCCAAAATATAAGAAATAGAAAGAGTGAAAATTTGGGTTGTGGAGAAAATCAACCGATTCAATTGGAACCGACTGATCCAATTCGAACCGATCGATCATAATTGGATCGGATCAAATTGAAAATTTCAACATCTAATTAATCATCCGATGACCATCCAACTATTATCCAATTAATTTATTTTCAAATTGTTTAAATCAGAATTTATTTTATGTAAGATTTTGAATTTTTAACTTCCATTATGTTGGTTTTAACACATATTAAAGTGATTAATTAATTTGTATCATTGTTAGAGAATTAGATTGAATTAACCACTAGATGAATCCAATCCCATCGATTGGATATCCGATGAATATCCAATGGATGAAACCGAACCGACATAATCATCCATTGGGTTGGATTGGTTCAGCTATCCCATGTTAATTGGATCGGATCGGTTCCAACATCCAATAAATGATTAGATCAGTTCGGTTCCCCTTACATCCAATGGATATCAACCATTGAACATGCCTAATGAAAATTCTACAAAATTAAAAAACTCCTAAAAATAAAATGGAGGAGGAAAGAGAATAAATTTCTGATATTCTAAGAAAAAGAACTCCAAATTTGTAAATAAATAAAAAACTAAAGATGGAGAGAGAATTTTTTATATTATTAAATATTTTAATTATATCTATATATATATATATATATATATAATTTAAAGATCATGACTTTTTTTATCCATTTAAAAAAAACTATGAAGAAATTATTATGACTAACCAGTGACTGTTTTTAAAAAAAAATTCAAAAAAATAAACTAGTTTTTAATTTAACAAAACATTAAAATAAAATTTATAAAAAATATAATATTTAAAAAAATACAAAATATAAAACATTAATTATTTTTCTAACAAACTTCTCTACATTAAAAAAAAACACAAAATTTAAATTTTTTGATAAAATTTGATTTCAACAAATTCTCCAAAAATAGAGAAAGTGGTCGTGTCATTAATTTTGGTTTGTTTAATTTAAATGAAAAAAAGTGAATGTGTTTTTTTTTAAAGTTTATGAAATATTAAATATTGGAATATTTTAATTAATTTGAAATTAGATGCAGTTTTTAAAAACTTTAACTTTTATTTCTTTATCTTTAATAAATTATAAAAAAAAGTGGTTGAAAATACAAATAAAAACCATAATGATATAGTAATCATTTTATTTATTTATTTATTATAAAATTAAAAGATTAAAATTACCATATACGGCTAGTGATTTCTCATATGTGTAGCAAGATTGTCAGAGTATCGAAGCACATTGTTTTTAGAACTTCATACTTTGTGTATATATATCTGATATTGTTATTGTTGTTGTTGTTGTTGTTGTTGTTGATCTTCATCTTCATAAATAGGCTTCGTTGCATGCTCTCTCCAAATTCATCAACCAAACCCCCATTTTCCCCCTGTTTTCTTCTTCGATTCGATTCCTCACCCCTTTTCGTCTTCACAGAGACCTCCTTTGACTTTTCTTTAAATAATCTTGACTTTTGTTCTTCTTGATCCTTTAATGGGGCCCATAAGAAGGTTCAAATCAAGGAGGAGGGCTGAGCAGCCTCATACTCCTGCTTCCACCACCCTCGTTACTCCGTCGCTTCCTCCACCTCCGTTTTCCGATTGGTGGAATGATTTCTCCCAAAGGTTTTACGGTATGTCGCATCTTCCTTTTGCTTCAACTATTTTGAATATATATATATATATACACACATACATATATATAATCCTTTTGCTGTTTCTGGGTATGATTCAATGTTTCTTGTTAATTTGTGTAGAATGTGATTATGGGGATGATTTATATGGTGTTTTTAGGGGATTTTTGTGTTCATTCAGCCAGATTTCTTGATGTTTCTTTTTTATGTTCAATCTATCAATCTTTAAATCATGGTGTTGCTGATTTGCTCCATAGAATACACTTCTGTTCTGTAGTTCTACATTAAGTCTCATGTTCTTCATGTTTGGTTGATTAAGACCAAAGTGTTTGATGGATTTTGAAAGTTCTAACCTAGTAATCTTCAAAATTGAAATTCACCCAAAAAAATCCTTTTTGTAATCCCTAAATATTTTTTCATATGATATGTGTTCCAAAAAGTATTAATGTTACAGTGACAAAGTTCATCAACTTTGACTTCAATGACCAACACATTTTTTATACTAAAAAGTCAAACTTGGACTTTTTAACAGAAATTTTTGGTGAATTTATGATGCTGTATGAAGATATTTTGGTTTTCATGAACCATGCTAGACTTCAAAAGATTTCAACATTGGTTCAGCACATACATGATGTAAGGACTAAATGTGTGTTCTTTCTGGGGCCTGGGCTCGATATAAAGGTCCATCCTGGTGCACCAAGTCTTGGACTCGAACCCATGACCTTACCAATGAATGATTCAACAGTAGATCCTTTCTCGAAATCTCTCAAAGATTTGTTTTGGGTTTGCCCAATGATGTTTCTGTTTGTCAAGTTAGCAAGAAAGGTATGTTTCGACCCTAGTGCACCACATTCTCATGGTTTTGTGCTCTCAGAACCAGTTTGGTCCAATGGTTCAGTGAATCCTTACAACCCCTTGGCTCATGAGTTCAAGTCTTGGATCAGTTTGTTGAGTGTTCAGGAAAAACAAAAGAGGAAAATTTCACAATGAGCATGATTTGGACCAAAAGGGGCTCTGCAGCCATATGTGGCCACACCTTTGGAATTAGATTTTAAGGGAAATGAGTTCAGTTCTGATGAATTACAAACCAAATTCAAATCCCCTTAATGAGTTCCTTTCGGCTTTTGCTGCCAAACCCATGCAAATCTTGAAAAACTGAACCATTTGAGCCCTCGTTAATCGGTGTTGCCAAGGTTTCAGCATGCTAGCTATAAATGGAAGATGAAACCTAACAGAGTCTGTGATAAGAACGCGATACAGTTTAAAGACGATGATTTAATGGTAGCAACATACCGTATTAGAGTCCATGATCACGAATTCTTAGGAAGTACAATACTTATATTCTTGTTTATGACCATAAATTTCCAGCTTTATTTGTATCATGAGCTTGAATTACTTGTGCTACCGATGAAATGTAGTATTAGGTTTGAATCTTTGTACCGATAGTATGCACACCACCATGTTCTATCAAGTCTCTATATGGTAAAATCTCCATTATGCGAAAACTTTAGATATGATCATACCATTTTCGGTAATTAGGATCTTGGTATGGTTGATTTACGCATTTTGATTGTTTTTGTTCATCATCTGTGTTACTTCTCAGGGAGTTCATACGAAATACCGGATTCAGAAAGCTTTGAATCCATGTTCAAAATGTCCATGAAAACATTTGAATATATCTCTTCACTTGTGAAAGAAGAAATGCTGGCGAAAGCTTCAGGCTTCAGTGACCTCAGTGGCGACCCGTTGAACCTATATGATCTGGTTGCTGTTGCTCTAAGGCGGTTAGGGTCAGGTGAATCTTTATCGTTGGTCGGAGAGTCACTTAACCTGAACCAAACCACTGTTGCCCAGATAACCAAATTGTTCACAGATGCCATGGAAGTCCGAGCAGTCTGCCATCTCCGTTGGCCATCAACTGAAGCCGAGGTGGAGGAGGTAAAGGGCAAAATGGAAACAATCAGTGGCCTTCCAAACTGTTGTGGAGCCATTGAGACCACACACATCCTGATGTGTCTCTCCATTGCCGATCGTTCATCCAACGTATGGCGTGACCGAGAAAACAACCAATCCATGACGTTACAAGCGATCGTCGATGCCGACCTGAGGTTCCGCGATATTGTCGCAGGGTGGCCCGGAAGTCTGACTGACGAAACCATCCATAAAAAATCAACCTTTTTCAGGTTATGCCAAGAAGGGAAGAAATTTAACGGGAAGAAAAGAGAACTATCTGAAGGAACCGAAATAGAGGAGTTTATCATTGGAAACTCCGGCTTCCCATTGCTGCCATGGCTGATAACTCCATATCAAGGCGACGAACTCAGCTATTCTGAAGCAAAATTCAACCGAATGGTGACGAAAACACAAAAGGTGGCCCAGAAGGCTTTTGCAAAGCTGAAAGAGAATTGGAAGATCATTCAAAAACTGATGTGGAGGCCTGACAAAGATCGATTACCGAAGATCATTCTTACTTGTTGCGCGCTGCATAATATACTTATCGATATGAAAGATGAAGTTCAAGAAGGGCTTGTTTTTTCTGATCGGACTGGTTTGAATTACCGGCCGGCGTTTTGTGCAGCTGGTGATGATCATAATGGTTCAGTTTTGAGGGAGAAGCTTTCTGTTTATCTGTCAGGAGTTGAAGAATGAAACAGTTGTGGTTGACATGAATTCTATGTCTTTTTTTCATATACAAAATATCAAATGAGATGAAACTGTGAATGTTTCAGGGGTTGTTTTTATGGATGTTATTGCAGCTTTAAAAAGATTATTGTAGAATTTTCTGTTTTATGTTTGATATCTGATCTTCCATACAGTTTACAGTTCGATTCTGTTTCTAAATGTCTATGAAATTAATAGATAGATGTACATTTTATGTTGTTGTAGAACCAATTAAGAGCATTTTCAATCGTTCTGTAAAAACATCATTTTATCAGTTTGGAAAGCTCCAACAGTACCGTGAACAAAACAGAAAAACACTGATGATAAAAGGAATATACCCTATATATATATATATATATATATATATATATGGTGTTCCTGTTCAAACTGCATAAATGTTGTGATGGAGTTAAGCAACTTTTGGGGTTAATTACGGTATCGATTTAGAGATAAAGCCCTCTACCATGTAACGATGTGAAGGGTTTGAAATGCAAATTAGCAAAACCATAGGGTTTATTGTGTAATTTACGCTAACATGAAATTTACGAATATATTGAGTGGAAAGATTTGCCACATGTCTTCTCTAAAAAGTGCAAGATTGGGGGTTTAGGGTTTATAATTGGGGAATGGGAACTCGGGATTTTGATTTGAAGAAACTCTTGAACGACAGGAGATTCTGGTTCGCTTCTTTCCTCATCGGCTGGGCTGCTGCTCTACAGGTAATGGATTTAATCAACACCCCTCGATCATTTAAAACGCACGGAATCCATTTTTGTTTGTTTTTGAAAGTGCTGTAAAATTATAGTTGTGGATATCATATAGGGGCATATGATGTGGTTACAGAGGCAAGATTCTTTCAAGCAGAAGTTTGGAACCCTAGACGATCAAAAAAGTGAAGATCAGCAGGTTTCAACTGAGGATTGGTAGCCAAATGGTTCTTCAATTATGCGTAACATCGCTCGACCTTTTAGTATATTGCTCTGTGGGTCTTGAATCCGTGGCTTAACATTCTTACTTGAATTTGTGAGACATTTACTGTCTTTTTTTTTCTTTTGCTGCATTTGGATGCTTTTTAATGTTGTGAATTACAACATGCTGTCAGGGTTGCAATTCGTTAAGCCATAAGTTCGAGACATAATTGAAACAATTTGTATGCACTATGCACATGAAAGATGATCAAACAAATGAGTATACAGGTATAAAATTTGTGTACAATTATTTTGTTTTAGAAGGCAATAAACTTCTTATGTTATAATACTTTTGAATTGCAATCAAGTGACTCCATGAGACTTTGTGGATGATGAATTTCCACACATATTTCTTCATCATTGGACATCCATCAACCAAAAGCTTAAACAAAGCTTACAAAATACAATGAAGTGTGCACATTTTTATACAATTGTAGTAACCTAAGCTAAAATAAAGATACAAAGAAGAGGTATTTTCATGGAATTAGCAGGGGGGTAACCGGGTAGGATGGACTTGAACACATAGACGATGTTGATGGTTACACTACTAAAGGAATGGGTTATCAATTTTCAAACCATTGTATTTGATCTTTGTTTGCAAACAAACCATGGTTCTTAGGAAATGTAAGAAGAACGTTTTGCATGAATGATGTTGTAGTTTGCATCTACATGCTCATAATATGTCTAAAATTGCTCGTTCTTGCAAAACCACATTTTTTGCTCATTTTCGCTAGAATGATGGTTAAATTCGCAACCAAAAGCCAATAATGATGGTTCAAGAAGTCAATAACTTCGAGATAGGGGGAACCTCTGGAATTGAAAGTGGAAAGTATATTAAAATTTACATGTAATTGTGGCCCTATTTTGTACAATACCGAGTGCCCACATGGCAAAGTCGGTGTTGAGATATTATACGTAGTTTTAACATAATCTTGTGTTGCATAGAACTACAGCTGGAATCATTTAGGATCTTTTAAGACGGTTATTTCTTTTGGTAACGTTTTGACAATGCTAGACTTGGTATTAGAAAACACTGCACTCAAATATTTCTTATTAAATGAGGTGAAAAAAACAAATGCAAAAGGGAGATATGATATACATCAATTATTTGTGTTCTGTAAAAAAGGGAGCAACACACTTTTGCTGCATCTATAATGAGCCATTTCACCAGGGGACAGACAAGGCACACTTAGTGAAAGGATCCAAATGGTAGCATGTAGGACTATTTGTTTTGCGATCTTTCCCTTATGTGATATTTGATATCACATTTACAATTTCGTGCGCATAGGGAGGTGGGAAGCTAAGGCCTAAGAGTCTAAAATCTCATGAATATTACAATTCACAACCATCTTCTTATGGTAATACATTGCTTCACATTAAAGGCTGAATCTTGTTCGTATGTTTGCGTCCTAGAATTGCTCAGTGTTAGAGTGCTTGTATGCCCTTAGATACAATAAACATTTCCCCTTTTTTGTGTTTCTCTTTTGCAACTCTCGACTGCAATTTTTGATACTTAACCCGTATATGACGCCTTTATGACGCATATGCTTTTAAGGAATCATAATTACAAGATTTTCTTGTTACTAAGTCTTGTTATCTTGAAGTGATTTAGTTGATAGTTTAATAACTACCCTGTTTCGCAAGCAAACAGGGGATATGATTAATTTTATTGCCATATTTTTTCAATCCAGCTTTTGAAGCTCTATTTAGGTTTGTCCTGAACATGCACGTTTTCCTTTTTGGGAAGATTTCTTTCCAAATTCTCTATCTGACCAATGGCAATCATTACACAATCTTTGTGCGCTTGATTGTGGTCCACAAGTTTTCTCGTTATCCAGCATTTGTGAATCATATGTCAAATCAAACGCTACATTTTTCCCGGTGAGGGAGAAGTATGTGATAATACTAGTAGCCATATATTGTGTGTGAAGGCATCCATGATGCTAGTGCGTTGGGAAAAAGAATATTACGAGGATTGGCAAAGTGACACGTTGTTTTCCTTCTTTCAGGATTAAGTTAACAGAGAAGCTGGTAGCTGGCAAAACTCATTCTTCTCCTCTTGAGGTTTTAGGTTGTATCTGTTACCATGAGAGCAAGCAAGGCATAAAATAAACCTTAGTCACATGAGATTAAATGATGGGAAAATTGCAAAAACTGTCCTTGCACTTTGCCTCTGTTAGTTTTCCTACTCGATATTGTAATTCTGAGCCTTGTTTATTCCAATTAATGTCCGGGTGTTAGGCAGTCTTCTTTCTCGTCTCATGCACACCCATTTAGATCTTGGAACCATGTCCCAGAATGGTTGTTATGAACCCCAAAGTCTATGAATCACATACTTGTTAAGTATACGAATTCTGGCTTCTGTGTTCCCCTGTCTCTTACGTCGGAATTGAATTTGCAAGGAGTAGTTATGATTGATTAGGAGTTGTGTGATTGAAGAAGAAAAGAAAAGAAAAGATGGAAATTAGGCAAATAGGATGAGGGTGGAACATGTGCAGTCCAAGGTTAGGTTCCCACCTTGATCAAGTGTATGATTCATGATCCACATTTCTGTTTCGGTTCCCACCAAAAAGTTTGACCCTTTGACCTTTACTCCTGGTAGTAGTAGAGATGGTCTTTGGTTGCATTATGTCAAAAGTTTGAATTTGTCCCGCGAGTTTTCAAGTTCCAAGCACCCGAATCCTAAATTGGCTCAGTTCCATAAAGGTGTTCTTTAGATAATGGGAATACACAAACAGACAGGACAACTTTACAGGAAGCGTCTTTGTCTCTCCTGAACGACTCATGCTTTCATTCGCCCAACTCGACTCAACTTTACATGACAGCTTTTATTACAACAATGTGCTTTCAAACTATTTTTTATTAGGAAATTGTACTTTGAAAAATTTACCCATTATAGCATTGGGTAACMTTTTGATTTAAATTTACCCATTATACTAGGTTTTCATGCCACCTCATTGTCCACGTAGGTTGTCCACATGTACTATAGTGATGTAATTTTCTTACTACATCATGTACTTTCAAAAAAATAATTATTATAGCATCTATTAGTTCTTATTAAAAACTGTATTTTTAATTTTAATATTTAGATATTTTACATGTTATTTAATAAATGTATTAAATGAATAAAAAAATTATAAATTATTCATTAATATACCAATATCAATAAAACTAGCAGAACACAACTTATCTCGTTAATATTTTTCAAAAAATATGTGTTTTTTGAAAAAAAGGAAAATCAGAATTGTTTCTTTTTTACCAAAAAATATTATCTTTTAAAGAATATATATTATATTTGTTCAAAAAAAAATTACTTAACGTATAAATATATTAAATTAATTAGATTTTTTTGAATTATTAATATAACAATATTAAAAAAAATTAGATAACAATTTATTTCGTTATTATTTTAAAAAAACTTTAAAAGATACGTATTTATTTGAACAACATAAAATAGGAAAAGTTATTTTTTTTACAAACAAAATATATCTCGAAAATAGTGTTTCATATTTATTTAATAAATATTTTACTCTAAGAATATTTAATTTGCATGCAACTTAATAAGAAAAAGTAAAAAAAATTAAATGTTTTTTAGATCTAACAATGAAAAATGAAAATTACTAATAATAATTTGAAATGATTTTTATTTTAATTTTAGTTAAGTCATCAAAATGATGTGTCATCCACATCATCTCATTAAAGCCACACAAACAAAAAAGTCAAAGAGTTAACCGGTTTAAAAGATAACAAGCTACCCATTGCTATTATGGGTAGATTTTTTAAAGTACAAATGTCTTAATAAAAAATAATTTGAAAGTACATTGCTGTAATAAAGAAAAACAAAATTAGAATGCTATAATAAAAAAATTTATGAAAGTAAGTTGCTATTTCATGTATTTAACCCAATTATAATACAAGTAATTAATTATTTTTTCAAGTAAAATGTTAATATTTGGAGTGTATTTCAATGCTTAATTTCAACATATATAGTATTTTTGTTTAAAAAAAAATTAGAATATAATATTTAAAAACACCTGGGCCAGGTCCAAGACCGATTTGGGACCGGGACAAATTTCTAGGCCTAGGGTCAGTCTTGAGAGTTGAGACTTTTGGTCGAGGACTAGACTAGATTAGCATGAGACTGAATTTTGGCCATCTCTAGAATTAAGAGTGTTCATTGAACTGTACAACCGCTTGCACCAAAAAAGTATTAACCCTGTTACTTCATAAAGAATAAAACCTGGCCCAAATAGATTTGTTTTAAATACTAAAAACTCGATTTGTCTGTTGATCAACAAAGTAGATTTACATTAAAACTCTACTTAGGGGTAATTTATCCAAACGCTTATGAGTACTTATCAATAAGAATTAACATTCCAACTTATTTTATCGGGTAAAATATTAGTCTATTGAAACGATATCGTAAGCAAGAATTTACCCGATAAGAGTTGGCATCCTCACTTACCATATAAAACTCTTCATTCTTATCATCGTTTTTACCAGGTTAAATTCTTCATCCTTGTCATGTTTATCCAGTAAAATAATTGACCTGGTAAGCGTTTAGTAAACGGCCCCTTAGTTTCAACGAAGCCAATAGTGTGTGTTAAATACAAGTTGCAAAAACTATTCCATACTTATTTTGTGGAGTTTGGTTTGTGATTTGAACTTTAAATATATGATGTCAGCATGATGTCAAATCGTATGCATGCATGTATGTATGTATGGTCTTGGTTTGTATAAAGTAGTTACGCAAGTTGTATTTGTTTGTTATGTGGACACAACTTATCAACGAGGGTTTTAAAACGACTTATTATTTATTCAATTTTAATTTTAATTTTAATTTTAATTTTAATTTTAATTTATTATTTGACAAATAATAAATTAAAATTGAATGTAGAAAGGGAAAGGAGAGGTGGCGTTTGGGGTCATTGAATAATTTTAGGCACCAAGTCAAAGCTTAATTTAACTCTCTTTTGACTAACTTAATTTGGATCATATTACAAGACCTACCACTTACTCACACACTCCTCTTTTTCTTTTATTTAACTTATAAATTGATTTTTTATATCTTATTTCATATATAAAACAATATAATATTTATGCCAACCGTCCATAATTGTTACTTTTTACACATAAAATAATCATGAACTTTTTATATATGAAATGACATTGTATAAGTACTGTTTCGTGTGAAACAACAAATGAAAGTTAGGTTATGCAAATTATTAGGTTTGTAAAATCGATGTTTTAATGTTATTAAAGAGTATTCGCGCAATGCATCGAGACACATCTCGATTTTAATGTTTTATTTTATTATTTGTCTATGTCGATATTATAATACGATTTTATGTGTTTTTAAGAAAACAATAATGATTTTATTTTTGAATAAAATATAAATTTGAAGATATTACAAAATTTTGAAAAAATATATATCAATGTTAATATCAAATCAACTATTTAAAAGTTCTCATTTTTATGTAATTTTTTTAATTTATATTTTTTTTATTATAATTTAATTTAAGTTTAATAACGAAATAATTTGTTTTTGGTTTAATAATATAACATCTTATAAAGATAATAATTAAGTATTCTGTTAGAACTCAATGATTATTCTAATTAAATTTTAGATTTTTTATATTTAAAATGAGATGTTTATCATGTATTGATTATGTTTATCTGCAGTTAGTTAGAACTCAATTGCAGTTTTGAGTTTTAAGTAATATGCATTAATATACATAAAAAGTGGTTTTTAAGAGTTTTTGTCAAATGTTTTATAATATAGTATAGATATTGGTAAATAACTCATTAAAACTTGGTTGATTTAATATGTTAGTGAATTATTGAAGATTTCTTTTCTCGAAAGAATATCATACGGTTTACATGATATACTTTGACTATGGATATTAAAGAAAAACCACTGAACTACAAAAAAATGGTCCAACAAAGCCAAACTCGGTTGTTAGTGGCGGTTTGGACGGTTTGATTATGTCGTTTTGTTTGAAAAAAGTTAACCCATGTTGTATTGATCTTTTTCATTTGGTGGTTACTGAAATGCATTTGGGTGATTAATTTTAAAAAACAGTTTGTTAAGTAATATCGTGGACTCGTACATAACTTTCACTGACGTGACACCATTCTTGTCAAGATTTATCAAACTACTTTCAATTATGATTTAGAACTTCCATATTCCATTCAGATCTTTAATTATATTAGTTTATGGTTTAAAGCTCATAATAAACCCAAATCGTGTATGATATATATGGTCATTTCATTCCAAACCGTAAATATAGAAACCGTTTGATTCGTGAAAACTATGCAAACCAATAGGAAATTATTTTTAAATATGGAAACCAATATTATAACCGTTTGATTTGTGAAAACTATGCAAACCACTCTCGCCCAATAGGAAATTTCTGTTTTTTATTCTTTAATTTTAATAAGTGTATAATTGTTATTTTATTGTATAATGGTTAATATTGAAAATGATTTAATTATTTTTAAATATGGAAACGTAAATATAGAAACCGTTTATATGAAACGTGTAAAAATTGTTTTTAAATATAATATTAGAAATGATTTAATTATTTTTAAATATGAAAACGTAAATATAGAAACCGTTTATATGTAAGGTGTAAATTGTTTTTAAATATAATATTGGAAATGATTTAATTATTTTTAAATATGGAAACGTAAATATATAAATCGTTTATATGGAAGGTGTAAATCAATTGTTTTTAAATATAAAACGGTGAAACAATGAAATAGTTGCATACAATGAAGATGACAGATTAATACAGTTTCATAATATGAAACAAATTCATATAATGAAGAAATACATGTTCATCTACTTAAGAAATACAGATTAATACAGAGAACCTGATTCATATAGTGAAATAGTTGCATACAGTGATGAAATACAGTTTCATACAGTGAAACAGGTTCATATGGGTGATTTACCGATTTTGCCCTTTTTTAATTAAAAATTAAACTTTTTTTTAATTTCCTAATATAACACTATTTAATATTGACCATTGATCAAGAAAATGGATGGATGAGATTGCTTTGTAGGGTTTTCACAAATAAGGGTGGTTTGCAATTGATCGCTCCTCTCTCTCTCTCTCTCTCTCTCTCTCTCTCTTTCTCTCTCCCTCTCTATAGAGGAACGTTCAAATAAAAACCACCCAATTTGTACAAACCGTGAAAACCACATTCATCTAATCATAATTTTTCATTTTGTTTATTTTTTTGTAATTATGAGAGGTTGATTAACCATTTTTATTGTGGAGGGTGTTAATCATGAATATTGTCATCTTCCTTATTTTAATTTTAGAGAAATACATGAAACAGTTTCATTAAAATTTCATTAAATATTATATGAAACAATTTCATAACCATATATGAAACAAATTCAACAAAAAAAGTATTATATGAAACAATTTCATAAGATTAAACAATTTCATGAAAAAATTTCATAAGATTAAACAATGAAATCGA